>NC_084810.1:8748852-9062602 GCF_963583255.1 Pyrus communis
TGTACAGCTAGGGCGAAGATAATATCTTTTATTGCTGTTGGTGTCAAAACTTTAACAAAGCCTAGATTCAGTTCACGTATTTATCTCGAGTGTTTTTTGGGTCTCAACACCACAAAATTGCTCAAGAGAAGGAGAGAGAATAGGCATGTCACTGTTGGAGGTTGCCAACATAATTATTGAGTTTTGAGTGTTTGTGAAAGTTGCGCCTAAATCTAAATTTTTAATCAAATTATTGTGTACCGAATAGGACGTTAGTTCGGTTAAGTTTTTTTTTTTTTTTCTTTTTTCTATGCCTAGAGTGAACGCCGACTTAAAATTCGATGTAACTTTGTGTGTTTTTGCCTAAAACATAAATAAAAGAGAAATGGAAACCAAAGTGAGAAACATGATGTAATCATTCATGATGAAATCAAGATTACAAACGTTTCCAAAAGTAAAATCGAAGCCTGAGCTACATAACTTGAAATGTAAGTTAAGTACTGGAAATGAAAAGAAAGCAGTAAAACTCTAGCAAGATTAGTCCATGAAGGGCGAGATAATGCTAGAGGAGTCCACTAAGATCACTGGTATTGGGCCGTACTTAGTACAAAGCAGAAGCCTCATTAAGGAAATGAGGATGGTTGGAGTTACACATCAACCGAATCATACCATTGGGTGACAACACTAACAAAGCCAATAAGGGCATTGGCATCCCTTGACCCCAATAACTTTGTAAACTTATCCTTTTGAATTTTTTTTTACCTCTATAGCAGCATTGCAGGAGTAGCCAACCGCAGATGAAATATAAGAAATTAATAATTTTTAAATTTTAATTGAATATATATATACGTCATTTTTCTTTTTCAATTTAAAAATGAAACATTAGAAATGCTGCTTTTCTTTGTCAAACACGCCCTTCTCTTTTTCAAACACGCACAACGGCAAATGCACAAGGTTTTTTGGTTTTCTCTGCTCGCGGCTCCTCCACCATGCTCAGACGCCATATCCTCAATCTAAATTCCAAGGTTCTCTATTGTTCAAGTTCAATCAAGGACCTCCACCACAATAGATCATATTATCTGGAAATCTCAAATTTCCAATCATCGGTAATTTTTGTTGTCTTTAATTTATTGTGGTTTTTAGGTTTTTCATTCAATTCCAATTTTGAACAAAGGAAAATAAGGAATCGGATGGAGGAAAAGAAACAAAACTTAGAATTAGGTCTGAGAATGGCATGTGTTGTCATAGGCTTTGAAAAAGAACGATCTAGATATAGTGAGTGGATGCTATGGCTTTAGTCAAAACATGTAAGCAACAACTACAAGTGATGAGGGATAGTGGATGAGATGCTTGGCTTGATAAAGTTTATTCTTTTTGTGACAAGCATGATTGATATGAATGATATATTTGTAGCTCAAGTGAGATCACGACATGGAGTTGAAAATTTGACAATCCTTCGTCACTATAGTGTTGATCTCTTTATTGATGTTATTGATAAACAACTTCAAGAGTTGAGCAGTCATTTTAATGAGGCAAGTACAAAGTTGCTTCTTTGTGTTGCATGCTTAAGCCTAGATGATTCATTCTCAACTTTTGGCATTGAAAAGTTAGTTCGTCTTACTCAATTCTATTCAAAAGATTTTTCTGATATGTAGTTCACACTTCTTGAAGAATTATACTTTTGAGATGCGTTTGCATAACGAATTTTCTGTGTTGAAGGAAATTAATAGTCTTGCATAAGAGTTGGTGGAGACAAAGAAGGATAGACAGTATCGCTTAGTGTACTTGCTAGTGAAATTAGCATTAATTTTACATGTTGGGACTTCTTCACTTAAAAGAGCTTTTTCAATGATGAAATTGTGAAGAATCCACATCGTAATACGATGGGTGATCAATGGTTGAATGATAGTTACATTGTATACATTAAGAAAGATGTATTTGATTCTATTGATAATGATGTTGTCATACGACGTTTCCAAATTATGAGAACACGTCGTGGACAATTATAAATGAAGGTATGATCGATTTTTTAAAGCTATTTTTTTACCCTATCGTCTTATATTTTTGGCCCTGCCATTGGGTGGCAGAGGTGTTAAAGATTTAATCTCAGTGATCGTAGGCAGTGTTTGCTTCGAATGAAGGTTTTGAGATTGTAGCTGAAGAGCTAGAATTTTTGTTGAAGCAATTAGGTTTGTGTTACAAAGTAGTTGGGTATATTGAAGAATCAGTTAAGTTTTTGTGTAATCGTACAAATTGAATTTGATGAAGGTCCTAAGCTTGAAGGTCCCTGGTTTTATTTATAGGTAGTGGAGAAGAAGCAACCTCAATCTTATCGTTAAGCTGGAGTAGGGGTAGGTCGATCTACGACTACCATTCCTAGTGTCTTTTTAGCTAAAATGGTCTTGAGATTGTCATAATTGCTCACTTTGGTTCCTGAGATTTAAAATCGATATAAGTTATCCATGAGGTTGTCCACTGTTAATCATTTAGGTACTTCTGTGAAAACTCTCTACTAAATTGAAGAAACCACCAGTTCAAAATGAGGGTTGATTTGATAAAAATAGCCTCAATTTAATGGAAATTTCTTACAAAATGACCATAATGATTGATGGTGAAATTGCAACCGCACCCTTCTTCTATTGCAGCAGCCCTCAATCTTTATTTGCTTTATTTTCACTCCAAAAACACTTAAGTAAACCCAACCAGAATAAGTAAATATCTTTTGAGCCCACATGGTCAGCACACGTGTAATATATTTTAATAGCATCAACTCGTAACTCAAAAGCATTCTCATCATACAAATCAATCACGCCTTATACCATATTATCAGCCCAAACCTGCATAATATCTCTAACTGAGCAGCAGTCACCAAAAATTCAATAATCTCTTCTTAGACCTCGGAATCACAAACTGTAAAATTCTCCTTAAACTAGATATCCAGAGTTTTCCATCCATCCATATATGGCTCACCACTTGGTTCATTCTGAACTGTTCTCCACAAATTTTTCTAGTTGACGTATCTACGTAGCCATATTCTAGTACTTGACCAAAATTGCATTCAATTTCTTCAAAAATTCTTCCTTTATCTCCTTTTGTACCAATTAACCTACAAAATATAAAAATAATGTAAATGACTCAAAAACAAAAGAAACCAAGCAATTAGGAAAAACTTGTAAAAATAATGGCCAATTAAGAAGCATTTATCAAATTTCCCCAAACTTAGATTTTGCTAGTCCTCAAGCAAAACAACACAAAGAAAACAAGAAAGACATTAAACCTTCCATATAGTAGCCTCAAAGCAAATTGAGAAGAGTCACATACTCAAGAGATTTAAGTATCTTGTAAAAAAGAATTAACCAAACTTTACACAACATTCTCAAGTGTAATGAGTGAAATAACCAGTATCAATACAACTTACTCAACCCGGACATGTATATGTAAAACAAAGCTTCCACTTCAAATCCTCCACCACGAACATTAATCACAACGAAATTACAATGAGAGGATAAAGTGTTTCACTCAAAACATGATATGCACTATAAAACTCCATAAGCTTGCTCTTCAAATCATCTCTTCGCTAATGTAAATCACTGCAACACCAAAGATTAATGGTCTTTACAAGGATTGTAAGTTAGGCAAAGTTATCGGTTATGAAAGAAAGGATAAGGAGAACTAGAACTTTAGAAATGCCAAGATATCTTCATTATGTAAATTGGTCGGCCCTCTTTTGAAACTTGATCTTTGATTCTTGGCATCCAAGACTCATGATAAATAATGGAACGCATTCAAACTTTTTATTTTCTTAATCTCTTTGATACTTTTTATTTTTATTTTTATACAATGACTGAAAAAAAAAAATACAATAAAAGATATAACAAGACACATGGTATCCCATACATGCCACTTCTTTGCTATAGAACTTAACCTTTATCTCAATCGTCGTCATCTTGCATCTCTCAAGCTATAGGGTAAGGCTAATATAGGTTAAATGGGTCACGATGAATGTGGGCGATGAACAAAAAGGCTAGGTGTTTGGCTTCAAAATGGTAACTAGGGAATATAATGAACATGTTGGTTAGAAATGCTCAAATGACACAATGATGGTTAAAATCATTTCCTTGTTGTTGCATAACTTAGGATTCCGCCTCAAGAGTGAAGCAAATTCTAGTGAATGATAATGCAATCACAAAACTCTCAAGAAAGATTATGCGTGCATTTAGCTCAAAATCTCACAAGGGTTTAATAAGTTTTCACTTAAAATCCACATATAATTCTCAAAGTTAAGTGTAAATCATACTAACATTGGATATGTGCATAAACTAAACCTGAGAATGATCATGCAAGAAGTATGAATAAAGGATAGAATCACCACCAATTCAAATAAGCGTGTGACTCTAAAAGAAAAGAAAGTATTATCATAAACTTATGGAAGGTTTAACTAAAAATGACTCAACAAAAATATATATTTTTTTTATTTTATGAAATTAGGACTCATCAAAAACATTTAAAAATAGAAAAGTGAATAACAAAAAGAAATTAAAAAAAAATGAAACACACCGATTCTTGCAATACAATTCAATTTGGACACTGCTTCGGACCTATGCTCGAGTTTCCTTCTCTATCTTAAAAAATACATGGTGGAATTCCAAAGTTTTTACATATTTAGAAACTAGACGAAAAGACGAAGAAAACTACCATATGAAACTTTGAACAACAGGTATGCAAAATTTTAACAGTGGACCAAAGAAACAGAATATATGCAATGATGCTAACAATTTCCACCTTCCGTTAGATATTCAGTCACAACTTTTGAACCATTTATCCAAATTCAGCATTCTTTATATGGTTAGAAAGATAACGAAATTCTAAAAAAGATAGTGTAGGCTAAATTGTCAAATTCCTTACCAATCAAAATAGTTTTTAGCAAATATAAGCAACATGGATAAAAATCGACAACAAAAACAAGAAAAACGAAACTATCAAAAAGTCTAAATATCCCCCAAACTTGATCAAACATTGTCCTCAATGTTAAAATAACTCAAGTCTGCAATGTACAAGTAAGCATTAAGATTGCAAAACAAAAAGATAAATCGAAGAAATAAAATTAAATTAAAAATAAGAAAAGTTAGAAACAGATGATAAAAACTTCCCTGGGGTGTAGAGATGTTTCCCCATGTTGGGTTGTCTCCTAGTAGTGCTAGGTTTTGGAGGCCTTTAGCCGAACCTCACAAACATTTAAGCTTGAGTTGGCAAAGGAATCGTGAGATTAAAACCCTCCACAAATCTATCAAAGCGAGACTCCAGATTTCGATTGCACCATTAGGAAACACTTGCTTGACCACAAAAAGACCATACCAACTCGTTCTGAGCTTACTTGGAAAAAGTTCAAGATGGAAGTTAAACAAAAGCACTTTTATACCTGGTTCAAACTCTTCTGAATGATAGGACGATCATGGAGCACCTTGGTCTTTTTCGTGTATATGCACTTTTATAACCCTCATTTCGAAGCTCCTTAAACTTGAAAGAAGAGTCTTCAAGGGATTAACTTAAGAGTTTAAACTCCTTATGTGGAACATTCAAACATGCCTCAAGAAGATCTTTATAATTGATAGTCACAAACTCATAATTCACTGAATGATCAACCCGGAAACTCTCATAAGCATCAGAATGACTTTTAGTAGCTTCAAAATTTTTTAATTCCACAGTTATGAACTAAACAATCATAGTGAGCAATCACTTCTTCACGTCAATAATTGTGCATGTTGTAGCCATAAAAGGACGCCCTATGATTAATAGAAGGTCATGGCCTGGTGTAGGAGCATTCTCCATATAAAGAATGATGAAATCTACTGAAAAAACAAATTGATCAACCTGAACTAATACATTTGCAATAATTCCCATGGATATTTAATTGATCTGTCAGCAAGTTGCAAAGTCACTGAAGTAGGCTTAAACTTGCTTATACCAAGTTGCTCAAACACAGCATAAGGCATAAGGTTCATTGAGGTACCAAGATCAATTAATGCATTTTCAAAATTTTGTTTCCCAATGGTGCATGCAATAGTAAAGCTTCCAAGATCTCTCAACTTTGGAGGCAGTTTCCACTGAATCACTGCACTAATCTTTTCAGAAAGTATGACATTCCCATGTTCTTTAAATTTCCACTTGTTCGTATAAAGGTCCTTCAAGAACTTAGCATTGAGCAAAGGAATATTAATCTCTACCTTTTTGAAATGTTCAATGATATCATTAGAATGCTTGTTAGCCTTCAAGCGTTATGGATATGGAATAGGAGGCATATATGCCTCCACAAATGAGCTAGGAGAGCCATGAGAAATTGTTGCCCATGTTTGTCCAGCAACCTTAGGAGTTGTATTTGTGTCCCATTTCATTGATTTTGACATGTTTTCATCTTCAATAACTTTACTCTCATCAACATGGACTACATCATTAACCTTGTCACCAATAACTCTACTATTTTGCAATGTCATAACAGACTTGAGTTCTTAAGTACCCTTTGGGTTCAACACAATCTAACTTGAAAATTGACAAATTTTCCTTCTATTAAAAGCGTTAGCAAGTTGATCTACTTGAGTTTCAAACTTTTTAAT
Organism: Pyrus communis; assembly: GCF_963583255.1. Classification (NCBI taxonomy): domain Eukaryota; kingdom Viridiplantae; phylum Streptophyta; class Magnoliopsida; order Rosales; family Rosaceae; genus Pyrus; species Pyrus communis. Next base: position 8,755,443 of record NC_084810.1, read on the forward strand.
AAAAGATTGAATATTCTGTATAGAGGTCTGAGTTAGTTGTTGGAAAGAGAATTGGTTTTGCATAAGAGCAGATAATTGATCTTTGAAGGACATTTTCTTGGGCTTAGAAAACCTTGGAGGAACTTGAGTTGTACTAACTTGCTGAGTAGAATTTGAACCAAAACCTTTAAGTCGTACATTACCACCATGTGTAGGATTCAATATGTTATGCGAGTTCCCATAACTGAAGTTAGGATGAAGCCTCCATGATGGATTGTACGTGTTTGAATATGCATTATTCTTGGAAGATAGCCTCCTTGTCCAACATAATTCGCATGCTCTTGATTTGTAAAAGAAATCAAAAAGACATAAATCAGTATTATAATCATGATATGAACATATCATATACCTCGGGTGTATGGACTTGTTGAGTGCTTTGAGGAGTCAAGTTCTTAACTAGCATTGCAATATTTCAATTCATAGATGTCATCTTTGCTTGCAAGCCATCATTTGATTTGATCTTATAAATTCCTCTTCTGCCATCAGTCTTGTTCCTTATTGAGAATTGTTGTGAGTTCTCACTGAAAGATTGAACAACTAGAATGCTTTTTCTCCACTTTTCTCCATCAAAACACCTCCAACAACAAAATCTACAATGCCCTTCTTAGTATCATTTAAACCTTCATAAAAAGATTCTACCAGTTCACCCCTTGTGTGATTATGCTTAGGACACTTAGGAATGAGACTCTTAAAGTCTTTCCAAGCTTCGAAGAACAAATCACGATCCTTTTGTTGGATGTATTGGATTTCCCTTTCTAGTTTTTTTATCTTTTGAGCTGGGAAAAATTCCTTCAAAAACTTCGTAGCAAGTTGCTTCCATGAATGTATAAAACCTAAACCAAAGAGTTCAACCACAACTTAGCATTAGATTTTAATGAAAAAGGAAATAAAATCAACTTGATTTGTTCATGAGTAAAGCCCTTGAATGGTTTACGTCTTGCAAATGTCAAAAAAGTCTTTTATATGAAGATGTGGATTTTCATTCGAGTCCCCGCTGAAGTGAGGCAACGTGTTCAATAAACAAGGTGACAAGTTCATGTTCCCATTGATATTTGGCTGAAAACTAATGCATGATGACTTATTTAAGTGTTGAGGTTCATATGTATCCTTAATAGGCATTCTGACAAGTGCAAATTCTCGATCACCCATCTTTGATTCCTTTGGAAAAGTTTGATGACTCTTTTGTCTCTTTAGATTGTGTAGAATGCACTCAAGTTCTTAATCAACGGGAACAAGTGCTAGTTTAAGCGATCGTCTCCCTTGCATATACCTTAAGAAAACTTGAGAAATTGATATATCTACAAAACAAGGAAAACAACTTTAGTAACAAAGCAAAAAAATTTAGAACTAAATTAAATAGAATTAGAAATACTAAAGAGAAGGGAAAAAACAAATCCCAAATAGTTTTGACCACAGCACACTGTTTTGACGATATCTGCCTGCTCGAAAATCAGAATGTCAATCCATTTTTTGGGTCGGAAAGTAAATGTCCATAATTTTCCAGTGATATGTGATAAGCCTAGTAAAATGTCCAAAATTGGCATTTCAAAATAGCTCCAAATGCTGCGCGAAAATAAAAATTGTTAGTAAAGACAAAAATTGATACTCATAAGTTAACTTATAATTAAAATACTTAAACACAACCACCGTCCCCGACAACGACGCCAAAAACTTGTTGTGATAATTAGACCGTTAACAAATAACAAATCTAGACACAAATTTAAACCTCACAAGTTGACGAATTGAATAAGATAGTATAATGACAAGAAAGGGTCGATCCCACAGAGACGAGATTAATTTAAGCAAAAATAATAATTATCAACTCAAAAGTACAAACAATGATTCTTTTTATTTTATTTTCGCATTATGACTCAACTAAACAATAAAGCATTAAACTAAAAATCACAATCTGGTTGATTGATAAGCAAATAAGAAAACCAATTAAACAAGATGATAAAAGAAAGAAATAAAACACAACAATGAATGAATGATCGTAATGAATTAGGATTGTGATCTATAGATGGTGAGCCTAAGGTTTCGAAATCCACACTCAAGCATATTCTTCTCAAATAAATGCTCTATTCATACAATTCCAAATTTAATTCTTGAAGTTTACCTACAAAAAGGTCTTGGTCCAACTCAATTTGCTATGATTTCTCCCAATGGTCATGGCAAGAGTCAAATATTTTCGTATGCAACTAGCCTATAGTCAGTCTAATTTAACATACAACAATCCATTAAGCTCTTTGGAAACGATAAACATACACACACCATACAAGTCTAGGTCAAGCTCATATGCATATACAATCTCTAAATCGTTGTGCTTATATGTAAGGCAAGATGATCACTCAACACAAACAAACACGATTATATCTATGGAATAATGGTAGCTAAGCATCAAACCATAAATAATCAATGATGCATTACGTTTAGAGATTCAAGAACACAAATATGAAAATTGCATCAAGTTCACATTAAAATTAAGAAACTAAATCAAATGTTTCGTCCTAACCTTAGGATGATAGGTTTAGCTAGACATGGAATCAAATGCATAACAAAATTGTTGGAAAGAATTTGAAATTATTACCGGGCGGAATATCCTGCAAATAAAAATTTAACTTTGCACAGTAGACTAGTCAACTAGTTATAAGTTTGTTAGTGATAGAAAGTGCAGTTGCAAGAACAAATCCTAATTAACTAGTACGTCCAACTAGTTATAATCTTCCCTTATCAGTTTTACAACAAGACTTCCCGAACCAGAACACATTCACATATCAATTCATTATGCAAATAGCATTAACAAAGCAATTATGAATTGAAATATACTGGATTGACTAGTCAAAATCACCAGCCAACTAAGTACATATTCATCAGTTAACTAAATGCAAATCTATGAATCAAACTTAATTTACTACAAGTTATCCTAGCCAACAACAATTTATTTAATTACTCATAATATGCGGTGTAAACTTAGTCACAAACACTTATCAAATAACAACTCATAGGATGCATGAAATATATGTTAGTCAATAAGATATGTCAATAGGTTTAAGAAACAAAAAATGCAAGAAGTTTTTTGCCAGTAAAACCTTTCTCTGGGTTAAAAAACCTAGGATTCTCCGTTAAGTCCAATCTACTAATGCAAATTAGGTTTTTACAGAGTACCACGCAAAGTTTAATTCCTATACCTAGTCTATCAAGCAGCTTTACCTTTGTGCAACCTTACTTTGCACGAGTTAAGGATTTCTTCGGTCTTCACGAGGTGGCAACTTCTCTTGAACTCTTCATCTTGTACCGAAATAGAGTCATCTCCAGTCTTCACAAGATAACAGCTCTTCCTGAACTCTTCACCTTGTGGCACCAATACCAACACCAACAAATACACATGATATCATAATGATGAAAATGTAATCTAGATTCAATGATTAGTCAATTTCTTCAATCAAACAGTTGAAGGAAAAAATTGACATGAATCCTGAAATGGAGTCAGTTTAAAGATTTGAAACTTGAAGAACTTAACAATCAAATTATAAAGTAAAACCTTTAAGACAATGCTATCCTAATATGTAATGATTAGGTGCTTGATACATGAATATGGTTTTGCAATTAGGATTTCAATGAAGAATACAAAAGGTAGCTCAAACCGAAACCAACACCAATGAACACACATGATATGATAGTGTGCAATCTGGATTCAATTATTAGTCAGTTTCTTTAGTCAAACAGTTGAAGGAAAAAACTAACGTGAATTCGAAAATAGGGTCAGTTTAAAGATTTTGAAGAACTTAACCACCAAATTAAAACAAAACCGTGAAGACAATGCTACCATAATATGCAATGATTATGTGCTCAATACATGAATATAGTTTTGTAGTTAGGATTTCAATGAAGAACATAAGAGGTAGCTCAAAGCTAAAAACACTCTTTGAAAAATGTAAATTTCCTAGCCAAAACAAATGAGCATAAAAAGATTTAAGCAAACATTTTCAAAGATAAATTTATATATTCAAAGAAGAATATTATCCATAAAAAGGCTTGATGCTCTTACGGGATCTGAGATGAAGATGAAAAACAATGACTCTTTCTAAAATTAATCTCTCAACCCCAAAAACCAAATGAGAGCAATTAGGGATTTAAGCAAAATAGGATGTTTAGTTTCAGCAACAAGGACAAGGGACACTTGTCAACACAGAGGACAACATGTGCAAATCAATGGTTGAAAAATCAATCTTGGATAAAAACTGTCAGTCAGCCCATATGGGCTGTCTTAAATTGTGTGCCCAGCCAACTAGACAACAACAAGTAATTTTGACTAGACAACATCACCAGACAAAAGGCAGTATGGAGTTAAGCATGAAAATGCATATGCATGAATAAACCTTCGAAGTGATGGCTCAAATCTTTGGGTGAATATTTCCAATAATAGCAGCCCTTTTTGCAGAGTATGTCCTAAAACTAATTTGAGCATAAGTGGTACATATTTCATTATTGAAAAGGAAAGCCAAACACAAAAGTCTAGACTTCACAACATTGATATAAACGTTAAAGGTGCAAATGGAAGAGAATGGAAATCATGTCAATTGTTGGAATGACGATGATGATGATTATGGAATGTTCTTCTGCAAGTCACGCAATTGTCTTTTTTTCACACTCAAAAATTGCACCCGCACCCTCCTTTTATTGCAGCAATCCACAATTAAGGTTAAATCCCTCTCTTTCTTGCTTTATTTTCACTCCAAAAACACTTAAGTAAACCCAACTAGAATAAGTAAATATCTTTTGAGCCCACATGGTCAGCACACATGTAATATATTTTAATAGCATCGACTCGTAACTCGAAAGCATTCTCGTCGTACAAATATGTCACGTCTTATACCATATTATCAGCACAAACCCGCTTAAAATCTCTGACTGAGCAGCGGCCACCAAAAATTCAATAATCTCTTCTTTAGACCTCGGAATCAAAAACCATAAAATTCTCCTTAAACTAGACATCTAGAGCTTTCACGGCTCACCACCTAGTTCTTTCCGAGCTGTTCTCCACAAATTTTTCTAGTTGACGTATCTACATAGCCATATTCTAGCACTTGACCAAAATTGCATTCAATTTCTTCAAAAATTCTTCCTTTATCTCCTTTTGTACCAATTGACCTAGAAAATAAAAAACTAATGTAAATGACTCAAAAACAAAAGAAACCAAGCAACAAAGATTAGGAAAAACTTGTAAAAATAATGACCAATTAAGCACTTTAGCATATGCTAATCTCAAGGACCATTTTGGATAAAAAATAAAAAAAAATAAAAAAATTCCTAGTAGGTGGCCCCTTAGTTGTGTCCTATGGCATTTCGCATGATTGGCATGGTGACATTAGTGTGACAGATGACGCGTGCATAAGTATTTAAGGAGGTAAGATATTCTCAGGTTTGGTCGCCTGCATGACAGACATGCATGCTTTAAGGAAAACCATATCCGAGCCCTCAGATAGGTTGGAGTACATTATGTGAAGAGGTCGTCTGAGTCCTAGGATAAGATCCTAGATTGGGCTTCAAAATTGATGAGTAAGAGTCGTGCGACTTTGCATAAATAAAAATACATTGACCAACAACAAGCCTTATTTTTCTGAGTAAATTACACAAAACTACCTCAATTATAGGTCGAACAACACTTTCATACCTCATCTTTTAAAATTGACAATGGCATACCTCATCTTACTAATTTGTGCCAATGTCAGACCTTCATCAGTTTTTCTGTTAATTTCTCTGTTAAATGCTGACGTGGCCAAAGACAAGATCCACTCACTAATCCAATTGGATTAAAAAATAATTAAATATTAAAAAATTAAAAATCAAATCAAATTTTTGTATAAATTTGTGGGATCCACCCTTTCTCTCCTCTTTCTCTCGCATATCTCTCTTCTTTCTCTCTCTGGACACCTGCATCCCCAAAACCCTTACCACTCTTCCCACCCGTCCCCCCTCAACCTTCATCCCCCTCACCCTTTCTTCCCCCCTCCCCCGCTCCCGTCTTCTATGCGCAACCTCTCCCTCTAGACGCTGCCATCTATCCTCTCCATCCAGAAACTCTCCCCTCTAGACCCCCTCAATCTCTCCATCTCCCACCTATGCTTCGCCACTCTCCCGCCGCACCGCCCCTCCCTCTCAATCACCTACCTCGTCATCAACCACAACCTCCTCTACACCGCATCGAGCCACGAGAAATGCCTCTGGATCCAACATGACGACGTTGTCATTAGCATCACCGTCAACAACGGCTTGATTTACTCAGGCTTCTGGGACAAGAACCTGAAGATTTGGCGGGACTCAGATCTCTGCTGCGTCGAACGAGGACGCCATGAACACGTTGGCGGTGTCAAACGACAGGACTGTATATACCGAGTCGACAGATTGTCGGATCTAGGTGTGGTCCAAATCGTTCGAGGAAGACAGAGAAGACGAGAGCGAGGTGGGATCTGGGTTAAGTGGTTTTGGTTTTGAGTTTGGGGAAGACTGGGAGCGGGGGGGAAGAAAGGGTAAGGGGGAGGAAGGTTGGGGATGGAGGACGGGTGGGAAGGGTTTTGGGGATGCAAGTGTCTAAAAAGAGATAGAGAAGAGAGAGAAGCGAGAGAGAAAGGGTAGATGTTGCGTCGAGTAGGTCAAGGTGCACGAGGACACTGTGAACGCGTTGGCGATGTCGAACGACGGGACAGTGTACATCGGGTCGACGGATTGTCAGATCTGGGTGTCGTCTAAACTGTTCGAGGAAGACGGAGAAGACAGGAGCGGGGTGAGATCTGGGTTGGGTGGTTATAGTTTTGAGTTTGGGGAAGACGGGGACCAGCGGGAAGAAAGGGTGAGGGGGAGGAAGGTTGGGGAGGGGGGACAAGTGGGAAAGGTTTTGGGGATGCAGGTGTCCAAAGAGAGAGGCGAGAGAAAGAGAGGAAAGAGAGGGTGGATCCCATAATTTTATATAAAAAAATAATCTTATTTTAATATTTTAATATTTAATCATTAAAAATATATTTAATTATTTTTTAATCCAATTGGATTAGTGAGTAGGTCCTGTCTCTGGCCACGTCAGCAATTAACAGAGAAATTAATAGAAAAACTGACGGAGGTCTGACATTAACACAAATTTGTAAGATGAGGTATGACATTATCAATTTTAAAAAATGAGGTATGAAAGTGTCGTGACATCAATAATTGAGGTAGTTTTTTTATCATTTACCCTATTTTTATTTATGGCTCAAACAAATTTGTTTGGGTTGAATACATCGAGACAACATGAAACACGATCTTTTCGTTTTTGTTGGTCTGAAAATACGAGCTCCTTTCTTTATATTTTGTCATGAATACGCATAATGTTGACATATATGTTTGCACGGTAAAAGTGCAGACATCACCTTAATGGTCCCTTGCTTGACACGTTCGACTGGTGGTTTGAACACTAAGGGGTCGCTAGTACTTTACACAACATCTTCATTAGCTTTCCCTTTTTTGAATCTTCAATTTTGCTTCATCTCAGAGGCAGCTAAAGTACGATGGGAACAAGTTTTCATCGACACATTGGTTTTCTAGTTTTAATTTCTGGGTAAGGCCAACATGTACATGGCATGATTAAAGCTACCTCATAATTAGTAATTTAGTAGAAGAACTTTCTTTCCTCCATTGTGGGAACCAGTAAAACTTAATCGTACCAGTCTTTTTTGCTCATATGGCAAGTCGTCATCAACAATTAGCATCAGATTTCCAAAAGAAAAACTGATGTTGTTTACTATCATGAGTATAACTGGGAGTGTTGGAACATTAACAATTTGATGTTTTCTATGTTAGGGTATCTTTATTACTTAATTTATGTTATGATTTGTTAGTTGGATAAGAATTATGATTAATGTTCTTTTTTTTAGGGCATATTGCTTTCTTGTTTCTTAAGAATTATGTGTATATAAATACACCCTTTAACTCGGTGGAATGATTCTTGGCAAATATGTTGTTCTTTTAATTAATAGAATTAAAATCGTAGTTTGTAATAGGTTTGCTCTTTTTTTCTTCTGATTCTTTTATTTCTTAACAGTATCATTTTTTTTTTTGTCAAACGATATATTCTGTTAGATTAGTTAACGACGGAGTTCGAACTCGCACCGTCATGCAAGGACTTAACTTTTTTTCACCACTGTAGAAAAAGCCACTTGCCTTAACAGTATCATTAACTCTAGTTGTTTTAAAATGTGAATATAATGGTCAATATATTTTTTTTATTTAAGAAACCTCGACGGTTTTTGAAAAAAAAACAATATTGAATCAAACAAAATTAGTCACGCTTAGTCAATATATACTATTGATGTTGTCGATATTTTATATATATACTTAACCGAAGTATCTACAAGGGCATAAGCAGAACTATACTTAGACTTGACCTTTATACGTACCAGCTAGCTGGTTACACAAGAACAAGATCAACAAACAAATTTAAATTGTTAAGTTTAAAGATGAACAAAATTAACTTCACCCCTCAAGAACTCGAAAGTAGGTATGAACATTTGTTGAAGCATTAGACAAGCAACAACAATTACATATTTTTAAGTTTTGTCGATGAATAAAGAATCAAATTCTGACAGCTAAACAGAAAAATGGCTGGGTTGCTCAGGAAGAAAGCAATTTCTCACTTACAAAGCACCTGCGATGTGACGTTAACAAGCTGTAAAAACTAAAAAGAGAGTAAAGTTGTAAACTATATATTCTTAACTTCTTCCTTAGTCTTACCCGAATTATACAAATAAATTAAAAAATAAAAAAGTGAAAAGTGTTCTCATCATAAGTACATAGCACATATATATGTGTGTGTATAGTGAAACTTTAAACTCAGCAAACTAGTCAAACATGGCCACTACCAAATCTGTAATTCTTATCATATTAACAGTTTCCTCCTCACTTCTTTTCCCAATTTCTGAGCAATTTTCCAATTGTAGCCCCATCAATCCCATGAACATTACAAACTGCAAGAAACTAATCACTCTAGGAGCAGAATTCGGGTGGAACATTCACAGTAACACCGAAATTGACATCTTGCTCACCATTAGAATGCCTATTAAATGGATAGCCTGGGGTGTAAACCCAGGTCCCCAAAGACCGCAGATGGTCGGGACCAGGGCTATTATAGGCATTCAACAGCCCAATGCAACGTTGGCAGTTAGAAAATACAACATCACCAGTGACACCAAGCTGGGCTGTAGGCTTCAGCCTTCACAAGATTTTGATGATGTTGTCGTCAAGAACATGAGAGGTGAAGTAAACCCTGGGTACATGTCGATATCCGCAACGTTAATTTTGCCCCGGGCTCCTGCTGTCTACGATATTTCGAAGCTGAATCATGTTTGGCAAGTAGGGTTTGAGGCTGATGATGTTCTTATGGAGCCTAAGATGCATTCCACTTTTCTCCAGAATGTGGATAGCACAGAGAGCATAAACATGACCAGCGGACACGGTCTTAGCGTAGGACATCGCCGGCATCACCTCAGAACGGTACGTAAGATCGATGCCAAGCCAACTAACATGTAATCTCTTGGTTACTATTGACTATGAAAATGTCATGTGTCAACTGTTAGATCAATGTTATTTACGATTGATGTTATAACTTAGAGTTTGTTTAATTTGTTTGTAATTTTAATTTTTGTGCTAAAGAAAACAAGGAAGTATATGAAATAAATAAAGAATGAAGATGGATGGAGGAAGGAGGGGCTAGTAAAAAATATTATATGAAAATAAAAACTTGAAACTGAAGGCAATTTTTTATTTTTTTTTTCCTTCATTTTCTGTACAATTTCATACACATTCCTTTCCTATTTTTTTCGCCATCTCCTTTCTTGGATTCATCCTTCATTTCTTTTTTCTCTCACATTTTTTTTTCTTTATAGCACAACTAAAAATATTAAAAATTTGATGAATATAAAACATCCCTTTAATTAAATATTTATTCAAAACCATGAAATGGTGACAAAATGAGATAGTATCTGACATGTGGCACATTGCTTAAATTTGTAAATAGTATTCTTTCTTTTTTTTGTCTTTTGCTAATAGGTACATGGCATTCTTAATATTGTGGGGTGGGGAACAATGTTGCCATTGGGAGTGATCATAGCAAGGTACTTCAGAAAATGCCCTATTCCCTGTGAAAAGTGGTATATGGTTCATGTCTCCTGCCAGATTGTTGGTTACATTCTTGGCACGGCTGGTTGGGCGATCGGACTCTGGCTCGGCCATGCTTCCAGACACTACAGCTTCTCCACTCATCGAATTCTCGCCATTTGCATATTTGCCTTCACCACATTACAAGTAAATAACATTCATCTCTCTCCCTATCTTCCATTTATATGATGAGTCTCATGTAATTGTTTCAAGTCTGGACATATCATATCCGATGTATTAAAAAAAAACATGTGTAAAAATGTTCAAAAGTGACAAAACATCTCAAATATAACATGTGTTCGAAGTTTAGATGTCGTTCCACCAGAGATGAACATTGCAATAAGACAAGAACATTTCCCTTACGAATATTTTGCTTTTAGTCTAACATTTTATATCAAAAGTATCAAAACAAATAATATGTAAGCCTATTCGGATCACGTGATAATGCTGAGTGACATAACAGTTCAGTTAAAAGATGACATATGTCCGAAATTAGTGACAAAATTTCTTAATTTTTTTACTCATGTCATCTTTTTACGTTGTTCCATCCCACACGACAAGAAAAGTTCCTTTACAAATAATTTCGGCATACCCTGCAATTTAGTGGTGCTCTTGTAGACGAGTGACTTTGTTTTATGCATTGCAGATGCTTGCCCTGCGTTTAAGGCCATCGGCAACTGATGACTACCGGAAATATTGGGACATGTACCATCATTTTCTAGGGTATGCACTGCTGGCTGTGATCTCAGTGAACATATTCCATGGCATTGCGATTTTGAAGCCGAATAAAACCTGGCTGTGGGTTTACATCGGAGTCCTTGGAATGTTTGCTTTGGTTGCGATTGGTTTGGAGATTTTTACTTGGAGTAAGTTCCTGCATGCAAAGTCTAAAGGGGAACAACAATATGCAGGGCAAACAGGTCAATCTGGTTCAGGACCTCAAGGCTCCTCGGGCACAGAACCAGGTACAGACCCATTACCGGGATCCCAATGAATAGAACAATTCAAAGCCTATTTTTGCAAAACTCATGAACATGCCTTGTTAACTAATTATGTTTCTCCTCTTAATTCCATTTTCCACTCTGGTTGGACTTTGCAGTTCATCCACATGCCTTGATTGTTGTGTGCTCGCTGAGCAACTCTTCTGTTTTTATTTTAGGTTTTCGGGTGTTTGAGGTGATATGTTAGAAGAAAATTGATGTTGACAATGGAGTCGATATCGCTCACCTTATAAATCTTTATGATTATATATCATTGCCTCTTAATATGCAAAAGCAACATCGTTTGATACATCTTCCTTCTTGCGATTGGGCTACCATCTAGGTGGCCTTCAGCCCACACCGCCGGTGTCTTTCACTAGAATACGGTGAAATCAACCTCCCTCGATGACCTACACTCGTCCCGTGGCTAAATCTGACGATTGGAAGTCGTCCCCCGAGCCCACATCATTGTCCCCGACGAGAAACCCTTGAGATTTCTCACTCCTCAAAAGTTTGGAACACCTTCGCAGGGAAACCCCTATCAATTTTGATCGGAAATCACCGCCGCCAGTAGTGCCGTGCATTGGTTCCCTCGACGGCAACATACCCAACAATGCTAGGGTATCCTTAACCAGACCCGTGGCCCTTTCAGCCTCCCTTGTGCTCAGCCCACTATCTCTAGGGCTTGAGACCTCTTTCTAGTTTGGGCCTTTTTTTTTCTGGGCCAGGTCCGATACAGAAAAATACAAAAAAAACAAAAGAAGCCTAGTTTCGGCTTCCCATCACGTTTTGGGCTTCGCCAGCCCACTTGTTTTCTCTTAATGCACCTACAGTCCAACCTACGTGTGAGAATGTCATGTCCCAGACCCGGAGTCCGTGAAAAATCCCGAATCCAAAACAGAGCTAAAATTTTATAAATAAATAAAACCTAAAAATATAAAATTCCAAAACTGGGCTTCTTTTTTCAGCCTCAATTCGCCTAACCTTTTTGATTGAGTAGTTCGTAAACATGCAAAACTTAGTTAATGTAAGCTTAAAAAGCTAAGTAGGAACCTATACCTTAATATCAAAGAAGTAATTAAATACACATATGAAATTATATGCGTAAATGCAATGCAAAATGTCTTCTCCATTCTTGTTAATTCGTATCATTAAACAACTAGACCTGCATGGCAAATACCATGCATTTTACCACTATGCAATGATGTGGAAGCTCAACTATACTACCTCTTCCCAAAACCCCTCTTTTGTTAGTCGTTTTGCCTGACTCTTTGTTGCCAGTCTTGAGTTACCCGATAAATATCATATGCACTTTGGGCTAACCTGAGATTTGATACCTACCAAGAGTCGGGCTCAACTGCACAAAAGATCCTAACCACTACTATAATCTCCATACTTCTTTCTTAATAATCCAACCATTTCCAACATGTAAGTAATTCACATGAATTTCCATTCCATTCCTTACATAACAAACAAGCATAATCAATTAATCATTCAGAAAACAACCCTAAGATCTAAGCTAGTTCGCATTCAGAACCAACATTCATATCCCAATAATATATCAAACAATATGCAAATGCAGTATTAATACTGATAATAAGAAGTAGGTTTCCCAAAACCCCCTACCGCAATTCCAAAGCATAGCTCCACGCGACACAGTAACCAAACTGCCAATTCAGCTTGCAAAGTCCTATTTACAAATGCCACCGGTTACCAAACTAAGTACATATACTTGATAATACTTTATGTAGTAGATGTACATATAGATGCTCTGGTTTGGTTTTGGAGTAACTAGATAAATAAACTCACACTTATTTTCTTAAGCTAAGAATAAAATTATTGTAAGGATTAACGAAGTTTTTAACTCGAAACCCTTTTGTTTATAATATTCATATGCAAAAGCGACCAGACTATGAGTGCACCGTGTGTGTATGAGTGTGTACATATACAATTTTATGGTAAAACAATCTTGGTACCTATAACAATCTTGTTATAGGTTTTGCTGAAAGAGATTTTGAATTGTTGTTATGAATTATTTAATGGTCCGGGTTTGGCCTCATGTCCTCCTTGACATATTGTATTTTTCTTGTTTATCAATAAATTATCCTCAAAATCACTTCATGTGATAACAATGTTGGAGTGGGATGGATTTTGCGGCCAAATTATTAAAAAAAAAAAAAAAAACGTAGTAAACTACACAAATACAAATTCTGACATGTCAATTAGTAGGTACATACACTAACATAAAAGAACTAGAGACCGTAGGCATATCTGCTGATTGGTAAGTTTACTCATAAGCTTTTGTCAGACTAGCTTAAGCAAGGGAAAATAGTTAAAAAGATATCAGACTTAGCCGATAAATTTCAAAATCTGTAGGTGCATACATACAGAATACATAATTATATTCATCTTAAAGAAAAACTTAATCAATCCTCTTATCAGTTTAGCTAAATGTAGCCCCCTCTTAGACGACCTCCAACTAGGCCGACCAAAAGGCCATAAGCCAAATGATAGCCCGTCTCATCTACAATAGAGATCTAGGCCAAAAAACCTGGGGACCTAACGGCCCAAAATCCAGCCATACGACCAACAGGCTGGCCAAGCATAGCTAGCCAGCTAGCTCGTTTAGTTGGGCCCAACTGTGTAGCTAGTTGACATTATGTAGCCTTTTTTCCCTCTAAATACCTAAGTCATTTCTACACCATTTTTCACATCTTATATACATATCCGAATAATTATTAAGATTATATCAAGATAAGAAATCTTGAGCCTTATTCATTTAGCGATTAATGTCACTCAAAATATGTCTGAAAACCTTCTTTTAATATGGTAGTTTAATTCAATTAACCAATAAAATTAAAGAACAAACTTAAAATAATTAATTATTGACGGGGCTAAAAAATAGCCCCCTTCGGTTGGAGATGGCCTTACCCCTATTTTTGGAGCCCAACTCCTCAGTTGCAATGGTTGATTCAAATTCTACAACTATATTTGAAAACATCCAAAGGTAGTTTAATTAAGTTAACCAATAAATTTAAGGGAACTTTAACGAAAAGCTCTCGGTACTGTTCACTTTAATGAAAAAAAATCATATTTTTACACTAAAAAGTCAATTATGGTATTATTCACTTTTCCCTTTATTTTGTCCTTATCACTAAAACTCAAAGTTTTCAAGCCTTTTTCATTAGTTTTTCTTAAATTTAAAGTATAAACTTAAAACTAATAAATTATTGAGGGGGCTATGTTTAGCTTCTTCGGTTAGAGATGGGATATGAGTATGGTCTGATACTGTTCATTTTAAAATATTTTTTGCAGGCCTATAATTCTTGGTTAGCCATTTCAGTTGGAAATGGCCTAAGAATATGGAGATTGAATCTTTTTTCCTCCAGGTTCTCTCTCTCCCTCTCCCTCTCAAATTCTGTCTCAATCTTGATTGAGCTCGTTCTTTCCATTTTCTTTTATTACTTGCTAGAAGTTTCCTAACTCACATCACTCATGTTGAGACCTAAAGTTCTTCATGATTAATCCGTTTAAACCAAACCATGTCTTAGAAACTGAATGTTCTAACTTTATACGAGTCTCATATAACACCAATCACAATCTTGCTCCTTGCTCATGAGTCTCCTATAGCACCAATCAAAATCTTGCTCCCTCCATTTGCGAATTGTCAAACTGTAACAAGTTTAGTTTCACTGAGTTTCAAACAAAAACTACTTTATATGAGTACAAGTTGTAAATCTCTACTTGACTACAAAAAATGTGAAACCAATGAAGTTACTAATAGTAAGGATAGAGCTAAATAAACCTCCATCATGATCTTTATTCAAAGGCTTATGCCTGAAGCATTACAAATGGAAGTACTTTTCTATGAGGATTCTATGGCTCTTTGACTCGCTCCTGTGAACTGTTCTACTCATGAAAAGATGATCTCTCGTGCTGAAGTATGACATCATTCAAACTTTTACGTCCATGAATCGATATAATTCTGAAGTTTAAAGAATCCAATCGATTTTTTTTCTCGCCCTTCTATGCCTGTAACTTGCTCCTGAAGTAACTATGCAGAAAGCTAAAGCTTATTAAATTCTCGAATCTGATTATTACTATACCGGTGAGAGAAACGTACACTCGAGCTCTACACGTGGATATCTCTTGCTCGCAAGCGTCGTCCGAAAATATGAACAATTATTTTATGGGTTGTGATTTTCACACACCCTTAACTACTTTTCCCACACCCTTTCTTATTTTTTAATACTTAATTAGTATCTTACTATTTAATCTTCCATATATACCCTTCCTACTTTTTGATGGTAATTAATGAAAAATTAAATAGGAAGGGGTATATATAAAAGATTAAATAGTAGGATACAAATTAAGTATTGAAAAATATGAAGGGATGTGAAAAAAGTAGTTAAGGGTTGTGTGAAAATCACAACCCTTATTTTATATGGCCCGGCTCATTTAAATTAATGGAGATGGTCTTACTGTGAGAAATGATTGTATATGAGCCGGCTCATCTAGCCCGGCCCATGAACTCAAAATTTTCAAATACTTCCTCGAGTTCTTTCTTCGTAGCACTCCTCTGTCTTCTCGCACGACAAATCACGGTACCCGCCTTCTTATCCCAAAACCCAAAACCCCTCTCTCTCCGTGCAGCAGCAGCACTCCTCTCCATGACTTCCCTATTGCTTTCAACCAAGTTTTCTCTCTACCCAAACGGCACATTTCTCCAATTTAAGTTCCCAAACAGACCTCAAAGAATCACCTTCCCCACGAAAACACCGATAGCGTGCTCAGCCACAGAGCCGCCGAAGCGACGACAAAAACCGCCGAAGAAGAAAAAAAGCGTCGCTGACGGTGAGAAAGGGGTCGACCCAGTTGGCTTCCTTACCAAACATGGCATTTCCCATAAGCAATTTGCTCAGTTCCTCCGTGAAAGGTATGTTCATATCAGTTGATTGGCCAAAACAATGGGGAAAGTAGAAAAAATTTGAACTTTGAAGTGTAGAGATGTTAACTTGTTAATAACCTGTGCTTGGTTTAACTTTGGAAGAACTGCAGTAAGCTAAAATTAGAATTTTTAATTCCATTAGGTTTTTAAATAATTACTTGTAATTTGGTTTTAATTTGCAGACACAAATCCGTGAAGGACCTCACTGATGAAATTTTCAATCGTCACGCCAATCTCCGGGATTTGGCTTCTGGGTTTGTTCCAAACTTAACTTCCATTCAATTCAGTTCAATTTTACTTGTTTTTCAATGCCTGCATTGATTAAGTTAAACTTCATCCTCTTAATTTAGTGGTCTGATTTTTTTAATGGAAACCTCATTCTTTTAACTAAAGAGGATTTGCATTCAAATGCGCTTAGATGGTTAATTCAGGTATGTTTGAGTTTTACAGTTGAGGATGCTATAACTTATAACCTCATTTTATCATGTATGGAATTTGAAACCAAAAATGAGATTCATTTGGTTGACCCTTCGGTGGTTGAGGTTTATGGTTCAGGGTGTAATTGCCATTTTCTTCCTCTAGGTTTGAGATATTGGGTATGCATCGACACCCGGAACACAGAGAGGACTATATGGAGTGGGCTCCAGGTTCAATAAAAGCCTAAACCCTCTTTCTTTTGTAAATTATAATTGATGACTAATCACCAATTGTTCGGGACCATATTAAAAACTTGCTTCTGTGGCCTGAACTATAATGTTGTCTGGACTTTCCATCTGCCAGATGATATGTGTATGATAAGCTTGTCAAATACAGGTGCTCGCTACTGTGCACTGGTTGGTGATTTCAACAGGTGGTCCCCTACTGAGAACTGTGCAAGAGAGGGTCATTTTGGCCACGATGACTATGGATACTGGTTCATCATTCTTGAAGATAAGTTGAGGGATGAAGAAAAACCAGATGAGCTCTATTTTCAACAGTATAACTACATCGATGACTATGATAAAGGTGACAGTGGTGTTACCATTGAGGAACTCTTTAAGAAAGCAAATGATGAGTATTGGGAACCTGGAGAAGACCGGTTTATAAAGAACCGTTTTGAAATGCCAGCAAAGTTATATGAGCAGATTTTTGGGCCTAATGGTCCTCAAACATTAGAGGAACTTGAAGAAATACCAGATGCAGAAACTAGATATAAATCTTGGAAAGAACAGCATAAAGATGATATACCTAGTAACGCACCTTGTTATGATGTGATTGACAATGGAAAAGAGTACGACATTTTCAATGTCGTGCTTGATCCTGTGTCACAAGAAAAATTTCGAGGAAAGAAGCCTCCCTTGGCATATTGGTTTGAGACACGCAAAGGAAGGAAGGCATGGTTGAAAAAGTACAGTCCATGCATTCCTCATGGGAGCAAGTACAGGGTCTATTTTAACACTCCTAGTGGGCCATTGGAACGAGTGCCTGCTTGGGCTACTTATGTGCAACCAGGTAAATTATCTTTTCTTTTGCTAAGCGTAATTTGTTCATCCAACACTATGCTTTTGTTGAAGATCCTTATGTAGAATCAGTGGCTATTTGACTTTCACAAGAGGTTTGATTTCAGATTACAGTTGGCATCAGGTTAATAGATTTTCCACTTACCGCCATGTTTTGCGCAATCGGGGCTTATGTAGATTATTCTTCCTGCTTGTAACTGGATAAATTTCATGTGTGTCTGTCTCTCATTGTCTCCCTCTCTAGCATCCTCTTGGTTTCTTTAGGAGTTTCTTATAGGCAATGACAGGTTATTATATTTTTGGTGATATCTTATAAACCTTTTTTTATTATGTGCATTGTTTCGTAATTTGTACTGGCATATTATTTATTTTAAGAGATATAGGAATGTTATGTTTCCTGTACTTTATTGATTTCTTATCAAAGCGCTCTTTTGATTACCTTCAGAGGCAGAAGGAGAGCAAGCTTTTGCAATACACTGGGAACCACCGCCAGAGTATGCATACAAATGGAAAAATTCATGCCCAAAAGTGCCAAAGTCTTTGCGCATTTATGAATGCCATGTTGGCATAAGTGGATCAGAGCCAAAAATGACTTCTTTCAATGATTTCACAGAGAAGGTAACTCCTGCATTTTTCATTTTCAATTTGAATATGCTATATCTTTTATGGGCAGTCAAATTCCTCATTTTTCACTCATTATGTTTATTGCAGGTCCTTCCTCATGTAAAGGAGGCCGGGTATAATACGATCCAACTGATGGGAGTTATTGAGCACAAAGATTATTTTACTGTTGGCTATAGAGTGAGTCAGCCATCCTTTCTTATTATGTTCTCGGATTAGAGATTGATTACTTCTGACTTGTAATGGGTTGGTTACATTGGTTACATCCATATCATTATGATGTCAACGAAAAGAGGCATTTGTTAAAAAAATTCCTTTGATCTTGATCCTTGATTTACATGGCTGTTCAACAAACTGATCAAACACTTTTATGGATTTCAGGTCACGAATTTATATGCTGTTAGCAGCCGATATGGAACTCCTGATGATTTCAAGCGGTTGGTTGATGAAGCACATGGTTATCACTATCATTCATCTAATTCCATTCATTTCATTAACCTGTAACCTTCAAGATTTATGTATGCTTTACTAGTTGTCATTCCTGCTTGGCTTGTTTAGCTTATGCAAAAGCTATTTTAATTGCTTAAACATTACTATTATTATATTATTATTATTATTATTTTGTTATCATGTGACATATTGAGCTTGGCTTCTAAAATTTCGGATTACAAAATGTAAAGGTAACAGCTTAGGTTTGTATGGTGATTGCATCTTGTTTGTAAATTCCAAAGGATTTATATCAATGACGTGTGTAGCATAGAGTTGTCTATCAGCACTTTTATTGTTGAACTTTTTAGGAAAGGAAAATCATTGGTAGAACAAAATGACACTATAGGCTGTCAATGGCATTAGCCTTTGTAGATAACAAGTATTTTCATTGCATGCTTCTTACTGATAATGTTCATGAAAAGGAATTCTATTTCTTGACTATTTTGGTGTCAATAACATGTTTTTCCACCATATTTTTTATTTAACAATTAACGCTTACAAACTGTAACCTACCTTCTTTATTTACAGGACTAGGACTGCTGGTATTTTTGGACAGAGTAGGAATAGATAACAAGTATTTTCATTGCATGCTTCTTACTGATAATGTTCCTGAAAAGGAATGCTATTTCTTGACTATTTTGGCATCAATAAAATGTCTCTTCAACATGTTTTTCCACCATATTTTTTATTTAACAATTAACGCTTACAAACTGTAACCTACCTTCTTTATTTACAGGACTAGGACTGCTGGTTTTTTTAGACATAGTACATTCCTACTCAGCTGCAGATGAGATGGTTGGATTGTCACTATTTGACGGAACAAATGACTGCTACTTCCACACAGGTATGTGTGTGTTTATATTACTTGTGCTTGTAATTGACAGTATGATAGGTCTCACTAGGAGTAAGCGTGTCATATCCGGTGCCCAATTTACATTGAACCGGAGATATATTATGATTACTAACTGGGACTACTTGAAATGAGAAAAAACTGAGCCAGTCCAACATAATACTGATTGGGTTGGTTTTGACTGTTATGGGAGAAGAGAACCTAAATGCTTGAAGGACCAATGGACATTTGTCTTGTGACCAT
This sequence comes from Pyrus communis, assembly GCF_963583255.1. Lineage (NCBI taxonomy): Eukaryota > Viridiplantae > Streptophyta > Magnoliopsida > Rosales > Rosaceae > Pyrus > Pyrus communis. Next base: position 8,775,294 of record NC_084810.1, read on the forward strand.
ACCTGAGATGTGGGATGGATTCATACATTTTTTTAAAGTAATAACTTATGGAGCTGGTTGTCAAACCTAAAAGACTGATTGGCCAAGAAGTGTTAGAATAGGCAGATAACCCTCCTGCTTTGATTATGAGGCCGAAAAGAAAACCTTGAATGAAGCGGGTTCCAAATGCTCTAACAGCCAATAGGAGTTAGATTTGCGGTGATATATGAGGTATGGAGAGAAACCAGCCAAAACCGGGCTATGTAATTGTTTAAGTACTAAAGAATATCCCACCCAAAAGCTTATTCTCTTTGACAGCATTGGCCCTTGTTCTCATTTCATATATCTTGTTCCATGATACACTATTTTCTTTTACAGGTAAACGGGGACAACACAAGTACTGGGGTACCAGAATGTTTAAATATGGCGATCTGGATGTCCTGCATTTTCTTCTCTCAAATTTGAACTGGTAAATGTGAAGCTCATAGAATGGTTTGAAGTTTTAAAACATTAGTAGAGTTGCTTCTTTGGACCAATCATCATTTTACCACCTAGTTCCGTGTTATAATACCACATTATCCCCTATTCTTTTTGTTTTGGGAAGTTTTTTTTCTGTTTTTCTTTGGGTTTGAGCATGGTATCTCAATAATTGCAATTTTCTACAGGTGGGCCACAGAGTACCAAATTGATGGTTTTAATTTCCATTCACTCTCATCGATGATGTACACACACAATGGTTTTGCTTCTTTTACCGGTGACTTGGAGGAGTAAGGCATTTATTGAACCGTCTACAATTTATTACTGTGTTATTATTTACACTGATACAAGAACTGTCAAATTTTCTGGGCCTTAAACAAAGGCATCTTAACATTCCAAAATGTGGCTTATATCCTTATGCTGTTGCTAGTGAATTTCAACAATATTTACATGACTAAAGTATAACCAGCTGGATTTGGCTTGCAGTATTGTATTATCATAATTGTATATATAAGTGTACGTGTGTGTGTGTGTGTGAGTGTGTGTGCGTGTGCACGGTTTATGGGATTTGGCGTGCAGTATTGTATTATCATAATTGTATATATATGTGTATATGTGTGTGTGTGTATCTATGCTTTATGGTTTATATAAGAAGAGATTTCAACTGCTTCTGTTAATATATGGGTGGTTGAATTACATTCACTAAGCAGAATAAATGAAGTTTTACAAAACATAACTAGTAAATATAAATTCTTGTGTTATGTGAGCATAATATGCTATTTCATACTCAACTTCCTACTATTCTTATGATTGAATGCTAGCTATGAACTTGAAACTCAATCTTCATACTTTGGCAGGTACTGTAATCAATATGTAGACAAGGACGCATTGCTATACCTCATTTTGGCAAATGAGATACTTCATGTTCTCCATCCGAATATAATAACAATTGCCGAAGATGTAAGAAATTGATATTGAAATTGTTGTTTACACTTTACAGTATGAGAACTCCTTCAAGAGAAACTCACATAGCATTTTTCTCATAGAACGCTCTTGAAAATTAGCATATAGTTGCTGCTAGTGGGCTCAAGAGTTCAGATCATATTGGGTTGTTAGCTCCACTGATTCTGTTCTAACTTTGTTTTCAAGTAGAAGATCAGATTTATTAACATCATTGAAAATGGTGGCAAAAAACATAATATTCTCGTCGAATTTATTCAGTGATATGCACTGTATTTTGTGGCTTCTAAAGAGTGATAGTTTATTTATTTTCCAGGCAACCTTCTATCCTGGGCTATGTGAACCCATCTCTCAAGGCGGGTTGGGATTTGATTATTGTGTCAATCTCTCTGTATCAGAGACGTGGTCAAATTTCCTTGAGAATGTTCCGGACCATGATTGGAGCATGAGTAAGGTTGAACCATTTAACTGTGACACATTGTCTTAGAATCGAGTGGGATCATGATGTTTTCTTGTTAATTCACTGATTGTTTTTCCATCCCACAAAGTGAAAACTAAATGACGTTAACCGACACTGTAGATTGTCAGCACATTAATGGGCAACAGAAACTATGCTGATAAAATGCTTGTGTATGCTGAAAATCACAACCAGGTATTAATCTCTTGCTCGTCAAAAACTCTATTGACATACCTTACTCATAAATTCCGTATCTTGTTCTAATTTATTTGTGTTTGATTTTTGCTAAATCATATTATAACAATCTTGCATATCAGTCAATATCTGGAGGGCGGTCATTTGCGGAGATATTGTTTGGTGAAATCAAGGATGGTTCTCAAGACACGGATAAATTACTGCTCAGAGGTTGTTCCTTGCACAAGGTATGCTATGTACCAGCTAGTGTAAATACATCTTAGTCATAATCAAAGTCTTAAGTACAGAGTTTTATGTACTGCTTTATATACATACATGATCCCACACATGCATTGCTTCTGATATATGCATAATGTGTATCTGCATGTAATTGCAGTTGCAGTTTAGCGAAACACTTGCAATGACTGCAACATGTAATGTGTTGCTTCTGTAAGCTGTTATTTTCATTTCATGTTTCTGTTTGGTCTGTTTATTTATACTTACATTTCGGTCTTGAGCCAGATGATCAGGTTAATTACTTTGACAATCAGTGGCCGTGCTTATCTCAACTTCATGGGCAATGAATTTGGGCATCCAGAGGTGACGTTACTGGCTTCTGCAAGTACAAGAAGTTTATTTCATGTGAGACGTGACTAATGATCTTTCTCATGTTTCAGTGTGTTGAGTTCCCCATGTCAAGCAACAATTTCTCATTTGCTCTTGCCAACCGTAGGTGGGATCTTCTTGCCAAGGAAGGATTGCATCGGAACTTGTTTATCTTTGATAAGGTATCAACTATTAACTTTTTGTTGCCATCTTGTTGCCCTGACATGCTTACATGTTGTGATCTTGTGGCTCTCTCTGTTATATCTACTGTTGTTAATAGTGCTGAAAGCTGTTTAGTATAGATTTCTAATAACTTAAAAAGTCCCCCATAAATGCAGTTTCTCTAATTTCGCTCTTCGCCTTACCATTAACATTTTCAACTTGAAGTTGCGAAGTATTAAATGGTCGTTGTTCTTGAGAGATTAAAACATCCCTTGAGATGATCATGGTAGCAAAGTAATTTTTATCTTTCCTTCTTTCCTAGGACTTGATGAAGTTGGATGAAACTGAAAGAGTACTTGCGAGAGTTTTACCGAGCATTCACCATGTGAATGACAATACCATGGTACGGGTGAAACTAAACTCAATAATGCATTTGGAAAGAATTTTATGCCTTCTACTGATTATGATATTTCTTTGCTATTTACAGGTAATAGCTTACCTCAGAGGCACCCTTCTATTTGTATTCAACTTTCACCCAACAGATTCTTATGAAGGATACGGAATAGGCGTAGAAGAGGCTGGAGAGTATCAAGTAAGTTTTATCAAACAGCTTTGAGTAGTTTAAGTCAGAGATATGGTTTCTAACTCGTAATTTGCATTGTGTTCTTTTATTATATGTGTGCTGGCATGAATACGTGGATTCAGGGTCATAAACTGAAGAACTAAGTAGTCTAGTTTATATTGGAGATTTTATATGTATATATCTTTTATATATGTTTCTGTGTATGTCAAGCAGTTATTGTATTTGTCAAGCAATTATATGTATTTGTCTAACTGTAGAGCTTCAAGTTAATGAACCTGTTACTTTTCTGACCACAGCTCGTGCTAAATACGGATGAAATAAAGTATGGAGGTCAGGGACTTATAAAGGATGATCAATATTCTAGGAAAACTATTAGCAAAAGGTAAGTACTGACTACCTTTTCAATATTTCTTGTCTTCTCTATTTTACCCGTTTGTGCGTGCGCGTTTTTAAGTTCAGTTTTGGTTACTTTCTTTGATTCAATGATTGATGTTGTTTTGTCACCACTGTGCTTGGTCCTTGCAGAGTCGATGGCCTCCGAAACTGCTTAGAAGTGCCTCTGCCTAGTAGGACTGCCCAGGTTGGTCAATTTTTCTGCACGTTGTTTTTGTTAGTATTTTATTTTGTGGCTGTTAGTTTTCCGTGCTTTGGATGGCTAGGGGTTGGCGCTACTATTCTTAAGAACCCCTTTTTCAATTTGTGATGTATCAAGTAGTTGTTAAACTAGATTACATTTCGACGTTCATTTTTATTTGGATAAATTTCTTGTGTGCAGGTTTACAAACTAAGCCGGATCTTGAGAATATAAAGAGTATTGGACTCAGAAAGCAAATTGCAAGCTGACTTTGAAGAACGAAAGCTAGCACCTACTACCTACCGGCCATCAAGTTAAAGTATGTATGGCTGTTCACCACCTTCACGAGTGACATTGATGGGGAGATCTCACAGTTTAACAAGAAGTTTAAGCATTCAAGAAGAAAGGCTTTGCATTGGTATATCCTCCACGTTATCGTGGTTCTTTCTTTTGGAGATTCGAAGCTGCTGATCTTATTTCTCCCAAAACTAAACTCAAGGAAGCGATGCATTGTGTCCAGCAAAGAGGGTTCAAGCTGAACTTCTGGATGACGGGAATTATGATATTCAGCGAAGAGGGTTCAAGCTGAACTTTTTCTCACCCTACCTCCACAAGGGGGAGAGTACCTTTTGTGTGAGGTAAAATTTGAAGAGTATGCAACATATATAAATTAGGCTGGACGTCAATTCTAGATGAGGAAATGCCGACGAGCGGCCGTTTTGTGTTGTGGGGGGAGGGTGTGTGTTGAAATTTGGTAGTTAAGACTTGAGAGAAGCATATTCCTTCATAATCTGAGTATTTCTTTCAGAACAAGAATTTCAGGAGTACATAACAATTAACAGGTTAACATTTAAGAACATGGCGGTGCTATTCATACAATAATTTTCAACCGTCGGATTGAATGAATTTGTTAGGATGTCAGATGACATCATCTTGTGGTGACAGATTTACAATGATATTAATAGTAATACTTAGTTAATAGTGGTTAGAATTGAAGGATGGTATCTTGTAAAAGAAGGGCAGTTAATGAAATAGTGTTTGGTATTTTGGTTTTCCTGAATATCCTTTGATGTCGACGAAATATTTTGCCGGTGACAATAAATCTGGGAAATTCTTGTCAACATCGACGAACTAGTTCACTGTCAGCACATGACGACATGTGAGTCCCTTTCAAACACTATTAACTCCTGAAACGAGCAAACAGAGGGAATATTTGAGTATTTTTCCTTAGTTATTTGAGTTGACTAGTTTAATGATTGACATAGTGGAAGTACTTTGGTGGAGTTGAGGATTACTGACATTTGCTAACATCGACTTTTGATAATGTAGTAAGTTATTCTTCCTTGTTTTGTATAAATATCCTTCTATCCTGGATGAGAATGTTCTTTAAATATGCTGTAGTTTTATCCATTCTTCCGACACTGCATGCATTTTAATAAGGTTTATGTCCACACTTAGCACTCTCAGTTTAATTTAATTTTAAATTTTAGTTTTAATTTATTTGTACCTTTTACATATCATTTTCATATAACGACTTTGTCACCCTTTAGGTATCCGTGTTGGGTTCTCTCAATGTCAAATTTAATCGTTCCCTATTATAACCAGTTAGCGAGTCGTACATGAGTCATTCAATTAAAGGTGAATTCAAATTCGTTAAGTAATTCTAATCGTGCTTTATCGTAACAAGCTAGCAGATGGTTTTGTATACAAGCTCCCACAATCAAATGTAAATCCAAATTTGTTATCACATGGAATTCGAGTTGTTTTATCAAATATTATTTCATTATATATATAAAAGTTACTGAATTAATAGTGAATCCAAATTTATTAAAAAGTTGTATCGAATTTAATTCGTTCGGATAAGTTGCTCGGAAGCATTTAAAACCGCATCCATGCGACAGAGTGGCGCGTAGACACACTTTCCCTTTCAACCGTACTACTATATCAGTTCAATCCAAAGTGAGGTGTCAACATCAGGGGCGATTCCCACGCGCAAGTCCAGTACGTGTCTTCAAAAATAAAACCAACTCCTCCTCCAGAAATTGTACTTGTCTTCTTCACACACACACTCTCTCTCTCCTCTCTCTATACAGAAAGCTGAGAGCGAACTGTGAGAAAGCAATGGCAAAAGCTGAGAGTTTTGACAACTTCCTGCTGTGAAATGGCGAGTCTCTGCTAGTTTGTGGAGATGAGCGCACCGTTTGGAGGCCCGATCGGTTCTAACCCCAGTGCTGCCGGAGCCCAGCCGAACAGGGACCCGAACATGGCGTCGGCGGAGCAGTTGGTGCTCGAACTCAGCAACCCCCAACTTCGTGAAAACGCGCTCCTTGAACTCTCCAAGGTCTAATCTTTTTGCTCTCATTATTTCTGAATAATTTAGTTCCGCTGTGTTTGATTAATCCCTTTTAGCATGTTGGGTTTCTGTTTAATTTTTGTTATAGGGTTTATGGGGTTGAAGATTTTATGATAAAGTTTGAAGTTTGGGTTTAGGGTTTGTGATTTGGGTTCTATTGAGTTTTGTTTTGTTTTAGCATCATTTCGTTGTCCTGTGATTCTGTTTGTTTGCTGAGAAAATCAAGGCAATTGGGGTAATGAGATGATTATTTTTGCATGATATGTGTTTCGTGAGAAGCGGGGTTGCTTGTTCTTTTTTTCTTGTCAGAGTTGAGACTTCAAATTAGCATCTTTGTAGTCACAGCATGCATGTGGTAGCCACCTTACTATAGTTGTTCCTAGGGTAGGATCAAAATTGGATCTTGATGCATTTGTTTATGTTTCCGTATGTCTTTATCGATTATGTGTAATCAATTTTTGTTTTAGATGGAGTTTTGAACCTTTTCAGTTATTGGTTATGGAGAAGGTGAGTAGCTCAATCTGTTTTATGTGTCTGGGTTTAGAATGGTGTAGTCGTTGTTTAGAGTATAAATCTTTACGTCGGGACTGCAAAGCCATGCACATAATTTTACATCACGTATCCAAGCACACAATCTATGTGTCAAGCCCCTACGGCTACACGTGCCTCATGTCATCCCATGTATGTGTTGTCCACGCGCTTAGCTCCATGTGTTTAGCTCAAGTTACTCTACACTACACATGATGGTAGCGTTGAGTGTGTTTACACAATTGGAATGTGAAGTCTCACATAGGAATATATTTACGATCTTGTGCTTCTCCACTCATTGTCAATTGGTCCTTGGTTGGGTGCTCTAACTTTATCGGTGGTATGGGAATGAAAGTGATATAAATGTCATTGTATCATACTAAATAGGCTGCATAATTTCTTAATTTGCTTTATTAGTTTGAAGTTTTCATTGACTACATTAGTAACAGTTGCATATCAGATCTGGAAAGAAGTTGGTTCTATCCATAAGAGCCTGATGGTGTTTTCAAGCACTTACCAAATACTATTTTGACCTAATTTTCTCTTTTATTTTCAAAGGTATAAGAAAAGAAAAAATGGGTATGACTATAACTGCGATACAACGATAAATTTGCCACCCCTGTGTGAGCTATGCTCATGTATTCTTCACTGAGAAAATAAGTTCTTAGTTCTTACTGCTAAAATTTTTGTGCTGAAAGTGTACTTGGTTTGCCTTTCGTGGTTTTTATTTTCATTAATAAGATTTGTCTTTTTAATGTTGAATCCCTTTGGTACCATATATGTACATATACGCATACTCCTAGTTAACCCCCTGTTTCCTTTCCTGTTCCCCTTTTCAGAAGAGAGAATTATTTCAAGATTTGGCTCCATTGTTGTGGAATTCTTTCGGTACTATAGCTGCTCTGTTACAGGTATGTAATTTTTTGGTTTTATATTCATGTCATTCTTATTGCACTTCCTTTTTTTTGCGGTTTTTGTTCGCTTGTTTTGTAAATTCGTTCATCGACAAGGGTAGCAAGTTTCTTTCTGTATGTAGGAGTAGGACTTGTGTTATACATGTCCGTGCATCGTTGACGTACCATCATTTGACTTCTTGTTTGATAAATCAACATTACCAGACACTCTCTTTTGTCGTAATCCCTGATGATGGATTCTCACTCTACTCTATCCTTTGTGCAGGAGATAGTTTCAATATACCCTGTTCTGTCCCCACCAAATTTAACTCCTGCCCAATCAAATCGAGTTTGCAATGCTCTAGCGCTTCTTCAGGTCCATTCTTGTCGCCTTTTAAATTATATATGTAATCTTTATAGATGCACGTTATTTTTGTTCTAAACTACAGTTATCTTCCATATACAAGATGCTTGGCCTATATTTTACGCATCTCATTATTATTGTATGCTTCATATTCCTTTTGTATCTTCTTGTAGTGTGTGGCATCACACCCAGACACAAGGATGTTGTTCCTTAATGGTAATAAATTTTATCTTGTTTACAGTTAAAGCTTGAAATGTTCTTTCTAGCGTGCTTGTACACAGAAGCATAATTTTTTTTCATGCAGCTTCTGTTAGATGTTTACGTATAAAATTTAACCAACGATTTTTTCATTTCTCCTGTGGTTGGCAGCTCATATACCTTTATATTTGTACCCTTTCCTTAATACAACAAGCAAGTCAAGGCCTTTCGAGTACTTGAGACTCACTAGCTTAGGAGTCATTGGTGCCTTAGTGAAGGTATGTTATTCTTATTTGGCAAACTGATAGGTATATTTGTCTTTTTATTTGTTTGTGTGATAAAATGAACAAAAGTAAATAACCAGTTGATATACAAGTATAACTAGATAGGTACATGGCCACATGCTTTGAGAAATGATATGTAAAAGAGTTTAAATATGAAAACTTGATGCATGCCTTGACTAAAACCGCTCTTTCCAATCTTGCTTGTGTAGCTGATTTGAGAAATAAAAGGACTAGCAGAATCTAACGCAATGTTTTAAAAGGCTCGCCTTAGGGCGCGCCTAGGCGCCCTGTGAGGCTGGGCTTGAGGGTTGATGCCTCTGTTTTGAGGGAGTGGGCGGAAGGCGCCAGAAGGCGTCCCCGGAGCCGCCTAGGCGCGCCTCAGGGGATTTTTTATTTTTTTATTTTTTAAATACTCCCAAACCCAAATTTTGGGTAGAGTTTTAACTACCTCATACCTCTTCCTTGCACTATCATCTCTCTAACTTGTTTTCTGATTTTTATTTTTTATATAAAGGATGTGTGTGCCGTCTACGTGCATTGTTATATGTGTGCTCATTGTGCTTTTCATCATCTATTTTATATATATATATATATATATATGTATATAATATGTATATATATGTGTGTGCTCAGGGTGATTATTGATTAATAATCTTCTTTTTTTTAAATATAATATATGTGTATGCTCAGTGTATATATTAAAAAATTTAGGTTTGGGAGGCTTCGCCTCACGCCTCATGCCTAGGCTGGGCTATCCCTCAAACACCTCGCCCACGCCTCACGCTTTTAATACATTGATCTAACGTGAGATAAATGAGGGGATAAAAAGAACGCTTAGTTTTTATTTATTTATTTATTTTATAACATTGATTGAGTTAGGTGGCGTTACTACATCCATTATTTAGTGAAAGATTTAACTGGACCCTTTCCAGTCCTGTAGCGTGAACTCCGACGAGAAAATAGTTTATCTGTAACATTACTTTATTTGCATGGGTATTCAATCCCACTTGTAATATTATCCTGCACATGCACCTTTATTTGCAACTCTTCTTCTCACTCTCTCACATGTGAACACATGAAACCTGAAGAGGAGAATAATGTTGCTGTGATAAACCCTATATAGCACTTTTATGCCAGACAAATATATTTGGAAATTGGAATATTAATTCCTTTTACTTCTTTTTACCAGGTCGATGATACAGAAGTGATTAGTTTTCTTCTATCAACTGAAATAATCCCGTTGTGCTTGCGAACTATGGAAATGGGTAGTGAACTGTCAAAAACAGTTGAGTGTCCGTTTCTTTTTTTCTTCCCATCTTTATATGTTTCAGTAGATCTCAGTATAGCATCTCTGCAAAACCTTTCTTTTACTGCCCGAGTTTGAATGCAAGGTATATGGTTGCCTGACAGAAGTTGTTGTCATCACAGGTGGCGACATTTATTGTTCAAAAGATTTTGTTGGATGACGTAGGCTTGGATTATATCTGTACTACAGCTGAGCGTTTTTTCGCAGTGGGTCGAGTCTTGGGAACCATGGTTGCATCACTTGCTGACCAGCCTTCATCTCGCTTGCTAAAACATATTATCCGATGTTATCTACGACTGTCAGAAAACCCAAGGTTGGTTGAATGAAGTAGATTTATTATTATTACTTTTGTTTCTTCAATATCTCGTCATTTGATTGGATCTGTTCTTTGTTTTTTATCATCAGGGCTTGTGATGCTTTGAGGAGCTGTCTTCCCGATATGTTGAGAGATGCTACCTTCAGTGTTTCCCTCCGTGTAAGTACTTTTCTGGATGCATGTGCTGTGTAATTCATAATTGATCTTAACGACTAGTCTGGAAATAAAGCAAAAACTAACCTGTTTCGTCTTCGAGGGTACATATAGTTGCCAGACATAGTTTGTGAGATATTTGAAAAAATATACGTTTGAGTCTGATTTACTGTTTCTTTTCGGTATCCCCTACTCTTTTATTTGGACGCAGTTGTCTGGTCTACTTTCAAAGTTAATTATATTCGTCACAATTTCAGGAAGATCCAACGACAAGGAGATGGCTGCAGCAGTTGCTTCACAACGTTGGTGTTAGTCGGGTTCCTGCGCTTCAGGGTGGAGGAGGATTTGATCAGATGATGATGAACTAATGCAAATAATTCGGTGTTGTCTTTGGGCTGCCGTCTGTTGCATAATGCATCAGAGAGGGCTGGATGCTTTTTAATTTATCTGTCTCAATGCTAATTGGCAAACTCTTTTATCTTTCTCTGTAATTTACAAAATGTTTCTTCTGTAACTTGGCCTGAGGAGGCCAAGTTTAAGCTATTGACTTCGCTTGAAGTGGATTGTTCCCGGAAGAAATAAATGGTCTTCTTAGTTGGTTCATCTCTGATGTTGAATTGTGGCAAAATTATGAATAAAGCGAACCTTTTTTGTGTAAACATATTTTGTTTGAATTGTGATAAGCCATTGATTAGAATCGAACTGAAGTGTTTGTTGACGCGGACAAAGTCGTGGAGAACCTCTGATTCCATCGGAGGCAAACGCCTACGAAAAGATAGCTTAAGCAGGAGAACCTCAGAGAAGTGCCGCGGGCGGGGAGCGGACATATTCCATCATCAGTATAATGACATGTGATGTACTATTTCGTGTTCCAATCACATTGAAAAATCTCTCGGAATTGAGAGCTAAAGATGAGTTAAGGCACGCCGGACAGGATAAAATGTCCTAGGCTTTGTTCGGCCGAAACAAAAAAGCAATGACTTGAAGCTAAAGTAGCTGGCTGGCAACAGACTTGCTCCACTCCCTCTACCGTGAGATAGGGTTTGCTGATATTCTGTTGCTTTTCTTTGTCTCTGATTCTGATGATGATACTCTGCTTCATCTGTCGGGAGTGCTCAATGTTTGGGCACCAGAATGAAGGAAATTGTCCCTCAAACAGACCTAATTTTCACCCTAAAACTCAAAATCTCCAACGCTTGACTAATGGAGGTTTTAGCAAAAACTGTTTATTGTTCATCATTTTTCTATGACATTGTTGTTGGGTTTCTATTGTTGTTAAGAAATTGGAGGTGGAAAAGAAGTAAATTTTTGTAACATTTATTTTCAAACTCTCTTTATCTCTCAATTTCTATTTTAAGAGTATATTACCACTTTCATATTAACATTTGGTTATAATTATCATAAATTTAAAAGGGTGGCTGTAATTCCATTTTGGGTCTAAATTCTGGTTATTTTTCTAAATTTTCCGATTGGATTTCAACTTATATTATTGGATTCAAAGTTGTTCAATCCGTCAATCATATTTTTCCATCGCATCATTTTACCCATAATAATTTGTCCATTTTGTTAAAATTTCTATGTTTCTAAACCCCTGATATTTGTTATATAACCGGAATTTGGCACTATGATGAGAGTGTTTTTTTCTTTTCATGTCACTACTTCACAATACTTAAATTATTTATTAGACGAATAACGTATTTTTTAAACACGTAACAAATATTTATTAAACAACAACGCAACTGAGATAAAATCCAAATTGTAATTGGATAATAACCCCCTTTTCCCCACTTCCGTTGGTTTGGCATTGTTTAAAGCTGGTCACTTTAAAGAAGTACTACCCATCACGAACCAGGTGCTTTAAACTCAAAACTTGTCAGACTAGTCTCCAACTTCCAAGTGCCAACCTCATAAAACCCATAAATATTAAAATTAAATTACAAAAAAACATCCGCAAATCATGATTTGCATCGTGGATCGTAGGGTCCAGCCGTCGCCGGAAATGCAGCAGTCCGTGGCAGCCGTGGAGCAAATCGTGGGCTACGATTTCAGGAACAAGAAGCTTCTAGAAGAAGCCCTGACCCACTCCTCCTACTCCGAATCCCCGTCGTACCAGCGCCTCGAATTCATCGGCGACGCAGCTCTCAGCCTCGCCCTCAGCAACTACTTCTTCCTTGCTTATCCTGGGCTCGACCCCGGCACTCTCTCTCTGCTGCGCTCCGCCAATGTCAGCACCGAGAAGCTCGCACGTGTGGCTGTCCGGCACGGCCTTTACCGCCACCTCCGCCACAATGCGCCTGCTCTCCGCGATAAGGTTCATTATAATTAATTAATTAATTATTCTCTTTGTTCTCAATCGATTTCATTTTTTGTGACTCTCTGGATTATGTGTGAAAAGAAAGAAAGAAAGAAAGAACAAAAAGAGGAACATTTACTTGGGTTTTGTTCTTGTTTGTGTTTTCTTGTTGTCTGGATTTTTGTGTTGGAAAAGCTCAACTGTTTCGTAGGTTTTAACTTTGTTTTCTTTTAAGATTTTTCCCATTGTTTTTCCGGGTTAATTTTCTTAAAGGATTGTTGTTGTCAATTAATGGTTTAATTTTAGGATTTGTGTGCAATTTGCTATGAATTTTAGGTTAAGGGGTTCAATGAATCTGTCAAGATAATTTCTTTTGTTTTATTAAGGATTTGGGTTGTTGATTCTTCTTTTTGGTCAGAGATTTGGGTTGTTAATTGAATGGTTTTAATTTGGGGCTTTCTGTGCAATTTGTTCTAAATTTTAGGTTAGGGAGTTTACTGAAGCTGTCACTAGAGAAGACGAGACGCCGCTTGTATATCGTGGTTCTGTGAGAGCTCCTAAGGTTCTTGCGGATATGGTGGAGTCTGTGGCAGCAGCTATGTATGTTGACTTGAACTTTGATCTGGAAAAATTGTGGATGGTGTGTATTTGATTAGCTTTTGTTAAGTTTCCAAGCGTTTAAAATTGGGTGTAACCTGTTAATTTTTGTTGTTGTTGCTGATGTACATTTATAGAAATTTAGGCGCCTTTTGGAGCCTATTGTTACTCTTGAAGAAGTGAAAAGTCAACCGCAACCCGTTACAGTGTTGTTTGAGCTTTGCCAGAAGCACGGGAAACATGTTGATATCAAGCATTGGAGAGATGAGACCAAAAGTATTGCTAGTGTCTATGTTGATGGCGTGTTTGTTGCCTCGGGTTCTTCTGAGCAGAAGGAGATTGCCAAACTCAATGCTGCTAAGATAGCTCTTTTTAAGTTGTCGAAATCGTTAGGTGTAAGTGGCAGATCGATGGAGTTTATTGCCGGAAATGATGGTAAGTTTCAAATTGAAGAAGCAAAACAAAAGTTGCATGAGCTTTGTGACAAGAAGAAGTGGCCTAAACCAATTTACACGTATGAATCTCTTTACCCTTATCATGATCTCTAAACGTATTTGACGTAAAATGTTCTCTATTATTGGAATTAATTTGTCTATTCTGTAGTTATGCATATTTGTATTTGTTTTTCAATTGCAGCATTGAGAAAGATGAAGGTCCTTCACATGAGAGGAGATTTTTATCGTCGGTCAAAATTGCAACTGCGGATGGTGTGCTATGCATGGTGGGAGATGAAAGGTTGAGAATAAAAGATGCGGACAACTCTGCAGCTTCGTCTATGATCTGTGCTTTACAAGAATCTGGTTATATATGATGCAACTCTAATTCTTTTTATGTTCTGAGATATGTGCGTGGTAGGCTCTTGTGCTTCCTGCTGCATTTGAAATATGAATGCATAGGTTAGAGGACAATTCCGTATGCAACTTAAGAGGTTGCAGTTATGCAAGAACAACCATGGATTATAGGAAAATGTTGTGTCTCATGCCTCTAGATTTAGGTTAGGATTTGAGCCTGTAACATTTATTTGTGCTCGTCGTAGTTTTCAGACTGTCTATTCCCCGCTTCAAGCGATTGTTTGATTGGATGGAGTTTACGGGTTGTTTAGGTTCCACAAAGCACTGAAATGAAACAAATGAAAGTTTGTCCTTGTTTTAATTGGATTGGAGCGAGATCTCAATTAGGCATAGCAGTACACTTTGAAAGTTGAAATCAGCAATTAGGTGGTTTCACTGCCAACACTGTTACAGGTGAGATATGGTTCTTCTTAGTCAGCGCAAGGATCTTACCTAGAGATTTGAGGATTGTAGTGTTCAGAATTATGCTACTGAACTTTTTTGCCTCGGTTAGGGCATGATCGAGATCTCGGTCTTCATTAAGTTTTTGATCCTCCGAGTGGTTTAGTTAGAATCTCAGAACATCACAACATTACAAACTCTCTCAAATTCTGGACAGATCGATCAATACAGCCACTCATCAACCTCGCCACCGATACCATTTCCCTCCACTTTGCATGATAGTTCTTCACCATAATACCCACCTCACTCTCCTTAAATCCATATTTTTTTAAGTATTGCAAGAAAATTGTCTTAGAATTGTTGGAGTAATAATAGGAAATATAAAAATAATAAAAGAATTCCAACGTTAATAATCATAAAGAAGATCACAACATCAGTTATGTACAAGATTAATACAAACAACTAGAACTTTGGCAAACCTTATATATCCATACTCTCAAGAAACAGCTCAAATTTGAGGATAAATTTTATCGCCGACAAGCAATGGCTATGAATGCATATAGAACTCGAAGCCTTGTTTCATGAAGAGATGCAACTCTATATCTGAATAACAAAAAAATATAGAATTTTAACATTGTAATGAATTTCATAAGTTTTATAAAAAAATGAATTTATAAACTGATGTATAACATTATTCTAAAAATGAAGTATAAGTTTTACGTAATTTGAAATTAACCTAATAAAATGTAATTTCCCATTTGGTTAGATGTGGTCATTGTGATTTGGTTTATGTGGTCCTGCCACACCACTGATTCACTGAAACTGGACGCAAATGGTAATAGATTACCATGATTCAATATTCATCAACCAATCCCCACATTACAACCTCGGCCGCACTGTTAGCACTTTTTCTCTTTTTCTTTCTCTTTAGCATTTCTTTGGTCTTACTTTTAAGTCTTCCTTTTACTGTTAGGGTTGCTTAACTTAATTGCTTCAACACTATCAACCGCGATCTTCCAATTCAGCAACATGAAACTCTTCACTACCTCAGCGTCCCTCGATCGTGCGCTTCAGCCATCGCCGGAAATGAAAGATGAAGTGATGGCCATGGAGAAAATCGTAGGCCACAACTTCAAGAACAAGAGGCTTCTAGAGGAAGCTCTCACACACTCCTCCATCACTTACCTTCCCTCGTATAAGCGTCTCGCGGTGCTCGGCGACGCCGCCCTTGGCCTCGCTATGAGTAAGCACCTCTTTCTTGCGTACCCCAATATGGATCAAGGCAACTTCTCTAAGCTCCGCTCCGCCAATGTTAGTAGGGTGAAGTTCGCATGCGCCGCTGTAAAACATGGTTTTTATGGCTACCTTCGCCACAGATCACGTGCTCTCGACAATGAGGTCATTGTTTGTGCTCTCTCTGATTTCTTTTAATTGTTACATATTATTTTTGGGAATTGTTGTTATTAGTACTTTAAAAATCTAATTCTATTTTCTTACATCTGTATTTTTCATTTTAATTATAAAAAGTTTAAAATTCAAAATAAGATTTATGAAATATCAATAATAAATTTTTTATTTTTATTTTTAAAATTGAAAAGTCGAATTTGTAATTTGTAGAGGTTTTTAATTTTCAGATGAGCTATTGTTGGCAATTTGGCATACTAAAAGAACAAATTATCATACACTGAAATATAAGAAAAAAAAATGTAATAAAACCGGTGTCAAATGATTTTTTTTTTTTTTTTTTTTGTTTTTGGATGCTTTAAATGCCAATAACATCTCTCTTTCTTTCTCCTCTTTTCTTTTTTTTTTTTTTTTTTTTTTTTTGGGTTTTAAGTGGACCAACAAGGGTTTCACTACGGTAATCCATTCTTTTTGAAGTTGGGACTCACAAAAGCATTCCAAACCCATTTCTTTTGAGAAAAACACTGCTATATCATAACATGAAAAAAAGAGAAAACGGAGACAAAAGAAAGGGAGCAATTATTTGCATTCCAAAAATTTTATTTTATACTTTTTATATACGTATTTTTTTTCTAAACATAGAAAGTTTGGAGTCTAAAATGAGAATTTTAGAATGACAATAACAACTCACTTCAAAAAATGTGTACATATAATTAGTCACTAACATATTACCTGAGCTTTTGATTACCAACTAACTAATGTTAACATTAGTTTCTTATTTCTATGAAGAAGTTTGTAAATGAAACAGTTTCACACATAAGTTGGTATTTTAAAAGCAGGTGCCTCTTTACCCCCTTTTTATGTAAGTTTTTAATGTGTTTTATTGTTGAAATTTGTCTAAAAGATTTGTGGCAGCGTTAAGTAATGGTATTTTTGACTTTTGCTTTTATGAGCAATTTGGTTTAAATTTTAGGTTAGGGAGTTTGCCAAAGAGGTATCGATATGGGATGGAAAAAATGAGGCGACGCGTGTATATGATGGGGCTATACAACCCAGTCGTGTTCTTGCAGAAATTGTGGAGTCAGTGGCAGCTGCTATATACATTGACTTGAACTTTGATCTGGACAAACTATGGATGGTGCGTATTTCATTTGCTTGTTTCATTTTATATTACACTTATGGAAACCTTCATTGAGTTTTTAACAAGGGTTTGGAAATTGGTTTGAACTCTAACTTGTGGGTTTTGTTAGTGTTTGTCTTGGTTTGTGTATTGTTTTGGTAAGTTTTGCAATAGAAATGAATGAGAAATTGATGAACACAAGAAGCTGGAATTGCAAAGAAAATGAAGAAAGAAAAGTGGAGTATGTTGCTCCTCTTGGATTCGATTTGATTCAGTTGCAGATCACAAACACCGAAGAGGAAGGAATATAGTCCTTGCTTCCTTCACACTTGCAGCATGACTCGATCATGTGCAAAACGCATTGATCACTTAAACACGCACAACTAATATAACTACTGGCATACATCCGACAGTCTATTACAAAACATGAACAACATGAGCTTAAACCCAAAAAATGAAAAACAATCTGTTGAATAAAATCTGCACCAATGCTTGTACTTCAACCCTCCTTTCTAAACTTGATACGTATTTGACTCCAAGTAATCCTCTAAGCATGTAGAATCTGTCCTTTTGCAAAGCTTTAGTAAAGACATATGCCAATTGCTCTTCAGACTTGCAATAAATCAGATTGATAACGTTGGAATATTGCAAAGTTTCCCTGATGTGGTAATACCTCCTGCCAATGTGTTTTCATCTTTGGTGAAACACAGGATTCCTTGTTCTTCACCAAAATCCACCAACACAAACTTGAACCACACTGCCCGAACTGTTGCTTCTGCAGCTCTCACACTCAGCCTTTGCAGATGATAAAGCTACACGGTGCTCCTTGACTGAAGCCCAAGAAAAAATCCCACTACCAAATGAAAAAGCATAGGCCAAAGTGCTCTTCATATCAGATTCATCACCTCTTCAATCACTATCACAATATCCAATCAACGGTGATGATTTCCCTTTTTCATATTCAATTCCATTATCCAACAGTACCTTGAATGTACCTTAGGACCTTTTTGGAAGTTCCAAGATGTTTCTTGGTAGGATTGTGCAGAAACCTTTATAACAAACTTGTAAACATTATATCAGGCTTTGCTGTACAAAGCTTCATCTACAAGATCACTTCCATCATCATTTTCAATTTTTCATTCACAGCTAGTGGAGTACTAACTGGTTTACAATCCTTCAATCCAAATTTTCCTAAAAAAGTCCATGCATGTTTTCTTTGGTTTATGAAAATCCCATGCTCAGATTGAACAATTTCCGACAATAAACCAAAATATGCCATCTCATCTCGCTTCGTCATGTTTGCTTTGAACTCATTTATCAACTCAAGACTGCTTCTAGTATAGATAATATCATCCACATAGATTGACACAATAATGGATTCAGATTCACCCCTTGTCTTGATATAGAGTGTAGTTTCACTTGGACTCCTTGTGAAACTACACTTATGCAGATTTGATTCAATTTCTTCGTACCAGGCCCTTGGTGCCTGTTTCAAACCATAAAGTGCTTTCTTGAATCTATAAACCTTGTCTTCAGCTCATGCTACTACAAATCCCTCTGGTTGATCAACATGGACTTCTTCTTGCAAAACACCATTGAGAAATGCAAACTTGACATCATGTTGGTAAAATTTCTAACTTCTCTGAGATGCTAAAGCAATCAACGTTCTTATAGTCCTCGCAGCTGATGCAATAGTTGAAGTTAATACCAAACTTTTAGATTAACTTTTGGCTACAAACCTTACCTTGTGCTTCCGTATAGTGCCATCTAGGTTCAATGTGGTCATGAAAACCCACTTGAATCCAACAATTGGCTTATCCTCAACCAAATCCCATGTGGTCATGAAAACCCACTTGAATCCAACAATTGGCTTATCCTCAACCAAATCCCATGTTTTGTTCTTCTCTATCATTTCAGTCTCTAAATTCATTGCTTTCTTCCAAGCACTATTAGATGCAACTTTCTTCTCATCTCTCATGTTCAATAATACTGACATTACATTTTCTTAGATATCACTGACTTTCTTCAATTTTACTGGAGTATCACGTGAATTACTTGATTCTCCAAAAGTCAATATGTGAATCAACAAATATACGTTGCTGAGAATTTCTCCCTTTTAGCTGAACTTATCTCTCAGTGTTAACCTAAGTCATTTCAATCTCCTTGTGCTTCTCATTCAAATTTAAGTTCACAGGAAATGACATTGAAACATCTTCTTCAGTTTTCCAGTCCAAGTTCCATTTTCATCAAATATCACACTTCTTGAAAGAAAATCTTCTTGACAATCAGATTGTAAATCCTGTAACCCTTATCAATTTTTTCATATCCAACAAAGATTCATTTTTCAAAAACTTCATCCAATTTCTGCCTCAATTACCCTAGAACGTGACAGTAGCAAATGCAGTCAAACACCTTGAGATGCTTAAATCTTGGCCTTCTACCACTGAATGCCTCAAATGGTGTTTTATCTTTCACTGCTTTTGTTGGACATTTGCTGAGAATATACACTGTAGTATTGACTGCTACTCCCCAAAAAGAGAAAGGTAATTTCTTATCATGCAACATGATCTTGGCCATATCAACAATGGTCATTTTCTTACTCTTGCAACACCATTTTGTTGTGGAGAATATGCCATTGCAAGTTACCTCTCAAGTCCCAAATCTTCACAAAAACTTTTAAACTCCATAGAAGTATATTCACCACCTCTATCACTCCTCAATTTCTTGATTTGATATCTACTTTGAAGCTCAGCCATTGCTTTGAATCTCTTGAAAATCTCTGTTAGGGGACTTTTAGGTCGAGGTAGACTTGGACTTTGAGAACGTCCTCTTATCTCCCTTGGTTCGGTTTCGTACCAAGTCCCAAAATATCTCTAAAGAATTAGCACGCCTTAGGAAATATTTCGGTTGGATCAATGACTCGAAGATAGCATGATTTAGGCATGACTTGATCAAGAGAAGCATGATGTGGAAACTAGAAGTTCATCAGTTTAACATGTTGAGAGAGAGAGAGAGAGAGAGAGTTGGCATGGTTGCATGGTGTTCTCTGTTGGATAATTTGGGTTTCCTAGGGTGGCAGCTAGGCTTACGATGGATGGGATACTTATAAGAAGGACATGCAAAATACTAAGGTTGCAAGGTGGTGTTTTTTAGCTATTCTGGTTCTCTGCGTGAAAACTGGGAAATTGGGGATCCTCTCTCTAAGGTTCTCCACATATATTTGTAGCTGAATGATCCATTCCCAAGTTTTCTCTATTTTGGACTTGTTTCTCTCCCCCTTTTCTCCCCAGTTCTCTTGCTACCCCCTATTTTGGTGTAAGGAGGCTAGACTCTAGGACCTACAACGTGTCTTCTTCCCGAGGCGCAGCTTTCCCGGGTTAGCTTTCCGCAGGTGCTACTTTTAGTAGCGTGCTCCATGGATTTCGCTCGTTGAACTTCTGCATAAGCTGGGAAGGAAAGTCAGCATGAAAAGCCTATTTTGAAGGGCTTTCACGTGAACTTAGGGCTTGAATCTAGTTTATTCCTAACCGAACTAGTTAGCTCGTTAGGGAAAGAGGTAAACTAGGTTGATTCTCTCTTAGTACCTGCCTATGTGGACTTCAAAGGTTATGGGCTAGGATCTTTAGGCCCCCAAGTAGCCCAAAGTCTTCTGTAACCTTGAGTCCACATAGGCCCCGATGAATTTTCGTAACCATCCACACCACAATTCACTTGACAAGCCCCAAGTTTGTGAATTGGGCTTATTTTGGCATGACAAATAGGCATGGTGTGATTTATGAATATTCGGTCTAATTACTGGAGCATGACACGTTTGTAAATATGTTTCTTCCTCGATCTCACTCCTTTGCATGTATTTGGGCCTATATATAGGCTTGCATGACAATTGGGCTTCGAGGCTTGGTTGGGCTTGCTTATGATATTTTTGGGCCTCAACAATCTCAAACACTTCTGACTTGTGCTTCAAGAAATACGACCAACACATTCTTGTGCAGTCATCAATGAATGTCAAGAAATATCTATTTCAACCAAGTATTGTCACCTGCATAGGACCACACACATTTGAGTTTATCAACTCTAGTGGATGACTTGCTCTTCAAGTACTTATCTGCTGAAAGCTTCTCTGTGTTGTTTCCCAGCTACATATCCTTCATAGACTCCATCTGATTCTCTCAACTTTGGCAAACCATATACCATTTCTTTGTCTGCCAAGTTGCCAACATTTGCAAACTTTGGAAATTTAGATGACCAAGCTTTTTGTGCCATTCCCAAGCATCTTCTTCAACAGTAGCTTTCAATGCAGCTGGATTCATATCCTCCATAATAAGAGGAAAACACATATTACCAGTCATTTGTACAGTAGCCACATGATGCTCAAGTTTTCTATCTTTAAAGATTGCAACCTTGTCATCTCCAAATACCAGAAAATAACCATGTTTTATCATTTTCCCCACACTCAACAGATTCTCATCCAATCCTGGAACTAGCATCGTTTCTTTGATGTTTCTAGTTCCATACTTGGTCTCAATAACTAATGTACCATTTGCAATGGCTTGTACATCCCATTTTGATTCTTATAGTTACATCTCTGTCAACATTGATAAGCAATGATTCATGTGAGATCATATAGTTACTGTAACCACTATCAATGTACCACACATGTTCATCCTTAACAATTGGTGCGGAATTGCAGGCAAAAAAGCATTGCAGTTTCTTCTCCAGCTTCCTTGGCATAGTGAACTTGTTGCACTATCTTTGCTTCCGCAATCCTTGGCATTGTGACCAAATTTCTCACACTTAGGGCATTTTGGCTTCTCTTTAAACCAACATTCACCATAATGTAAACTGTCACAAGTCCTGCAAATCTCCTTTGAATTCTCCCAACTTCCATTGTACTTTATAACTGCATTAGACTTCACAAACCCCATTTTCTCCTTATTCTTCCAATACTTCTTGCTCTTGGAACCACTAGCCTGTGAGCTATTCCTAGATTGAATATCGAGACAAGTGAAATCCCTCAGTCACATCTCTAGCATCAGCATGCCTCAACAATCTTTTTTCAAAACCCTTGAGAGTTGCTACAACCTTAGTGGGGTCAATCGCACTGATTTTCTTAGTTCCATCAATCATAGACACAATATTATCATATGTTGGGATAAGACTAATCAATAGCTTTTCTACAATCCTCTTATTCGACAATTCTTCACTATAGATTTTCATTTGATTAATCATGACGAATACCTTGAAGTTTCACTGCCATAACTTGTGAATCACCCTTGTATTTCTGCTTCAAGACGTCCTAAGCTTCCTTTGATGTTTCTAGATTTGCAATCCGAGGATAGATCTTGTTGGTTACAGCCCCCTGAATAAGTCCCAATCCCTTTGTATTTTGTAATGAGGTCTTGAATCACGATCTGCTTCTTCTTAGTGAGTTCTTCATCGGACTCATCTGGAAACTCTACACCTTAATCTACAAATTTTCACAGTACTGGGATGTGAAGATAGTCTTCGTCCTAATACACCAAAAGTCGTAGTTGACTCCAGTGATCGGAGCTCGAAGCTCAGCTCCACATTCAGCCATTTCGTTCTTCGATTCAACTAAGTTCTTCGTTGAAAACCCAGAAAACTCAAATCACAGTTTCACACCCCTTGATTCAAGTCAAACTAAGCTCTGAGGACATGTTAGTGTTTGTATTGGTTTGTGTATTGTTTTGGTAAGTTTTAAAATAGAACTCAATGAGAAATTGATGAATGCAAGAATCTGGAATCGCAAAGAAAATGAAGGAAGAAAAGTAGAGTACGTTGGTCCTCTTGGATTCGATTTGATTCAGTTACACATCACACACACACTGAAGAGGATGGAATATAGCCGTTGTTTCCTTCACACTTGCAGCATGACTCAATTACCTGCACAACAGGTTAATCACTTAAAAACACATGGCTGCTATAACAACTGGCATACATACAACGGTCTATAATGATATAATCTTAGTCGTCTATTACAAAACGTGAACAAAAAGAACTTAAACCCAGACTATGAAAAACAATCTGTTTAAGAAATTCTGCACTAATGCTTATCCTTCAACAGTTTTTATGTTAATTATCTGTTGTGGTACATTTGTAGAAATTTAAGCATCTTTTGGAGCCTATAATTACTCTCGAAGGATTGTCAGATCACCCTGTGTCAGAGTTGTATAAGCTTTGCCAGAAGCATGGAAAGTTCGTTAAAATCAAGGAGGACATAAATGATACCAAAAATTTAAGTATTGCTAGTGTGTATGTTGATGGTATCTTAATTGCCTCGGCTTCTTATAAACATATGGCAATTGCAAGGCTTCATGCTGCAAGAAAAGCTCTACCTGAGTTGTCCAAAACATTCGGCATAAGCTCTGAGTTGGTTGAAGTTGCTGCTGAAAATGAAGCCAAACAGAATTTGAATGTGCTTTGTGACAAGAAGAGGATCCCTAGACCAACTTACAAGTACGAACATCTTCAATTACTTTTTTTTTTTGTTTATAGAAATATGTTGTCATAATATTTTAAATAATCCATGCATATTTACTTTTCTAATGTAGCAAAGAGAAAGAATCTGGTCCTGCACATGAGAAGAGATTTGTATCATCAGTTGAAATTTCAACTTTAGAGCTAAAAATGATGGGAGATGAAAGGTCGAGAATAAAAGATGCGGAGAATTCTGCCGCTGCCTTGATGATCCTTGGTTTACTACAGTCTGATACTACGACCAACACCGAAGAAGCAGCTAATAGTAGGATTGGTTATTTTCCCTCAGTACTCTACAGACTTTGGGTTATGATTCGTTGGGTGACAAGGCTGCTTGTCTTTTGCTTCAAAGGAATAAGCCTGTTAGTTATTTTCTTTACTGTGGTCAAATTAGTTATTGGGTAGCCTTTCCCTTTATTTCCATATTTGGAGGTCACTCTTGATTCCTCTTGGAATGAATGTTAATCATGTTCTATATTCATGTAAACCACCAGATTTCGCAACCCATGACAAGGAGAAATTTTTATAGTGGCACAGTATCAAGACAAAACATATGAAGAAATTTGTATCCTCAGATAAAATTGCACCGCGGATGGTGTGCTATCATGACAGGAGATGAAATGTTGAGAATAAAAGATGTGGACAACTCTGCAGCTTCGTTGATGACCTGTGCTGTACAAGAATCTGGTTATATATGATACAACTCTGATTTTTTATTCTTCTTCCTGAGATATAGATGTGCTTTGTATGTATGGTAGGCTCTTGTACCTGCTGTTGCATTTGAAATTTGAATGCATAGGTTAGAGGAAAATTCCGTATGGCTGGAGTCCTGCGAGAATAACCATGGATTATCGGAAAATAAAGTGTTTCATGCCTATAGGATTTAGGTTAGGATTTGATCCTGTAACATGTGGTTTGTGCTCACCGTAGTTTTCGGACCGGGTGTGCCCTTTTTCAAGTGTTGGCATGATTGGATAGAGTTTACTGGCAGTTTAAGTTCGACAGAGCAATTTTGTATCAAAATTTATATGATCTAAAGCAAGTGACCTACAATCAAGCTACCAGAGCAGGAACTAAAGTTGAGAAGACATGGAGAGACAAAATTAAACAAGTGCAAGTTTGTCCTTGTCTCGGCTCTTAAAGCTACCAGAGCAGATTAGGCATAGAAGAACTCTTTAAAAGTTAAAGTCCTAAATTAGGTGGTTTCACTGCTAACATTAATTGCTGCAGGTGAGGTATGGTGCTTAGTCAGTGCAAGGAGCTTACCTAGATATTGTTGAGAATGAATCCTACATTGATGGAAGGAGATATCTTGCATGAAGCCAAATGGTATCAGAGCATTACGTGCTCAGCCAAATGGTCACACACGCTCTACGTCATCCCATTTCTATTATCCACGTGCTAGGCTTGATCAATATAGCCACTTCCCTCCACTTTGCATGGTTGTTCTTCACCGTAATACCCCCTCACACTCCTTATCCATTACAATTTTTACAACGTCGCTCAAACTCTCCCTTGAAAACCGCCCATCTTCTCTCTCCACCTCCATAGCAACCTTGAGCTCTTTAACCAGCAACTTGGTTACCAAGACCTGTTTCACCAGTCGTGGAACCAAAACAATCTGATTTTCACTCAACAAAGACTCGCGCATTGACGCAAACCCACGGTGAACAAAGCAAACAACTGCTGGGTGGCTCAAGATCGACGTTAGGCTGTTTAGTGATGCGTCAGTAAAGCTTTAGGCGGAGGCAGAAGCTATGCGCGCTGGCCTCACTGAATGCTTGGAAAAAGGGTTACGGAATATTGAAGTAGAAGTGGATGTGAAAGGTCTGGTTGAGATGCTGAAAACTGGGGAGGTTTTGGATACATCGGTGGAAGGTATTCTAACGCAAAATCAATTGTTAAAAGTTGAGAAACTCAAGATGTTTAAACTTTTGATGCAAATGGGGAATCGATTCCGATGATTCATCAACCAATCCCTACATGACAACCTCGGCCACACTGTATTGCCCTTTTTCTTTTTTCTTTTCCTTTAACATTCTTTTCCGCGCAAATGGGGAATAGATTCCTTACTTATACTAAGAAGGTTGCTTTCCATCACTACTTAAGAGAATTTTCTGGTACTTCCAATTCCAAATCCAACTAGATAGTTTTACTTCACCACACCTCAACGGCGATATTCCAATTCAGCAACATGAAGCTCTTCACTAAGTCAGCATCCCTCGATCGCAATCTCCAGCCATCGCCGGAAATGAAAGACAAAGTGATGGCCATGGAGAAAATCGTAGGCCACAACTTCAAGAACAAGAGGCTTCTAGAGGAAGCTCTTACACACTCCTCCATCACTTGCTCTCCCTCGTATAAGCGTCTCGCGGTGCTTGGCGACGCCACCCTTGAACTCGCTATGAGTAATCACCTCTTTCTTGCTTACCCCAACATGGATCAAGGCAACTTCACTAATCTCCGCTCCGCCAATGTTAATAACGTGAAGTTCGCATGCGCCGCTGTAAAACATGGTTTTTATGGCTGCCTTAACCAATCATCTGCTTTCGATGATGAGGTCATTGTTTGAGCTCTCTCTGGTTTCTTTTAATTGTTACATACTGTATTATTATTATTTTTGGTACTATTTTAAGTTGAAAAGTTGAATTTGCAATTTGGGGAGGTTTTTAACTTTCAGAGAAGCTATTACTGGCTATTTGGCATATTAAAAAAAAATAGTACGTCATAAACAAATGTAATAAAACTCGTGCAGGATGAAGGTTTTTGTTTCTTTAAATGCCAATTATAACATCTCTTTTTTATTTGTATAATAAGTTAAATATTATATTTGACCTCATGTGTGTTCAGAAAAGACTGATATATTTTAACATATAACATGAAAAAAGAGATAAAAAAAATGTGTATATATAATTAGTCACTAACATATTACATGAACTTTTGATTACCATCTAACTAATGTGAACATTTCTTATTTCTATGAAGAAGTTTGTAAATGAAACGGTCGCATAAGTTAGTATCTTAAAGCGGGTGCCTCTTTACTAGACCTGGCAAACGGGTCGTGTCTGTCGTGTTCGTGTCGTTTTCGTGTAACACCTGTTATCTTAACGGGTCGTGTCGTGTCACACCCGTTATCTTAACGGGTCCTTAACAGGTCGTGTCACTTTACCCAACGGGTAAAGTGACCCGACCCGTTATGACCCGTTATGACCCGTTAAGAAAAAAAAATATTTTTTTTAAAATTTGCACATACCACACATTGCGACATAAATATTACTTGAAAACATTAAAACATTTCTCGTTCAAGTACTATATCTACACTCGAAAATGAAAGCCTAATAAAAAAAATAATACATACACTACTAATCTATTACAAATATTAAATGTGCAAGGATAAAGAGTTTTTGTTTTTAAGATTGACTAACACTTAGAGTTTATTTATACTTTTATTAAGTATAACATAAGATTTTGTGGTATCCACTTGTGTAAATATTTTAAATTGAAGATCGAATTCATTCATTGTATTCATATAGGGTAAAGGAGTGTAGTTATAAAAAATCATCAAAATCGGAGTTAAAATAACCGTTAAATCGTGATTTTTCGTTTATAACCGTTGAAAAGCTTTGTCCCGTTACTTGATCTCTGAATGTTTTTTTTTTGTGATTTTTTGCTGATGTGATCTCCAAGCATATACAAACAATTTTGACGGTTTGGATCGTTGAAATTAGTTTTGGAGAATTCGTAAAACGATAGATTGACTAACGCTTAGAGTTTATTTATACTTTTATTAAGTATAACATAAGATTTTGTGGTATCCACTTGTGTAAATATTTTAAATTGAAGATCGAATTCATTCATTGTATTCATATAAGGTCAAGGAGTGTAGTTATAAAAAAATCATCAAAATCGGAGTTAAAATAACCGTTAAATCGTGATTTTTCGTTTATAACCGTTGAAAAGCTTTGTCCCGTTACTTGATCTCTGAATGTTTTTTTTTTGTGATTTTTTGCTGATGTGATCTCCAAGCATATACAAACAATTTTGACGGTTTGGATCGTTGAAATTAGTTTTGGAGAATTCGTAAAACGATAGATTGACTAACGCTTAGAGTTTATTTATACTTTTATTAAGTATAACATAAGATTTTGTGGTATCCACTTGTGTAAATATTTTAAATTGAAGATCGAATTCATTCATTGTATTCATATAGGGTCAATGAGTGTAGTTATAAAAAATCATCAAAATCGGAGTTAAAATAACCGTTAAATCGTGATTTTGCATTTATAACCGTTGAAAAGCTTTGTCCCGTTTACTTGATCTCTGAATGTTTTTTTTTTGTGATTTTTTGCTGATGTGATCTCCAAGCATATACAAACAATTTTGACGGTTTGGATCGTTGAAATTAGTTTTGGAGAATTCGTAAAACGATAGATTGACTAACACTTAGAGTTTATTTATACTTTTATTAAGTATAACATAAGATTTTGTGGTATCAACTTGTGTAAATATTTTAAATTGAAGATCGAATTCATTCATTGTATTCATATAAAGTCAAGGAGTGTAGTTATAAAAAATCATCAAAATCGGAGTTAAAATAACCGTTAAATCGTGATTTTTCGTTTATAACCGTTGAAAAGCTTTGTCCCCTTACTTGATCTCTGAATGTTTTTTTTTTGTGATTTTTTGCTGATGTGATCTCCAAGCATATACAAACAATTTTGACGGTTTGGATCGTTGAAATTAGTTTTGGAGAATTCGTAAAACGATAGATTGACTAACGCTTAGAGTTTATTTATACTTTTATTAAGTATAACATAAGATTTTGTGGTATCCACTTGTGTAAATATTTTAAATTGAAGATCGAATTCATTCATTGTATTCATATAGGGTCAAGGAGTGTAGTTATAAAAAATCATCAAAATCGGAGTTAAAATAACCGTTAAATCGTGATTTTTCATTTATAACCGTTGAAAAGCTTTGTCCCGTTTACTTGATCTCTGAATGTTTTTTTTTTGTGATTTTTTGCTGATGTGATCTCCAAGCATATACAAACAATTTTGACGGTTTGGATCGTTGAAATGAGTTTTGGAGAATTCGTAAAACGATAGATTGACTAACACTTAGAGTTTATTTATACTTAGATTCACCACTTCTATTAATTTTCATTTTTCCCTCTCTTTTTTGTTTCCTTTTCAACTTTTTCTTATCATTTTCACTTTTCCCTCCAACATCTTTCCCTAATTGAATTCCCTCACTTTTTTGTTTTATTTTCAACTTTTCTTAACATTTTCATTTTCCCTCCATTTTTTTTTTCAAAAAGGGCGGCAAGTTGGCAAATGGCAATGGCAAGAAATTGATTATTGAAATTTGAGAATGGAAACAAATCACATATGAGTCCTGACGCATCAAATTTCAATGGATGCAAAATCATGCAAATATGCAATGCATGATCATGCATATTAAATTATTAATTAATAATTATTATAGTTTTTATAAAATTTAATATATATATATATATAATTAGTATAGATAGACTTAATATTTTGGGGGTATAATTATTATAGTATATATAATTATTATAATTATTATAAATTTTATAGTTAATTTAATATATATATATATATTTATTATAATTTTTAGGGGTATAAAATTGTAAAATTAATGTATATAATTATTACAGTATTTTTTGAGGGTTATAAAATTATAAAAATAATATTTTGCTTATCGTGTATCGTGTTTACTCACGTGTATACCCGACCCAACCCGTTATCTTAACAGGTGCTTATCGGGTTACCCGATAAGACCCGATTCGTTATCGTGTCGACCCAAACACCTGTTAATTTCGTGTCGTGTCGTGTCGGGTTATCGGGTCGTGTCAGAAATTGCCAGGTCTACTCTTTACCCCCTTTTGATGTAACTTTTCTCGTGTTTTTCTTGTTTAAGTTTGTTTAAAAGAATTGTGGTAGCGTTAAGTAATGGTGTTTTTACTTTTGGTTTTATGAGCAATTTGGTTTAAATTTTAGGTTGGGGAGTTTGCCAAAGCGGTATCGGAATGGAATGAAAAATATGAGATGACGCTTGCGTATGATGGGACCATACAACCCAATCATGTTCTTGGAGATATTGTGGAGTCAGTGGCAGCTGCTATATACATTGACTTGAACTTTGATCTGGACAAACTATGGATGGTGCGTATTTCATTTGCTTGTTTCTTTTTATATGACAATTATGGAAATCTTTCATTGAGTTTTTAATTAGGGTTTGAAAGTTTGTTCGAACTCTAACTAGTGGTTTTTGTGTTAATTATCTGTTGTGGTACATTTGTAGAAATTTAAGCATCTTTTGGAGCCTATAATTACTCTCGAAGGATTGTCAGATCACCCTGTGTCAGAGTTGTATAAGCTTTGCCAGAAGCATGGAAAGTTCGTCAAAATCAAGGAGGACATAAATGATACCAAAAATTTAAGTATTGCTAGTGTGTATGTTGATGGCATCTTAATTGCCTCGGCTTCTTATAAACATATGGCAATTGCAAGGCTTCATGCTGCAAGAAAAGCTCTACCTGAGTTGTCCAAAACATTCGGCATAAGCTCTGAGTTGGTTGAAGTTGCTGCTGAAAATGAAGCCAAACAGAATTTGAATGTGCTTTGTGACAAGAAGAGGATCCCTAGACCAACTTACAAGTACGAACATCTTCAATTACTTTTTTTTTTTGTTTATAGAAATATGTTGTCATAATATTTTAAATAATCCACGCATATTTACTTTTCTAATGTAGCAGAGAGAAAGAATCTGGTCCTGCACATGAGAAGAGAATTGTATCATCAGTTGAAATTTCAACTTTAGAGCTAAAAATGATGGGAGATGAAAGGTCGAGAATAACAGATGCGGAGAATTCTGCGGCTGCCTTGATGATCCTTGGTTTACTACAATCTGATGCTATGACCAACACCAAAGAAGCAGCTAATAGTAGGATTGGTTATTTTCCCTCAGTACTCTACAGACTTTGGGTTATGATTCGTTGGGTGACAAGGCTGCTTGTTTTTTGTTTCAAAGGAATAAGTCTGTTAGTTATTTTCTTTACTGTGGTCAAATTAGTTATTGGATAGCCCTTCCCTGTATTTCCATATTTGGAGGTCACACTTGATTCCTCTTGGAATTTCAAAGAGCTTGTTTGTATGGCCTCGTTTGATGTTCAGGACTAAATAAGAATGTTGGTCATGGATTGAATGTTAATCATGTTCTATATTCATGTGTACCACCAGATTTCGCAACCCATGACAAGGAGAAATTTTTATGGGTGGCACAGTATCAAGACAAAACATAAGAAGAAATTTGTATCCTCAGTTAAAATTGCAACCGCGGATGGTGTGCTTTCGTGATAGGAGATGAAATGTCGAGAATAAAAGATGTGGACAACTCTGCAGCTTCGTTGATGATCTGTGCTGTACAAGAATCTGGTTATATATGATACAACTCTGATTTTTTATTCTTCTTCCTGAGATATATATGTGCTTTGTATGTGTGGTGGGCTCTTGTACCTCCTGTTGCATTTGAAATTTGAATGCATAGGTTAGAGGAAAATTCCGTATGGCTGGAGTCCTGCAAGAATAACCATGGATTATAGGAAAATAATGTGTTTCATGCCTATAGGATTTAGGTTAGGATTTGATCCTGTAAAATGTGGTTTGTGCTCACGTAGTTAATTAGGCATAGAAGTACTCTTTAAAAGTTAAAGTCGTCGATTAGGCTTCACTGCTAGCATTAACTGTTGCAGGTGAGGTATGGTGCTTAGTCAGTGCAAGGAGCTTACTTAGAGATTGTTGAGAATGAATCCCAAATTGATGGGAGGAGATATCTTGCATGAAGCCAAATGGTATCAGAGCACCATGCGCTCAGCCAAATGGTCACAAGCGCTCAACGTCATCCCATTTCTATTGTCCACGTGCTAGGCTTGATCAATATAGTCACTTCCCTCCACTTTGCATGGTTGTTTTTCACAGTAATACCCCCTCACTCTCCCTATCCCTTACAATTTTTACAACGTCGCTCAAGCTCTGCTTTGAAAACCGCCCATCTTCTTCTCTCTCCACCTCCATAGCTAGCAACCTTAAGCTCTTTAACCAGCAACTTGGTTATCAAGATCTGGTTCAATAGTCATGGAACCAGAACGATGTGATTTTCACTCAACAAAGACTCCCGCATTGACTCAAACCCACAGTGAACAAAGCAACCAACTGCTGGGCGGCTCAAGATCGACGTTAGGCTGTTTCGTGATGGCTGAGGGAGCAGGAGGATTTCATTGTCAGTCGAGCTTTATGGCTTAGGCAGAAGCTATGCGCGCTGGCCTCACTGAATGCTTGGAAAAGGGGTTACTGAAGATTGAACTAGAAGTGGATGCGAAAGGTCTGGTTGAGATGCTGAAAAGTGGGGAGGTTTTGGATACATCATAGGAAGGTATTCTAACGCAAAATGAATTTGTTAACAGTTGAGAAACTCAAGATGTTTAAACTTTTGATGCAAATGGGGAATCGATTCCGATGATTCATCAACCAATCCCTACATGACAACCTCGGCCACACTGTATTACCCTTTTTCTTTTTTCTTTTCCTATAACATTCTTTTCCGCGCAAATGGGGAATAGATTCCTTACTTTTACTAATTAGGTTGCTTAACTTAATTGCTTTCTATCACTACTTAAGAAAATTTTCTGGTATTTCCAATTCCAAATCCAACTAGATAGTTTTACTTCACCACACCTCAACGGCAATATTCCAATTCAGCAACATGAAACTCTTCTCTACCTCAGCGTCCATCGATCGTGAGCTCCAGCCATCGCCGGAAATGAAAGATTCAGTGACGGCCATGGAGAAAATCGTAGGTCACAACTTCAAGGACAAGAGACTTCTAGAGCAAGCTCTCACACACTCCTCCATCACTTACTCTCCCTCATATAAGCGTCTCAAGGGGCTTGGCCAGGCCGCCCTTGAAATCGCTATGAGTAGGCACCTCTTTCTTGCTTACCCCAACATTGATCAAGGCAACTTATCTAAGCTCCGCTCCGCCAATGTTAATATGGTGAAGTTCGCATGCGCCGCTGTTAAACATGGTTTTTATGGCTACCTTCGCCACAATTCACCTCCTCTCGATGATAAGGTCATTGTTTGTGCTCTCTCTGATTTCTTTTAATTGTTACATACATACTGTATTATTATCATTTTTAGTACTTTTTTTAAGTTGAAAAGTTGAATTTGCAATTTGTAGAGGTTTTTAACTTTCAGAGGAGATATTGTTGGCAATTTGGCAAACTAAAAGAAAAAAAAAAGCATCATACATTGAAATATAAGGAAAAAAAAATGTATTAAACTCGTGCAGGATGAAGGTTTTTGTTTCTTTAAATGCCAATAACATCTTTTTTAATAAGAAGTTAAATATATTTGACCCCATGTGTTTTGAGGAAAGACTGATATGTCATAAAAGAGAGAAAAAAAATGTGTATATACAATTATAGTCACTAACATACTAGATGAGCTTTTGATTACCAACTAACTAACGTGAACATTAATTTCTTATTTCTATGAAGAAGTTTGTAAATGAAACTGTGTCACACAAAAGTTAGTATTTCAAAAGCGGGTCTTTTTGATGTAAGTTTTCATTGCGTATTTCTTGTTGAAATTTGTTTAAAAGATTTGTGGCAGCATTAAGCAATGATATTTTTACTTTTGTTTTTATGAGCAATTTGGTTTAAATTTTAGGTTGGGGAGTTTGCCAAAGCGGTATCGGAATGGAATGAAAAATATGAGACGACGCTTGTATATGATGGGACTATACAACCCAGTCATGTTCTTGGAGATATTGTGAAGTCAGTGGCAGCTGCTATATACATTGACTTGAACTTTGATCTGGACAAACTATGGATGGTGCGTATTTCATTTGCTTGTTTCATTTTATATAACAATTATGGAAACCTTTTATCACGCCCCGGACCGTATCGGTAGAAAAATCCATATCCGGACTGCGAGCTAAAAATTAAATAAATTAATAAAAACTTAGTGAAACAGTATGAAAAATTAATTCCTTATATAAATAGAAGATAAGAACTCTTTACAAGGCTAAAAATAAATAAATACAAACTCTAGCCTCACATATAGTCTGACCTCATCCCGCCTACCCTCTTGACGGTCTAGTTTGTAAACCTGCGTAACAATATAGAGGCGAGTTTTGACAGCTCAGTAGGAACATAACCTTTTCTTTTATGTATATATTTAATTTTGTAGAGAAGGATTAGGCGAGATTAGTTCTTCGTCAACAGTCGTGTGCAAGGCAACACACAGTTCAACTATAACATATTACCAGTCATGGAAATTAAAATGATAATGTGTGAATGCAATGCGACTTAACATCCTCTACTCAACCCGTTAATCTATATAATAAAACGCGCGGACCTGCACGTCCCATACCATACATTTTACCTTTGCAATGGTGATTCGAATGTTCTATTATACAAATTAACACCCTGTAACTTAATTTCCTCTTTTATTAGTTGTCTAGCCAAAACCCTTCGTCGCCAATACCAAATTACCCTAAAAGAAATTGTGCACTATGGGATCGCCTGAAACTTGGTACCTACTAAGAGTTTGGCTCAACTACACAAATGATCATTTCCATTACCCTATTTTTCACAATTCCTTTCGCAACTCCGAATCTCCAACCACATGACACATCATGAATGATTCATAAATACTTTCATTTTATCATTCACATATTCCACAATATATTCTCAACCAAGAGTAATTCCATAGTCAGTAACAAACAGACATCCAACGAAACAATAATGTACACATATCCAAGTAACACTCAACAAGAGTAATCAACTAATGAGATAAATAATAATATAAAATTCCACAAAATTTAATATAATAAATCTCCGTAAAAGTCTGTCTTATTTCCCTTACCTGGACTCTAAAATATCACTCTCTATTACAAGAGTTCACCACCTTGATAAAATCCCATACATAGCAAGCTCCAGAGTGACTCCACAGTCCTTCCTCCCTCTCTCAATCGATCTCTCTCTCTCTCTCTCTCAACAGAAACCACAAAGAAACAACTCTCTCCCTCTCAGTTTTCATGCTTTGAAAGAGCAAGCACTGCTGCACAGATGCCTATTTATAACAAGAAGAGGCGGCCGCTCTCTAAACATCCCAATCCCAACCTTAAAATATTAATTTGTTTCTCTAAACCCTAACAAACATCTGAATCGCTTTCTATTTTCTATATATCTCTGTATAAATATTCTTCCAGCAAAAACTCCAGTTCCGTCTCTCTCTCTTCTTTCCTGGTCTTTTTCTCTCCAATTCGACAAGGATAGATGTATCGTATGTATAGGTATAGGGGTGGTATTGGTACGATTACCGTATAACAATGTCTGTATTAATTACCATATCAAACTTTTGGTCTAGCAAAATCTATTATCATTACCGTGCCAAACTTTTGGTATACCAAATTTTGACATGCCAAATAGTTCAGTTAGCGTTACCATTTCGTTTTGGGCCACTCTTTTGGCCAAAATTTGTTTTTTTTTTTTTTCAACCCAACTCAAGGCCGAGACATGCTTTTGGCCACTCTCTTGTTTTTCTAAAATATTTTTATTTAATTATAGAGAATTTATAAAGATTCATTTAAAAAAGAAGAAGAAGTAAATAGATGGAAAAATTGTTGAAAGAACCTAGCATCCCTAAAAAAAAAATACATATATTCCTAGTAGACGACACTAGGGAGAAAGACAATCAAATTTGATGAAAGAGAAAATGAGATGGATTGCAGAGGGAGAGGGAATTGCTGGAACTGGAGAAACGGAAATGAAGTCGATGGCAAGATGAGAGAAAATATGAAATCGCGATGGCAAGAAGGCTTAGATTTTTATTATCATGAAAGCAGATGTCAGAGGATGAGAGGATGATTTTGGATAAACAACTAGGAAAAAAAATATAAAGTACATACTATGATAATACTACCTAATTATATATATAAATAAATAATATAGTATTAATAGTATTGGTATGTACGTTATACTACCGGTAAGGCCATCTCCAATGGATCAGGCCATTGGGCTATAGGCTCTTTTATAGCCCGAAATGAAGAAAAAACCATTTCTAATGAAGGTCTAGGCCAAAGGAAAAAGGGGCCCCATTGGGCCAAATTCCAACCCATGGCCATCGGGTTGGGCAATTTAAGCCAGCCAGCTAGCCCGAAATGCTGGGCCAGTTGTCAGCTAGCCATTGGATTTGATTTGATTTTTTTTTTTTCTTTCATAAAGATGAAATTTTAAAAAAAAAATTATAATTTTTTTCCTATAAGTATCTAAGCCATTTCTACATCATTTATCACATTCTTTTCACAATTTCATATTATCTTACCTCATTTTATTTCAATTCTTCACATTCTTTAAACTCCTATCCAAATTTTTTTTTAAGCAAAACAAACGTAGCATTCTGAAAAATTATTAAGATTACATAAAGATAAGAAATATGAAGAGTTACTCATTTATAAATATGATAGTTTAATTCAATTAACCAATAAAGTTAAAGAACAAACTTAAAAATAATAAATTATTGAGAGGGTTAAAAAATAGTTCCCTTCGATTGGAGATTATATATAAATATGGCCTGGCAGCGTTCATTAAAAATAATTTTTTTTGCAGGGCTATAATCTAGACGGCGGCTAAACATAGCTCCTTCGGTTGGAGATGGCCTAATAATTTTGAATACCATTATCATACCAAAAATTTATGATACTGTACAAATGCCATACCATTACCTAATAGTTTTGCGACACAGTTTTGATATGGATGGTAGGTAATTTGGTTAGTGTGGCAATTTAGCAAAACTTCGACCCCTATATAGACATACCCCAATCCTAACTTACACCGCCCAAAGCTACAGATAACTATAGATAAAATAATATAAAATAATCTTATTTTTAATCACCAATGAAATAATATAAAATATAAATAACATATATACATAAATCAGTGCAACATGAAATTAATAAAGGATGCGTAGTTTCTAGGAAACTAATACTATAATTAACACTTAATTAACATATAAGTATTATTTTTAAAATACAGGTCTTCACACCTTTCATTGAGTTTTTAATTAGGGTTTGGAAGTTTATTTGAACTCTAACTAGTGGCTTTTGTGTTAATTGTCTGCTGTGGTACATTTGTAGAAATTTAAGCCTCCTTTGGAGCCTATAATTACTCTTGAAAGATTGTCAGATCATCCTGTGTCAGTGTTGTGTAAGCTTTGCGAGAAGCACAGAAAGTTGGTTAACATCAAAGGGGGGAGAAATTATTGGCATAATTTAAGCACTGCTAGTGTGTATGTTGATGGTATCTTAGTTGCCTCGGCATCTTATAAACGTATGGCAATTGCAAGGCTTCATGCTGCAAGAAAAGCTCTATCTGAGTTGTCCAAAACATTCGGCATAAGCTCCGAGTCAGTTGAAGTTGTTGCTGAAAATGAAGCTATAAAGAATTTGAATGTGCTTTGTGACAAGAAGAGGATCCCTAGACCAACTTACGAGTATGAACATATTCAGTTAAAAAAATTGTGTTTTTGGAATTATGCTGTTGATAATATTTTTAAACAATCCATGCGTATTTACTTTGCTATTGTAGAATTGAGAAAGAATCTGGTCCTGCGCACAAGACGAGATATGTATCATCAGCTAAAATTGCAACTCCCGATGGCCTGCTATATACGATGGGATATGAAAAGCCAAGAAAACAAGATGCGGATAATTCTGCGGCTGCCTTGATGATCTTCGGTTTACTAGAATCTAACAACATCAAAGAAGCAGCAGATAGTAAGATTGGCTATTTTCCCTCAGTACTCTACAGACTCTGGGTTATGATTCGTCGGGTGATAGGGCTGCTAGTTTTATGTTTCATCCAAGGAACAGCTGTGTTAGTTATTTTCTTTATTGTGGTCAACTTACTTAAGCCGACCCCACCTAGTCCCAACTTAGTTAAGTCGACCTCATATAGTGAGAAAAAACTTTGTTTTTGTAGGTCAAATTAGTTATCGGGGTAGCCTTTCCCTTTATTTCCATATTTGGAGGTCACTCTCGATTCCTCTTGGAATTTCAAAGAGCTTGTTTGTATGACCTTGTTTGATGTTCAAGACTGGATAAGAATTTTGGTCATGTATTGAATGTTAATCATGTTATGTGAAATTGGTATCATACGGAATAATCTGTAATAAAAAATTCTAAATTTGCTTGATTGACTTGTCAGCAACATCAATCAACTAAGATCATATTTGTTACTTTTCCAACAGTGGAATTAATCAATTTAAAACTTGGTTTATTGAAGTGTTCTTAGTTGACCACGGTCTAGTTCAAGGCACATTCTAACTCTGATAAACTTAGTTGCATGACCATATCTATTTACAAATCATGGTGGCCATATATCATATGCAAAGAGTGAGATATGTAAACAAGAAAAACAACAAACAACATATAGAGTTGTTGGCCGGAAAACCCCACTTCTAGTTTAAAAAATCGGAGACTCTCCACTGAGTCCAATCCACCAGTGCAAATAAGGTTCTAACAAAGTACCACATAAAGCTCAATTCCTATATCTGATCCACGGAACAATTTTACCTTTGTGCAACCTTACTTTGCACGAGATGGAGACGTCTTCAATTTTCACAAGATGGCAACTCCTTTTCCTAAACTCTTCACCTTATGGCACCAATACCAACACTAACAAAAGCAAATGATATGATAATGATTCATTGACATTGAAGTGGGAGAATGTAAAAGTTCTAATGAAATTCAACAAATGCATGGCTATTTGTGATGGAACCTTACATTTAAAATAATGTATCAAAAAATCCAAACTAAAGAGAGTTTGAGAACGAAGAGAACCTCTCTCGTATATGAGAAGAAAAAGAGCTCTCGAGAGAATGGAAGAGATAGTTTAGCCATTTTTTTGTGAGAATATATTTTCTACTTCCATTTTTATAGTGGAAGATATTGTAATATTTTGTCTGCTCAATTTAATTACACAGGATAGAAAAAGTTTGATCTAAAGACTGTCAATTTACTTATTAACTTTTATCAATTCCTATCTTTCCCAACAAATATTCTATTGGTCCCAACAAAAATGGTCATACATACCATGCTTATCTTGGAGAGATTTTTTTAGAGTACTAGAAACACGATCTGGAACACCGAACGTCATAATATAATTGGGTAGAATTTTTTTCCTTCAAGTGTCTATTCACTTATATTATGACACTTGGTGTACCGGGTCGTCTTACCGGTACACTGAAAACTCTCTCATTCAAATTATAATATTTCTATCTGCTTTTTTGGACTTATATATGCTTCATACTAAGTAAATGTCTTACTTGCAGAAGTTTTAAGCATATAGAATGTCAAACTAAAACCTAGGATCGATGAGGATAATTGTATGTTAGGTAGAAGCATGATGTAATACGCATATTATCTAATTTGGTGAAATATCTAATGAGGTATGCTTTAGTTACTTTAGGTTGAGTGTACACATATGATTTTTCCACATCTTCCAAAGTAATGTTGAAAATACTTGCAGAGTTTATGTGGTATATTTGACCTAAATTTCCAAAGACATGTAAACTGTTGGAAAGTCTTCAAAATAAAGGAATCGAGGGGGCAACAATATGGTGACCGGTTAAAATTTCGCAAAATGTCCATAATGTTGATTTGTACATGGCAATCGACCAGACCAAAATAGCGGCCCGCTGTCCGTGCCAAAATGACAAACTTGAGCTTCCGAGAAAATTCCGACTGATCAAACGAATGCTAATGATCTGTCGGCTTGCGATTTGAACTTGAATTTTTCACCCTTTTTTTTTTTTTTTTTTTTTTTTTGTTGTAGGTATGGTGTGTTCGTTTGGTTTCAAGCTTTGATACTATGTGTATCACATTGAAATAACTTCACAAACATGTTCTAAGCAATTCAAACACAATTCCAACTAAAGAGACATGTTTGACACTATTTCTCAAATTTTTATCTTTAATCCTTGTCCTAGCTATTTCCTACTATATATCCAACGTAAACAGAGAATCAAATACATGATGTCAACTGTTGGAATAAATATCCTTAAGCACTTAGATCTATGAACCCTTAAAATAAGCGAGGAAATGAATCGATAACGTCAAATGGTCCATTCCAATATGCATAATAGAGAGATCTTTAGGACCATGTGATCATCCGAATACTCAGATCACGAATATTGTCCTTGTTGTTCACTCACTACCATCATAACAGAGATAGAAAGGGCAAAAGGGATTCATCTTTTTATACATAACCAGAAAGAGAAATATAAGATACAAAAAAAGAGAAAACTAATGGAAACACCCTAGAAAACTTTCATTTAACCTTAAGGACAAATAATTTCAAAAATGGCAATGTTGCCCTTGAAAACCTTCTGACAGAAAAAAACCAAAAGTATCCCAATTTCCAACATCCATCAGAAGTCACATGCTCTTCATCAAAGCAAATATAAAAATTCCAGGAGAAAAAACTATGCAGCATGTTCACATGCAAAGCAAAAGGAGACAAGCAAATTCACATGCATTTATCAAACAAAGCAAAAGTCAAATAAGTTTTCAAAAATAGTCCTGATATTTTCAGCAACAGTAGAAGCAAAGTGACAAATACCAAGGAGATGTCCACACCATCCATTTGTAAATTTTATACCGTTGTATCCTCATTCAATATATATAAGTGAAGTTCTATTCATTATAAAGATACATCAACATCTCAGCACCTGAGCATCCTACTCTCACCATATACTCACACCATCTTCATACTCTCAAAACATCCATAGTCTTCATAACATCCTTGTAAACACTTTCTTATAAACAACTATCTTTGTAAACATTCTATATATCAGTAAAAGTTCAAGTGTACATATTTAAGCAATCTCTAAGTCTTAAGTAAGCTTTTTTTTCTTTATTTAGTGTGTTTGTTTAATTAAACTTATAGTCCAAAACAGGGAAACACTATTGTAGTTATACTATTAACCTATTACACTGACGATCATACTTTGTTCGAGTACTCTATTATAGTTGAATGATTGTCATACAAATAATTGGACATTAACCAAGGTACCTCTGAGTTCTTCGTACCTCTGAGTTCAGCCGTTAAGGCCTTATACTTGTACTGCGAGTGGCCGTCATGCTGAAACATGTCGAGTTTCATGTGCAAGGTTTTATGTCTAGTTGTTATAATAGTCACCCGACTATTTAACCGGGCCTGCTGTGTGAATCTAGTATCAGAGCCAAGTTTAGCATTTTAATAATATAATTATAATAGTAAAGTACCTTGAGGACGGAAGTCATTAACACAACTGATATCACACTTGTTTATTTTATATGAACAACATATATTATTGTCCTTGTAGACCTTGTCAACCACAACTACTAGATATTTATTGTCTCAGACACCCAACTATAAATAGCTTAAAGAGAAGATTAGCATATATATCCAAAAGAATTAGCAGGACTTTGAAGAAGCAGAAGTTTTATCTTGGTTATCTTGAACATCATTCATTTATTCGTAAATATAATAATACAGAAGTGCAGTACAAAGTTTTAGAAGCAAAAAAGCAACAGATCAAACTTTAGAGATCCTGAGAGAAGAAAGAGAGTTTCTAAGAAATCAGTTAGTCATAACTTTAGAGAAAGGTAGACTATAATTCATGATAGATTATCTTAATTTAGAAATTAGTGAACCTCAAAAAAGAAAAATAACCTTAGACCTAAATAGTTTAGTTTGTTATTTTCCATTGAGAAAGCATAATTATATTTTGCATAGTGAAGAAAATCCACAAGCCAATAGTATTGTAGATCTTATTATTAGTTAAGCAGAAAATATAAAATAAGAAAATAATAAGCATAATCATCTGCTAAACCAGTTGTTAGAGTATTTTCAGAAAAATTCCATAAAAACAGTTAGAAAAAATTTAGACTATATTACATCTCAGTTAGAAAATAATAATAAAAATATTCAAAAATTTCCTAGCAAAAGAGAGATAAAAGAGCTTGTTGACCTCATAGATAGTAAGCCGAAGCAAGTAGAATTTAGATCATTAGAAATAGTTGAGCAGTTAAAATTAGAAGTCCAAAAAATTCAATTAGTGCAAAAAGAGTTAAGTGAACAAATAGATAAGTTGCATAATGAAATAGATAAATTATTAGTTTAATTATTAATTTAATGACCGATTCTAGAACTAGCAGAAAATATATCCAAGCTTTGAAAGAAATTAGTAAGTTAGACAAAGAACCAGTAGGTTTAACAAATTTTTCAACACAAGTAGCCAGTAGTAATATTCTCATTAGGCAAAATAATTTAATTATTCAATTAGTTTTAAGTTTGGCTGAAAAATTAGATCAAGTTGAAGAACAAATAGCAAAAATAAACCAAGTTTTACATAACGCATCTTCATTACTTCCACAATCTTTGCTAGATAAATTAGAAAATTTAATTTTAAGTGCAAATAATAATATTAGAAGACCCAAGCTAAATCCTTTTGATAATAGAAAATGGAACTCTTTAGGAAAAAAAAAAAAAAAAAGTAGTTAGAGCTGAAGATATTTATCCAAATGAAGAAGATGCACAATAATTTATTCGAAGAGGTTTTGAGAGAACACGGAAAAATAAATATAATTTGTATCAATTAGGTTTATTTGAAAATAGAAGCAGAATTGTAAGTAGCATCAATCAACATGAAGTTAGCTGTATTGATAAATAAGTTACACTTAATTTAATTAGTAAAGAAGCAGTTACTCATTTGAGAAAATCACATTTTAGTCAAATTCATATAGGGACAATATTAATTGGAATAACAGGATTAATCAGAGCACAAGTAGGCACAATAGCATTAGTGTGTGTGTGTGTGTGTGTGTGTGTGTGTGTGTGTGTGTGTGTGTGTGTGTGTGTGTGTGTGTGATCATAGATGGCATAATCACCAACAAGCAGCAATAACAACAGCTGAAGTAGATTTAAGTTCAAACTTAGCAATCATAAGATGTATTCCAAATTATGTTATGACAATTAATAAATTTAGTAAATATATTAAAATAAGCATAAGAACAAAAAATTATAATATGAAGGGAGAGTATAAAAATTTATGTATTAGCTTAATGTATATTGGTAAAATGTCTGATAAATATAATCACAAGTTTAATTTAAAATTTCAAAATTTAGTTCAAACATTTGATAATAAACATGTAAATATGATAGAAGCAAAATCCGTAGATAATAGCTTTTTAGAAGGAACTCAATGGACATTACCTAATTTACAAGTAACAAGAAATAAACAACCAGTTAAAATACAAGTATATGAAACTAGTACAGGTAACGCAACAATTAGGTTTAGTAATTACAAGAAACTAAAAAATATAGAAGAAAATGAGACTAAGATCGAAAATGAGAGTATACATATGACTTTTGATAATTTAGATATTAATTTAGTTGAGAAAATTTTTGATCATATTGTAGATAAGCTTATAGAAGATATTGATCATTTAGATGAAGAGCAGTACTTAGAAAAATATAGGATATATGATTTAGAACTACATAGAATTTCAGATGAAGAGATGAAAAAATTAATTTTAGAAATAGGATGAGTAGAACGTATTTTAGGATCAAAAGAATATAATAATTTATTAGAATTGAAAAAAGAATGTAATACAGCAGAAGAAAGAAAATCCAGGACACGCAAGTAGAACTGATCAACAATTTTTTAGACCAACAAATGAACAATATAATGAAAAAGCAAAAGTAGATTACATAGAAGAAAGTATGATAAAATTACCTAGAAAAAATATGATTCCATATTTGAGAAGGTTAGAACAAATTAATATAGCTGGCAATATATTAAATTTAGATAATGTAGATCCACAAGATTGGGAAAGAACGATTGAGAGATGGGAAAAGAGTTGCGTACATGCAACATTAATGTTAGATTTTTGTAATTCACAAAATATGTTAGATTACTTTGAATATACTTTGGATGGTTTAGTTTTTTATTATTTCCAGTCATGGAAAGTCCAAAATCCAGAATAGCATCAAGCAGTTAAAGCACATTTTAATATAGATGGTTTTGTTACTTTGATTAAACAAGAATTTTTAAATCATAATAGGTTAGATCAAG
This sequence comes from Pyrus communis, assembly GCF_963583255.1. Lineage (NCBI taxonomy): Eukaryota > Viridiplantae > Streptophyta > Magnoliopsida > Rosales > Rosaceae > Pyrus > Pyrus communis. The sequence goes on from NC_084810.1 coordinate 8,819,015, forward strand.
AACAAATAAGGGCAATTAGAAATTTAGAACAATTGTAAATTTGTGATTTATTGTATATAGTTGAGTATACAATAGATTTCTATAAATATTTAGGAAAAACAGATAGAATTAGTGATATTAATTTATTAGATACTTATATGACAAAAATAAAAGGATCAATAGGAGAAAAGATTTGGAATGAATGACAAAAGCATCCAAAGACAAATGATATTGCATAGGACCTAGAATTTAACATGTATATGATATATTTAGACAAGAGTGTAGCCAAATAAAAGTTAAGAGACAAATTAGAAAACAATTTTACCTGAGTTGTAAAAATATAGACTTACCACAACAGTATGGTTGTTATAAGAAAAATAAGCATAAGCATAAGAAAATATACAAAAAAAAAAATAAGTCATATAAACCCTACAAACCGCATAAGACATTCAAGAACATATAAGAAGAAAAAATATATTCCAAAACAATTTACGAAAAGAAGTGGCAGAGTTTGGATTAGAAAATATAAAGCACTTAAAGATAAGAATAGTTGTAAATGTTATTCATGTGGAGAAGTTGGACATATTAGATGTGACATCCCAAATCGCCCAGGGGAGTGATCCTTATATGTATATTCTCATCTCTACCTAGCACGAGGCCTTTTGGGAGCTCACTGGCTTCGGGTTCCGTAGGAACTCCGAAGTTAAGCGAGAAAGGGGCTAGAGCAATCTCATGATGGGTGACCCACTGGGAAGTTGCTCGTGAGTTCCCAAAAACAAAACCGTGAGGGAAAGGTAAGCCCAAAGCGGACAATATCGTGCTACGGTGGTGGAGCGGCCCCGGGAAGTGATCCGCCCCGGGTCGGGATGTGACAATTTGGTATCAGAGCCTAACCATGGCCGCATGTGTGCCGACGAGAACGTCGGGCCCCTAAGGGGGTGGATTGTGACATCCCACATCGTCCAGGGGAGTGATCCTTATATGTGTATTCCCATCTCTACCTAGCACGAGGCTTTTTTGGAGTTCACTGGCTTCGGGTTCCGTAGGAACTCCGAAGTTAAGCAAGAAAGGGGGCTAGAGCAATCCCATGATGGGTGACCCACTGGGAAGTTGCTCGTGAGTTCCCAAAAACAAAATCGTGAGGGAATGGTAAGCCCAAAGCGGACAATATCGTGCTACGGTGGTGGAGCGGGCCCAGGAAGTGATCCGTCCCGGGTCGGGATGTGACATTAGACCTAAATGTCCAAAATTAGAAAAACAGTCGTGAGAAAAATGCACATTTGATGGAGTTGTTTAAGTTAGAAGAAAATGAAGATATTCAGTCAATATACAGTTTAGATGATTTAAGTGATAACGAGAGTATTTATAGTATAGAGAGTGTTAACATGATAGATTCAAACTCGGAAGATTCAAGTAGCACAAATAGTGATTTAAAAGAGTATATATGTGCATTCATAGAAGAACAACATGAAGAAGAATATAAATATATTAATTTAGGTTGGCCAGAAAAATGTCATAAGTGTAGTAAATTAGTTGCAAATAAATACTATAATACATATTCAATACTATGCGAAAAGTGTGATAATAATAAGTTATTAGAAATTAATTCAGCAGAATCACAAGAAAACACTAAAATATTAGAAAATATTGTTTATAGTATAGAAAAGCCAAAACATAGTTCTTTAATTACTATAAATTGTGAAATAGAATTAGTAAAAGAACATAAGATACAAAAAACAGCTATGATAGATACAAGGAATACAAAAAGCATCATAAGAGAAGAGTTGGTACCAAAAAAATATAGACAAAAATTAGCAAAACCAGTGAGAATAACACAGTTTGATGAGAGACCAGTTTACTTAACACATTGCATCAATAATGAGTCTGTTAAAGTAGAAAAACAACAATTTAATTTACCATTAACATTTGTTTCACCAATGGGATCATACCCATTCATTTTAGGTTTAAATTTTTTGAAAAGTTTACAAGGCTGTTTATATATGAATCCTAGCATAACATTTTTCAAAAGAGGTATTACAATAATTGACCAAAGTAATAATGTAGAAGCATAAAGAAAACATAAGTATAGAAGAATCTAGTAATCAAGATAGTTATTATTTGGAAAACTCAAAAGAAAATAATGAGCATAATAACATAGAAGAGTTTGATGAAGAAATATTTGAACATGAATATCCAATTTTAGAAGAAGGAACCCGTATAGAAATATTACAGTTAAATAAACCAAAAAGTTTAAAATAAATATTACAATTAGCAGAACAAACTAGAATTATAGGAGAAAATCCACAGTTACATTGGAATAAAAATAAAATACTAGCAAAATTAGATATAATTAATTCAGATTTAACCATAAAAACAGCTAACAAGCCTTGTAGTTATTAGATAAGTAAGAGTTTGAGCAGCAAATAAAAGAGTTGTTAAATTTAAAAGTAATTAGACCCTCTTTAATTAGACCCTCTAAGCATAGACATAGATCAGCAGTATTTATAATGAGAAAACATTCATAGCTTAAGAGATGTAAGGCTAGAATAGTTTATAATTACAAGAGATTAAATGATAATACATATGAAGATGATTATAAGTTACCAAATAAAGATGAGCTTATAAATAAAATTCAAGAAAGTAGATATTTTAGTAAATTTGATTGTAAATCAAGATTTTGGTAAATACGATTAGCAGAATAATCAATTGAGTGGACAGCTTTTACTTATCCAGAAGGACATTTTCAGTGACTTGTTATGCCATTTGGATTTAAAAATGCTCTGCCGAGCTTTCAAAGAAAGATTGATCAAATTTTCAAGAAACATGATAATTTTTGTGGTGTTTATGTAGATGATATTTAGTACATAGTAAAAATAAAAATGAACATAGAAAACACTTAAAGATAGTTTTACAAGAATTTATGAATAATAGAATTGTGATTAGCAAAAATAAAATAGCATTAGATAAGCAAGATATAGAATTTTAAGGAATGTATATTAAGTCATGTACAATACAATTACAAGATCATATAGCTAAAAAAGTCTTAGAATTTCCAGATAAATTAGAAGATGAGAAACAGTTACAAGCATTTTTAGGATTGTTAAATTATGCAAGAAAGAGAAGAAAAATAGCAGTATTACATAGTAAAACTTGCAAAACTGGACAAAAGTATTTTAATAGTGAATATATTAAATTAGTTCAAAATATAAACGAAGAAATTACTAAACTTAAGTCATTAACATTATCATTAGATGATAGTTACAAAATAATTGAAACTGATGTTTCATCATTAGGATGGACATGCATACTATACCAGAAAAAGCATAAGGAGTCTCCAAAGTCTGACGAACAAGTTTGTAGATATTCATCAGGAAAATTTAGTGATGTACATTCAAAACTACTATCAACAGATTTAGAAATTTTAAGAATAATTAACTCACTTGAAGCATTCTCTTTATTTTTACATAATGAAGTATTTACGATTAGAACAGATTGTCAAAATATAGTTTCTCATTATAACAAGATACATGCTAATAAACAGGCAGCCCGAAGATGGTTAATTTTGTTGATTCAATTACAGGAAATTGTTTTAAATCAATTTTTGAACATATAAAAGGTAATGACAATACATTAGCCGATATTTTATTAAGATTATTTTGTTGAACATGAATGGAATATTGTGGACCATCATCCTCAAATAGCACAAGACCACAAAGCAGAAGAACATCTTTCAGTAGTATAATGATGCACCATCAAACTCCACCATTCAGTGGATTCCAAAATAGCATAAGCAGACCAACATCACCACCAATACCCACTTTCAACTTTAATGGCAATATTGTTGAAGGAATCAGAAATCTAACTCTAAGGTATAGGTCAAGAATATCAGAGCTTTCTGATAGGCAACAGGTTCTCTTAGATAATTTTTGGAATATCCAAATCAATCAGCCAAGCATGAGGTTAGGTCATGAAAAACTAATTAGAGCCTTAGAACAAGAGTTTAATAATTTTAATTTTAACTTCCATCAAGGCCAGCAGCATATTCATTCTCTTGAGCATATCCTTCAAGTCATCTCTAAGGATCATGAGTCATTACTTAAGAAGTTTGCCAAAATGAACCAAGAACTCCAATATCTTATAATGCAGCAGAAGGCAAATGACACTTTGAAAAGAGAATTGAAAATAGGTTTGGAAACTGATCATCATAAGAATAAAGGAAAATAGGTTATTGAACCCATAGAACAAGAGGTTAATAAGCATATGGAAGAAATTAAAATTGAACTCTTAGAAGAAGACATTGAAATGGAGCAACATCAAAATAATGAGCAGCATCAGCTTCTGAGTGACAAAGAAAAACAAGAAAAATATGAAAGTTTTCTTAGAAATATATATTTAGACTTAATAATAGATGATATTTTATTAGAAGAAATTTCAAAAACAAAATTAACAATAATGCTACCAGATATGCAAAATGAGATTCTGAGCAGAGCATCATAGTCCATGAAAAAGTTGCAATTACAATTACAATGTGCTTTGTATCAGTCCATCTTTAATTCAAAATCATGGATGGATATTATTACAAAGATGTATCTACCATATTTTTGTGATAGTACAGAGAATTGTATTTGTAAACCGGAGATTGGTATAGTTGTAGCCAAGATTAACATGAGAGATTTTAGACCATAGCATTTTAGTTATGAGCATCAGAAAAAACATAACTTGGTAGAAGTTACCCTAGCCTTACTATTAGAGTTTGACTATCATGATAAAATATTCATTAACCATATTTCAGAATCATTTCCTGAAAAACTTATAAAAGTAGCAGAAGATTATTTGGAAAGATAGAAAGAAATTTGCATAGGTTTTATTAGAAGTAATCTATATTGGTATATACATATGCATAAGAAGAAAGTTAAGCATATAGCCATGATTAATGAACAGTCCTTTAGACTATCCCCTATCTCCTCACATAGGTGGACTCCTTTATACACAAATATTCTAAAATTTCGAGGGATCCAAATGCTAGCCTTAGATGATTTTGAAGATTTTAGGTATGATATGATATTGGTAGTAGAAGAAGAATAAATGTATATTTATAGCAAGACAAGGATCAGTCTTCAGCCTTATTGGAAGCATCAAAATTTCAAATAAGAAACAGTAGAAATGTACTATAAGGTGAAAGAAGAAAGAAAAAGAGATGCAGAGCTAGTAAAAGGTGATGAACAGTACTGGAACAATTTGACAGAAGAAGAGCTATAAAACATCGACAACATGATGGAAGCATAAAGAGCTGATAGCAAATTAGCATAAGTTGAATAGCATCATGTAAAATAATGTATTTCCAAACAGAAATGTCAACATCATTGTGGATCCCACCATAATAACAAAAATAGCATAAGAGTAAATAAAGAAAAGAGCTTGATTCATTATGGACTTTTCATACACAAAGTGTCATTTTGATTAAGAATGAATAGTAACAAATTCTTTTCGTTAAAACTCCTTACAAAAAATGATAAAAAAATAAAAAAAATAAAAGATGTTTAAAAAACTTGGACGCCAATTAGATCCTTCGAATTTCCAGTCTGTTGGCACCGTACGCATTACCATCCAAGGAGCAGGTGGAGATACAAAATATCTCCTCCTTTTTAGTGTTTGTATGGCTAGCTTGTAAATGTCACCATCAAGATTTTTATGGGAAAAATAATATTTAACATTTTAAGAAATTATCTTTTTTGCTTTGGTGGATTGTTCTCTTGGCACCAACCATGATTCTTCCAAGAAACTATGTCCTTTTATTTTTTTTCTGATCATATTAAATTGCTTCAGTACAAGCTATTGGTCATTAATATCCAAACTTTCAACAACTAAATATTCTCTTCTTCAACACTAATTATGTTTCTAGAACTAGATTTAGCCAAGTTGGCTAGATCACAGTGTGTCATATACTTTGCACTCAAGTTCAAACTCTCCTTCTCACAATTTAGATGAATTATTAGTGTAAGTATAGTTCCTATCATTTATATATATAAAAAAAAAAAAAAAAAAGACATTAATTATGTCTATATTCTTTAATTGTTTTTAGATGGTGGAAATAAGTAACTGGTTACTGGTGATCTCAAGACCCTCTGAAAGTCAGGAGAAATGCATGTGAGGGTCTTTCAGAACTCTCTGAAGGTTTGATACGAGACATTTTTTTTTGTCCATCAAGTGTTTGATGAACTACCTTTTAAGAATATCTCGGAAACATTTGGTAAAATGTATCAACAACGCTCAACATGGGATCTTGATATCCCTCGGCAGATTGCTTTGACATTTGTCGACATGAATGCAAATGACTATAGACCCATCTAGTGCATGACAAATTACCCCTCTAAAAAATTTGCACGCTACGTGCACATGCAAAATTTCTATCTAAATAAAACTTGAATATTACACACTGGGCCCTCAAAATTAGAATTTTGGATCCCTCACTGCATGCATGTCTGCTTAATTACCTTTTATCTTATAAAGCAAATATTATGGCTATTGCTATCCACACACCCAATATTATTTGTATGGTATAACCTTTTACATTCTACCAACATCTCCACAACATTTTCTTTTAAGCAGTACTGGAGCTAGAGTTGATTAATCTTCACTGATGTCAACAGTTCTTGGATTGCAGATGAGTATGTTAGACAGAACAACTGCAAATGTTAAGCTTGCAAGGACTAAAAAGAGAAACTTGATATCAATTTGTAACATGTTTCAGCAAGGATCTAATAGAAAACATAAAATTTCATCACTCATTACCCATAAAATAATATTCAAATATATGGAGATTCAGTACAAGGAATTATATATATGTATAATTAGATTATATTATCTTTCTTTCTTTTTTTTCTTAATATGTCTGAACTAGTAACTTCAGTAGTTCTGTACAAACGCAAATAATGATATTAAGGAGGAACCATTACTTAAATTACATGGATTGTTTCCCTCTGACCCATCATAATCCCCAAAAAACCAATGACCTAGATTATGACATACAATAACAACATTTATAAAATTGCAGCAGAAATATTAGAAGGCTTTGTGATAAAACTCATGAATCTTCTTCCATGAGTCTTCCCTCTGCATCTTCAGCTGCTTGTAGAAGTTGCTAATAAAGTTCTCAGCTTTAGCAAACAGCTCTTGCCCACTAAGCTCCTCGAAAACTTCTTCTTCTCCCTCAATGTAACGCTTTTCCTCGACCACTTCGTGATCTCCATGATAAGTCTCACCTCCCCCTATGAAGAAAAGGCTAGGCATAGAAGTACACTTCTTCACACTCTCCACTTTCACAGTGTCCACAATCTTCTCAGACTTGGATTTCTCAACAACCCTAGCCTTCTTTTCGACATAGTGCGGAGCAACAACCGTTTGATGTTCATCATTACGGGAAACAACCCTTTTTTCGTCGGAGGCTAGCTCCGTGGGAACCACAGGTTTGGGAGCAAAAGAAAAACTGGCGCCAGAGCCGTTCTTCTTGTCATGGTCTGAATCAGGTTTGGAAAAGGATGAGAGGACGCCGGCTTGTGCTCCGAGGGCAATGATGAGGAGGTTAGTGATGATGTAGATGTAAGGAGTCCTTAGTGAGGAGGACAACAAAGGTGCAAGGACGAGAAGAAAAACTAGCAGAGAAAACATAAGAATCTGAGATTTTTCATTAAGCTTGCTCATGGCGTCTGCTGAGGGACTGAAAAGGTGGTGCGGGTAGTAGGAATAATAAGGATGAAGTGCGAAGAATGAGAGGAGTAAGAGGGATGTGGTTTATGGTAGTAGAGAACAAGTAAAAGCCTAGGGACATATTTATAGAGAGAGAGAGAGAGAGAGAGAGAGAGAGAGAGATGGAATTGTCTTGCTCATAGGATCATGGCTGCAGAATATTATTATAATAGTCAAAAGAAGTACAAAAGAAATTCATAGGAAGCCAGCAGTGCCTTAATCACACTACAATTTTTATCTCTTCATGCATGTCATTTTCACGATCAATTCATTTAATTAAGCAAAGGATCAATCGAATTATGTACGTTCATATATTCAAACGCACTCACCGGTTAGCACTTAGCAGTAAGAGCATCCACTCTTACATCTAATGCTCTATGTTTGATTTTGTTTACAATATCATCGCACGTGATTTGTATACGTTTAGAGCATTCAAACTTACATATTTGGTTCTATGTCCGTATACTCAAATTCACGCATCAGTTAGAAATTGATCAGAAGCTAGGAACTAATAATTTAAATTGTCAAGAGCTTTCGCTCATGTACTGAGGTTCCATATTTGATTCCTCCCTTCTAGAGTATCATAGTAAATGACTAGTAACTCCAGTAGTAGATAAGAGCACTCAACCTGACATCTGAGATTTTATGTTCAATTTCCCCCTTCGACAATCTACAGTATCATCGTAATACACTTGTAATTCAAATGGTTAAGAACATTAAGACTTAACACATAAGATTCTATGTTCAATTTCTTTACTTTTTACAGTATATTTATAATGAACTTGTATATCAAGTGCTTAAGCACATTCAACCTTTCGCCTGAAATTTCGTGTTTGATTCCTCCCTTCTCCAACATGGTTTGTATTAATAAATAAGAAGATTAACAATATTATCGTCCATTTTAGGAGCAAGATTCTATACAAGAAAGATATAACAGCAGATAACATGCAAGAGGGAGTGAGATTTGAATATAATTGGACAATGGTTGATAAGGTCGGTGAAAGAATATTCTTCAATTGCTTTCATTTGCTCTTTTTGTTTCCATGGTTAAGAGGTTAACTAGCTCTTAGCAGAAACGTGCGGTTCCTGCAGATTAAGCTTGCATCGGGTCCCACGATGGGCTAATTGTGTTGTGGAGAAAATTTTTATTAGTTGGAGTGAGTACGATACTTTTATATATAGAAATCAGGCAATTTAAATTTGATACTTATAATAATACTATTATTTTAGTATGAGTTTAATATATTGATATCATACTCACGAGTTTATCATATTGAAACGATCAAATCACATAGCTACTCAGTACTACAGTTTAGTGGTATTTCTTTTGTAAGTGAGAGGTCTTAGGTTCGAATCTCGTGGTTGACGAATTCAATACCAAATTAGGTTGCCCATTGTGTGGCTTAGCCGAACTCCTCATCTCCCTTAGTGTAAAATATATCGTTGTATTCAGAAAAACGAACCACATAATTCATATGACATAGATTTAAGGTATTAAAAACTAAATTCATGCTACTAACATAAGTAAATTGATAATAACACTTACGCTAAAATTTTTTTAAAAAAAAACTAATGAAAATCGCTTGAAAACTTTGATTTTTAACAATAAGAACAAAATAAAGGGTAAAATGAATAGTACCATAATTGACTTTTAGTGTAAAAATATAATTTTTCGTTAAAGTGAACAATATTGAAAGTTTTTTGTTAAAATTTCTTTTTTTTATCAGTCGGCTAATTAATTGTGGACCCCCAAGAATCTAGCATAGAGCCCCACTTGCAGCACTAGTGCGCCTGTAGGCTGTAGTGAATGGTCCGTCACAACCCCTCCACTTCCAAGGCCCACTTCTCCGTTGGACTTTTTGGCTTCTTCCAATCAAAATAAAATGACCCGACTTTAAGACACACCTAAAAGGATCCGCAAACTTTTTTCTTTTCTTCTGAATTCCCCTTTTTTATTTAATTATTATCTTTTCTAGTTGTTAAAGCAGATAATTCTTTTTTAAACTAATGATATTATCTACTTTAAAAAAATAAAGAAGTTGTCTAAGTCTCATAATGTGTTAACAATATTGTAGTTCAAATTCATATTTGACGATAATCAAACATAAGATTTTTGATTTATAAGTAAAAAAGAATATCACTAAATTGTAGTACTAAGTGAAAATAATTAAAGCAAATTAGCATTAACTCTTTCTCAAATATCAACAAAAATAGACAAGTATTAGTCATGCAGTCCTTCAGTACAATGAGTATCTCATTCCGATTTATAATGCGAAATACATAACACCTAATTTGAAATGTGGATAACAATTTTTTTAAAATAAAGAACAATATTTATTTATTTGAATCCTAATTTTCAGTACTTGTCAAAAGAGACCCCATAAATAGAATCAATAGATGGCTCCCAAAGAAATGGATGAGGCAAAGGATACAAATGCACATGATTTTACTAGTCAAACTTTTCTTTTGTTACCTTTTTGAACAATCTGTAATCTTAAATAAGTTAAATTAGATGACTAATGCAGTCCATAATATTTGTGTGTACAGACAATTGTAGGACCCACATGAGATCAGATAGCCTATAAACCTACACAAGCACTCAATTCAACCAAAAATAACTAAAGAACAATACTTAGCTACTCAAAAATGAGTAGGAGCTTTTACTCAAAACCTTAGTATTTTAATCATAGAGCTTTGTACTCATGATCAGAACCGTTCATATTATGAATCACACTGTAATGATCATCTATGCCGAAAATAAATTAGAACTAAGGTCGTTTAATCAATTTATTAAAGAAAATGCATAGATGGTTCGTACTACTTTTATCAATATCGTTCATTTGTTTTCAAACAACTTAATGATTAAACGACCTTATTTTTATTTGATTTTTTGTAGAGACGATTTTTATAGAGTGATTTATAATTTGAACGGTTCAGATTATAAACACGAAGTTCTATAAATTGACAACAAACAATTTTGAAAAAATTTGAATAAAAATTCTTATTCATCTTTGAGTAAACAAATATCGTTCATAACTAAATCGAAGGGATTCTAAATGTTCTTTCTAGATTGTAGGATGACGATGATGACGATGATGATTCCACTTTTCCAAGCATTGGAAATGGAGGAAGAGATCTTGGGAGACTTGAAATAGAAAGAAAGAAAGAAAGCAATGCTCAACGTGCTTTGCACCGGCAAATCTTGTCCAACAGATTTAGATACTCCCTTATCCTTTTGATCCAACTAAGCGCCAGATAACTCACAGTTTCCTTTATGTGTTTTTCGTCCAAGATTTCCGCCCGTTTGGTATGTAGATTGCATTGTAACGAGTAACCCCTTAGTTTTAAGGTGTATTGAAAGTAGAAGTGAATAATTTTTATTTGGAGGGGATTCGAAGAGCATTAGACATGAAGAAAACTTGCCCCTTCTACTCCTTTAAAAAAGTAGAAGTGAATAATTTTTCGTTAAAGTAAACAGTACCGTGGGTTTTTCGTTAAAATTCTCTTTAAAAAATGATTGGATGATGATTTAGTCATAATATTTTTATTTATCATCTCAACGTATCGTGAAATTAAAAATTAATCATTATGATCAATTTTGCACACCAAACAAGCCCTATTATTGTATAACTTGTACTGGCAGCAAACAACTCTTCAGTTGAGAGCCTAGCTTTCTAAAATAGCTACGTTGCATAGAATTGGTCCCATTAAACTACAGTCCCAGCTCACCTTGCATACCTTCACAATTTCTACTAATTGACATAAGAGTTATGCCAACATCAGTTGCACATGGGCCCTATAGATGCTACCCACCAATCATTCTGGGACCCGAAGCGGGAAACATAAAGAACAATGGCTAGCATTCAGTGATGCGTGACTAGTGTTAGCATTCCCATTGACAATATGGTTTGCAGTTAAACTAGAAGGTTGGTCATAAAAAGTTAGGTTGCAAGCAAAAAATCAAATAAAATTATTGCACAGGAAGCAAATTAGGAGCTGATATTTCATATCAAATTCACACAAGACACATTGAACAGCGTATACAGAAGCTGGATTAGCTTAGGCAAGTTCAGGGCATGCTCAAAATCAACACAACAGCATGCAGCAAAACATGAGAATCAAGGCGACTGAAATAGGCTTACGTTTCTTTCAGAGTACTGCTCGAAAGGCCCCAGTTGCTTGCATATGGCGATGGCAAGCCAGCTTCAAACATTCACATATCAAAATGTACACTACATCTTTGCCTACGATGAGGGCTGGTCCACTCCATCTGAGATTGACGAGATGGAAGATGAATGTTCATGTCATCTAAAGTTGGGCAGTCATCTATGCTTAGCCCGCGGTCATTAGCTAGATGCAAAAGGCAGATGAAACACAAATGGGGAGTGATATCCTGAGCCGCTGCAGCTCGGCAATTGACAGGAAAGGTAGCCAGGACATACTTGAAGGATATGGTGTCTTTGAATTCCTTCTGTAAGTAGAGTAATATTCAGAATGAATGAAAAGCCTCCTTTAGCAGATAAAACAAGAAAATATATCCCTGAGTAACTTGCAAAGAGATACTTAAGTTATGAGATTGGAAAGAAATTTCATGACCATGTTGAAGAAAAACAATATGAATTCCGCACATGCAATCAGAATATGCTTACCGCAGTAGGAACTCTGGCAGATTCTTGCATATGACCCCACAGAGTTTCCTTCAATGCATGAACATCAACTTGTTTTGAAGTTCTGTCGTACTGAACTTCAAGGTTGCTTACCTGAAACATCACAAGTCACAGTCTTTAACCAGAAGTTCAGGTTGCTTACCTGAAACATCACAAGTCAGTCTTTAACCAGAAGTTCTTAGTGCGGAAACACAACGCCCAGCACTCCCAAAAAATTGATTTTCTCAGTGCGTTATTATCATTAGACAATGAGGACATTGTAATTTCAGTTCACACACAAAGCAATTGCATGTCCAGGAAAGCAACAAAAAATGAACAACCCCAGTATGCAGGGTTTTTGTTATTGCAGTTTCGCCCAATTTATTGGAAGATCTACTGACCTAATCTAAAATTCCAAATGAGCACCAACTACCAAGGTAGAGTTTTCATATTCACAAACTAACAAAGAAAAATTTGAAACCTGACGAGGTGGAGAGACAAGAGTATCCGAGTCTTCTACATCGCTATGAATACATCCATCATTATATTGGCCACTAAGCAAACTCTCATCGTCCCATGATCGCAATGCTTCATCAAAATTGTGACTTTGTTTCCAGGAGTTATAATCTGAAAATTAAAAATAAGAGTCATCCTTCAATTCTAGTAAGAGTTGTGCAGAAATTAGCCTTTTTCGTTCTAGAGTAAAATAAGATCACTATCATAAGCCAATAGATAAAAAACCATTAAAACAAAATTACAAGTGGATGATAAATAGGCATTTGAATCATGATGGATGTTTAAACTGACACACACACACACCCGCGTGTAGGAAGAAGCTGATACCTGTATGCTGTTGTCTTCTCTTCCCAAGGCACTACAATAAAAATTGAAATTTTACCACTAGCCACATCAAACAACATAAGGATTCAGAAACTTATGAAACCTAGGCAGAAATATGAGAAAAAGTGTCATAAGGCCAATGTTAAGCCTACAACTTGGACAGGCTAACCATTTGGCCATCGTTTGAAGGCACAAGACCATTGTATGATTTTAGACCTGATAAACAGTTCAAGATTGGCTTAGCATAACCTAGGCTCAGCTCATAACAAAACCAGCCCTCACTACATTACGGAATTAAGCTTGTACACAAACAAAATATGAAACATGGAACTCCACAAGTACAACATATTCTGAGTAATAGCATGTTATTATTTGTATTCAACTCTTTAACTAATTGACAAATTTTATTTTGCGGATTCTTATACTGTAGTTAACACAAACTCAACTGATGGATTATCTACCCTGGATTAGCGTCCTATACATGGAATGAGATCATGATCATGTCAGAATCTCCATCTTTCCTTGAAATTTTTTATCATGGATAACAATGGATTTGTATATTATTGGACAACATGGAGAAATCATTACCAGAACATTGGGAAGAAGAAACAACTTGACAAGATTCTCAGGTTTATAACGGCAGTCATCTGGAAGCCTGTTACTGACAGGTATTCTATTTGGAGGTAGGAGTAAAGACTTGAAATTTTTTGGCACAGCAAAGATATTTGGAATTTCGTTGTCTAGAGATGCTGTGAAATCAAGCTCAACTTCCTTATAGTTTTTGTTCTTTGATATATTAGTAGCTGGTCTGCTTCGAGTGGCAGGAGCTTCCTCTGAACCTACAGAATAGAAAACAAAGACAGTAAAATCAAGGCTTACCCATAACAGAGCAAACCGAAAAGTCATTTCCTTTGTAACACCAACCCTTAGGCCTCCAATACTTCCAGTGATCAGGACCAGACCATGAATTTTCCTTTAATCCCAAACCTTGAAACAAAAACATAGAAACTTTCTCAAATCTGTCATCCACATCCGCTTCATATGATGTATGGGAGTTATTATCCTGCGCAAATTTAGAAAACGTATTCCATTTATCTTTTTCATTCAGCAAGAATATATAAAGAAAACTAGAGAATTGCTGGCGGAAACGTGTTATGTAACAAGCCATTTATCAAAGTCTAAATGACTTCTGTATATAGCCATAACAAGTACCTCATGATGACTTCGAAATGAAGGTCCGAAACTCATATTCTCTTGATCACCACCCATATTATCATTTTGATCAATGTTCAATTTGTAATAGTCCGCAGCATTGAAGGGATCCGTTTTGAGATCTGCATTCTGGCTTATATTAAAATCTTGAGATGATCGATGATTATTTTCATCAAATTGGCAAAATATCTCCCTGAGAGTAGGACATATTTCAGTCTTTGCGCGTATGCCCACCACCATCTGCTCAAGAGATTCTACATAGAAACCAAAAAATAAATAAATGGCTGAAAGAGAAGACAAATAAAAAAGGCAGGGAGGGGGGAAGGGATGAGAAAGAGGTGGCAAATCAACCCATTGGGTTCTTAAGGGGTAATTTTTAAGACCCATTTAGTTTGATTTCACCATAATAAGGTATTACACCATCATCACCACTACCAATCTCACCACCATATTATGGTGCTGTCAAACTAAACGAGTCATAATGGTTACACATTAACAACCCAATCAGTTGATTTGCCACCTCACTGAGATGGTGATTTGGTCAAATGAAGCAAGAGATTCTAATCTCACTCGCCTTTGGCAAAAGAGAGATCAATCAATTCCAAGGCAGTACTTTGCAATGAACATGATCTGCACTTCCCTGGAACTTCGTACGCATCAGAAAGCACCTGGCATCCTCCATATGCTCCAAGGTTATTCAGTAGCAGACCCTTGGCTCCACCTTCATCCAACTTTTCAAACGTTTGATGATATAGAGGATCCGCCACCAATGTGACTAAAGTTCAAAAATAAATCAAATTAGAACTTTAAAAGGTAACAAGATAATAACCAAAATGGATAGTCTAGTTACCATCAAACTTCTTTATGTTAAGAGCTTCGAAGGAGGATTCCACTGTCGACATTGGATCTATCTGTTACAACTACATTCAATACTTTGAACTTGCAGTCAAAGTTTGTAATGCAATATAATTAAAACACAAATAGTTCATACCTTCCTCTCTGACTCTTTCTCCCTACCCTGCTTGTTGCTGACATGGCCATCCTCCATGGTAGTTACTGTCGCTAAAGCAAAACATTAGGGAACTGACGAAAGCAAAGAAGCGGTGAACCTCAAAGCTAATAAATCCGAAAACTGCCTGAGATAAAGAAAAAAGGGACCACAAAATCTGTGACACAAAAATAATTACAGACCTAAACCAGTGTCTAAACCACCAACCTTGTTCATCTTCAAGACGAGCTCGATTCATCCCACTTAGGACCTTATATGCCTCAGCGTGCAATGAATCCACCCTCGCCGAGTAGATTTTCAACCCGGCTTCCAATGTGCAACTTGCCTATTCACTCAAAACCAATAACAATAATATCTCCACAAGTACATACATAAACACCAACTATATCTCAAAAACCAACCAATTTTCACGATAAGTGCTCCAAACCTTGTGAAAATTAGTCTCCACGCCATTTTCCGTTCCAACCTTAATAATGTCGGTAAGATGATCGATAAGCTTAAGCTCCCACGTGTTCTTCTGGGTTATTTTCTAGTATACAGAATACAAAACAAAAAATCACAAAAATATCGAAAATTTTGAAAATAAAATAAACTAATGAGCCGCTTTTTTTCCTTTAGGAATGAAAAAAAACACAGAAAGGTATGATTTTTAAGTATATGCTTCCTATTCCATGTCCATAATATGCTGATTCTCTTCACTTTGCTTTCCCGCATTTTCTCAGCAACCAAACAAACCCTCATAAAATTTGGTCAATAACAGCAAATATAGTAACTGTATTACTAAACGCACTCAGCAATCTATTTTTTTGTATGTAATTTCATAGATTAGATAAGCAGACAGAGCGGAGTGGGAGTGTGGTGATGGTTTGTACGGACATTTTCGCTGGCGAGTTTGATACATTCTTGAAAGAGTTTTATAATCTGTTCTCTGCTGAGACAACGATCGTCCGGTAGAGAAGAATGAGCGGAAACTGTAGCCGCCTTGCAACGAATAGCGGCGGCGCGTGCCACGCGTGCCTGTGCACGTTCGAGCTGGTCGTCGTTGGAGCACAAAACGAAAAGCGGACTGGTAGGCGATTGGGTACGGCTCGCCGTCGACGCCGTACTCCTCGGCGCTGCTGGCGGTTTTGGACTCATTGCCTCCGCCATTGATGAGCGCAGAGAGAGAGAGGGAAGAAGTAAATTTGAAAAGAGGGGAGAATGGTGGTTGCGTGTGGGTTTGTAATTTGATTCTATTCCAGAGACGACGCACGACGTGCCGTATTGTGTGTGGTTCCCGCCAAACATGGGATTGTAGAGAATCAGACGACATGTCGTTTATTCGGTAATTCCAACCCCTTCCTCACGCATTCGCTTTTCCTTGTTTCTTGCTTTTTATTATTTTAGGCATTTATAATTTGGCCATAAACCCTAAACCCTCCACGTGCATCTCATTTCTGTTCGCCAGTGGACTCTCCAGATTCTTCTGGTATGGTGATTTCTGCTCGATCTTTTCAGTTTTTCGTGTTTTAGTGTTCCCATCTATCTACCCATTCTTCTTCGTTTGTGCATTTCTTTGTTAATTTTGTGTTTGGATGGTGAGAAAGTTTTTTAGCAAACAAAAAAGAAAAAAGGAAAATTTGCGGAAAAATCGACATTTTGGACCTTATTTTTCAACCGATTGTTGTTTACTCGTTCTGGTTTTACTGTTTAGGTAACAAAGTAATGAGATTTGCAAGTTGGGTTTGTTTTCTTTTCTGATTTTCGTCCAATTTTCTAGGTTATGTTTGGCCGGTAAGAAAATTTTAGGAGGAGAGAAAAATGGGAGTGTCTACGAGATTCACGAACATGAATCGAAGAAAAATAAGGGCATTATTTTGAATGATTTACTTGGATTAATAACACTGGCATTTAACTTGTCCACACTCAGCATTCAAAAACATGAATTTGAACAAGATGAAAGTCCCCAAACTTCCTGGAGCTCGTGGCATTGCTGCTTTGCTTACGGTGGGAGTTGTTGGTAGTCTTGGTGTATATGGACTTAACAATAGTCTCTACAATGTCGATGGAGGGCATAGGTCCATTGTGTTCAGTCGTCTTGTTGGTGTCAAAGACAAGGTTAGTTCTTTTCTCCAGTTCTTGGGAATTGTGTAACGTTCGATCATTTTAAAATCTTGTTGAACACATTTTTCACGACCTAAGAATGACTTTAAGAGGACTGGTCAATAATGAGATCTGTTGTAATTGCTTATATAGCTCACATGGAGCCAATCTGTGTCCAATTCAGCACATGCTTTGCTCAAAACAGAAACAAAAGTGGAATATCGCAATATTATGAATTGAACAGTTTTGTTCTATACTTGTATGTCCATAACTTTATCTGTAGCATGTCTTTTTTCTGTATCTACTTTTGCAGCACAATATATTTACATCTTAAAGTTGCAGGTTTATCCTGAAGGGACACACCTTATAATTCCATGGTTTGAAAGGCCGGTCATCTATGATGTTCGTGCAAAACCTTATGTAGTGGAGAGTAAAGCTGGAAGCCGTGACCTCCAGATGGTATGTAAATATCCTAATCTTTTTCCTGGAAAATTCTCAGAACAGCTTTAAAATTTATACAAATTGGCCACTGTGTAATAAAGTATGTGTTTGAGGTTATTAGATTTTTTCCTAAACAATTTTTTCATCGACTTGTATAAGTTATGTAGTGAACTTTAAGAGCATGGCTTTGAGGTCCTAAAGTAGGACATCCTCTATCTCTATGAATTTGATCGGCTATTTTGCATATGAGAGTTCAATTATGATTTACTTTCAAGTAGGATAGGGTAAGGTACAAATGCAATCCCCATGAACTATGTATGTCAAAGGTTGAAACACTTGCATCACCTTTCATTACATCTATAGAACACATCAAAACCCCTTAAATCTTGTGATAAGTTATTGTCGTGGCTAATGCCTACAGTGATGTTTCATCAACTGATCTCTTTGTCAAAACCAGTGAGCACTTGTCATGGACTTCTCCTATGTGCTTTATATTATTTGGTGTTTATTATTCTACCCATCAGATCCCAAAAGTTTCAGAATTCTCATGAATTCTTGTGTCGTTAACTCATCCCACCCATTATGTTGCTGGGCACCCATTTTCCCTCTTGCTCCTGGTCTTTTATGTGTGAGAATTGTTATCTGCTGTCGTATTGAGTTGAACCTGGTATTATCCATTTGTAGTTTCCACTTTCCAGTGAAGTGTTTATGGTGTTGTTTAAGAATTTAGGATACAAAGGTTTAAGGGGGCAGTAATAGTTTTGGAAAGTGAAAATTTTCAAACTGACTAATCATAATTCATTTTATTTCTACATATTTTGGTTTTTCTTCCAGGTATTAGTAGGTCTTCGAGTGCTAACCCGTCCCGTGCCAGACGAATTACCTACAGTTTATCGAACTCTGGGTGAGAATTATGTTGAGAGGGTCATGCCTTCAATTATCCATGAAACTTTGAAAGCTGTAGTTGCACAGTATAATGCCAGCCAACTTATTACTCAGAGAGAGGTAAGCAGAAGGTGTATCATTTTCTTTTGGCTATAACTAGGACTTTTTGGTTATGTTAAATTTGAGTTTTATTTCAATTCGTTATCGCTTTAGGTTTTTTTTTCTTGATCCCCTTCTCCCCTTTCTCTCTCCCACAACTAGTTACTGGTTTTTCTTTTTAACCTTTGAGGTAATGAAATGTCTTTTGCATGTTTAATATGTTATGTTGTAGGTATATCTAATATGATATTTGATCTAAAGAAAACAAGGTAATAGTTCAATTTACCGGCGAGAAATCACTATCTATGCCAATAATGTACCAAAAACTTTTAAAACCGGAATTAAAAAGGTAAAATACCGATTAATTCAGTAATAGGAAGGTTGTCTAACAAGTGCAGTGCTGCTTTAATAGCCAGTACTCTTTTTTCAAAATCCAATAAAGCTGGTACTCAAAAGTGTGATAGGTATTCAAATGGTTGATTGGTATGAGGGCTTGGGATTTAAAGTGCAAGTTTGACGCTCTTGCTTTCATCCTCCTCACTTTGAGTTAAAAAGTTCATTGGCTAGTGGGAAGTGTTCTTGATTATTGTGCATCTCTGGTGATCTATTCTTTCTGATGCAACTCAAATGGTTGATTTCCATAACTCAAATCATTTGAAGCAGTACTGATTATGAGTAGGGTCTTTTATTTCCTCTTCCTTTATGGTACATTGCAAACTTGTACACTTCCGTTGTGTACATATTATGTGAGGGAGAAATTGGAGATGGTATTCCATGTGTCACTGACTGTTTATTGACGGTATTCTTATTATTTCGTAGGCCGTCAGTAGGGAGATACGGAAAATTTTGACAGAGAGGGCAGCAAATTTTAACATTGCACTGGATGATGTGTCTATCACTAACCTGACTTTTGGAAAGGAGTTTCTGACTGCAATTGAAGCAAAACAGGTAGCTGCACAAGAGGCTGAGAGGGCAAAATTTGTTGTGGAGAAAGCCGAACAAGACAAGAAAAGTGCTGTTATCAGAGCAGAGGTGAGATGGGGGAATGCTAATTTCTCAATTTTGAATATAGTTTTATTTTTGGTGCATGTTTTTGCAATGTTTTTACTTATCCGTAAAGTATTTCAAAATAAAGACGGTACTGGGGCGGCAACATTGATCGGCTCCTCATCCGTTCGTGATAATGGGAATTGATAGATTTGTAGTGGTAGTAAGTACGTGACCGGAAAAGGAATCAGTTTGTCTGATTATTAAATGCCAACACATTGTATCAAACATTTGTTTCTTTGGTCGTACCCCGCGCATATTGGGACCATACTGCTGGAAAACATCCTCCTATTTATCTGTAGTATCTGGATTTCCAATTTGGTACATGATATAGTGGTAGAATGTGTGTATGGGATTAATCTTTTTTCTGTTCTTTTCTGGTAATCATTTTATTTAGATTCTCGTCCATTGAATTAAACGTCTGACTCCTTTTATTTGCCTGCTTAATTTCTAGGGTGAAGCAACAAGTGCGAAGCTGATTGGTCAAGCCATTGCCAACAATCCAGCATTTATCACTCTACGGAAGATTGAGGCTGCAAGAGAAATCGCGCAGGTTATCTCAGATTCCAAAAACAAGGTTTACTTGAACGCCGATGAACTTTTGCTGAACATTCAGGGGAATGTGCAGTAGTTAAGTAAGCAAAGTTGTTCGGTCGTGGGGATGCTTCAAAAACTCATAAATGAAGAAACTGGATGGTTCTTTTGTAATGTGATGGGTTACAGAAACAGAGGTATTCTGGAAATTCCTATTTTGTGACGATTTTCTTTTCGTTTTGACTGACTAGAATAAGAACAATGTTGGGAGGTAATAGATGGATTCTCCCCAGTGATGCAAATTTACACTAAGCCGGGCACGGCTCTGTCCGGCCTTTTTTACACGATGTTCGCCCGGTCGAAAGTAAATGTGTGGAATTTGTAATGGAAGAAAAACAATCGCATAATTCGAGCCTATCGGATGAAACGCTGACGAGTAAAAATGTATGGCACTGGTAGCATCCGAGCTGGAAATCATCTTTATATACCCGGGATCAACTATCAGATTATCATACAGCCAATTGTTTAGAGAAATTAAACAAGATTTCTAAAGATTTTACAGATGA
Organism: Pyrus communis; assembly: GCF_963583255.1. Classification (NCBI taxonomy): domain Eukaryota; kingdom Viridiplantae; phylum Streptophyta; class Magnoliopsida; order Rosales; family Rosaceae; genus Pyrus; species Pyrus communis. The sequence goes on from NC_084810.1 coordinate 8,840,101, forward strand.
ATTCTGGGTACAAACTTCGCTTTTGCTAAATCCTTTCACCATCGGCGGGGGGAAGAATGTTGAGAATTTTTCAACAATGCAAATCACCGCCAGAGGCTGTGTTTCACTAACCATCCGCTAGCTGGAACTTCTCATGAGATAAGCTACAATACATCCCAACACTGCACCAGCGAGAACCTGCGGCAATATGAATCGAACAAAACAGAGATACAGGTTATGATCATTCGTATTAACTCTTCATCATTGACAATCAAGTGCATGAATAAACAATGACTCATGCCGAATGAACATGAAGACGCAAATGCAGCAGACCTGCAATGGAGTATGACCAAGAGAATCCCGCAGAGGTCTAACACTAGAAACAGGGTGTTCTGGAGGTAGCTCACACACTATTTGGTTTAATAACTGCAATAAGCAACATAACGTATTGAATTAGAAAAGAAAATTACACTAAAAACACAAGCATTGAAACAAACCAAATATACAGTAACACTTACACAACTTACACGAAACAAGTACACAGTAAACAACCACCACAATCAACTAACATTTTTTAATCAAAGATGAAGATTCATAACTTCAAATATACAGGTTGGACACAAGTCCACAGTCCCCAGGGTCCAGAATTTTAGGTGACGTTAACACGAAACGTGACAAAACATAATCAGTAAAGAATGAATACACCATGGATCCACTGTTGTATAGCTTTTTTTCTTTGAATAAACAGTATAGCTGTGAACATGTGTGTCTACGCAATATATGCTACAAGGATAAATAAAATAACTTGCATATAGCTTCAAAAACTTCAGGACAAAACACAGAAACGCATTTTCGACATAACTTGCATATAACATATTACTCTACATACCCCTGCCTTATCCCGGAGAAAGCAATTTTAAATGAGCAAGATGGGATTGGCCGTATTGCTACTTACGCATCAACATACTGCAACTTAAATAAATATAGAGAATCCTAATCCGTGTCTATTCATCTGCACCTATGCTAGGCGCTCCAATATTAGTCATCATTCCTTTCTAATTTGATGTGTTCAGATCATGAGACTGAGTGAATGACAAACAAAAACAAAAGCAGTGGCTCTAATATGTGGCCATCATGATATGCCAATGTTTCCTGCCACACTTGCCAACCATAAAACCTGAGGATTGCGTCTTAGGCTCCAACTATAAGGTGCTTTATAGGAACAGGAAAATGACACGTGTAAAATACATGACAAACAAGAATGTATAATATAATGTGCTATGATTTTTATCCTTAGATTCAGGAGGTATGTACGGGCTAACAGCTAGGTATTGCCTATTGGTGCCCAATAACATAGTAATATAACAAAGGTGTTGCTATTGCCAACAGAAACATTACAATGACCACTAACTTCAAAGGAAACGATGCATACAATGCATAATAATAACTGTCTCCAGAATAGAAATGAATTTTTAAGATGTAAACGGAACAATTATCACATAGCATCCACAGAAAACAAAATAGAAGAAACTCGAACGCAAATTTGCTCAAAGGGGCATATATTCAATCAGTAGCATCCCATATCCCCAAGCTTACTTAACAAACTTCACCAAACTACTCCCATTCTTTATTATTCACAAAGCATGCTGGCTACAAAATATTCTTACTTCAGCTTGACGACCAGCATGAAGTCTTACACCAGTTGCATCATACATGACCTGCAAGAAACAGTAATTTTATATACATGAAACCTAACTCCATGAGAAATTGTGCATGGCATGTAAAGTGACAAAAAAGGTTGAGAACTGAGAATAGTCGTATCATCTCTTTAAATTATAATAAGTTTTGATTGTGCTTCTCATGTTCCATCTTTGTTTAAGGTCAATTACCGCATAGAGTAACTTTCGTATCAAGGGCTTCTAATCTACACCTATAACTGGTCAAACATATGAAGTAGAAGACTTACAACTTCCAAGGAAACAAAAAGACAATGGAGTGCGTTTAGATATTAAAATTGACAGAGTAAAACCATAAGAAACAACAAGTTAATAGTAGCAGTAAATAGATCTTAAATCTATATTATTCACTCGACAGTTCACAAATGTATCAAAGATCAATATTCTGGTACTTATCTTTTGTTATGTTATCTTCAATCAAAGAAGATTGTTGGTCCAAGCGTAGTCAATTAAGTTGTACAGAACCACTATAAATGATTCTATATACTATATAAGTGACGACAATCCAATCACAAACGGAAAGTTGATGTAGGAGTAATGAATGTGTGAAGCAAAACAAATGCAATTAAAGTTAAAAATGTGACATTAATAAGAAGAACTCGGGGTATTAAATCTATAGGGAATGCAACAAGCTCAAAAAAATACAAACAAAATGGGATCGTGACATTATGTCGAGCATTTCACATGACAATCCAAAAGATTTTAAACGTGAGCATGCGAGCCTACACAAAAAGAATGAACAAAACCTGGTTAAGAGTTACATACAACGCATGCCAAAACCACGGCAATGGCAAATGCGGATCCGGTTCCTTCCTGGAAACCAATAGCAACTGCCAATGCCGTCACAGTCGCCGAATGCGATGAGGGCATTCCCCCTGACCCTAGCATTCTTCTGGAGTCCCATCGTTTCTCTTTGTACCTGCACGTCTACGAGCAAATATTTGAAAACCTGAGCAAACAAAACTTCACTAAGCATACCCAAAATGGAAAAACAAAAGACACAGATAGAATTAACAAAACCGAAACTGAAATTCGTCTACTTTTTAACAAAACAGTGCGTGTAAATTAACCTAATCATCCAATTAACTTAAATTGTCACATAATTTCACAAAATTAAAAAGAACCCATCATTACCCATCATTACCCATCAAGCAAATTACCTGAAAATGGAAAATTACAAATCATAGCATAAACCTACATGTTCAAATGCCTAGAGAGAGAGAGAGAGAGAGAGAGAGGATAATACCAGGTGGTGAAGAGCTTGAGAAACTGGGCGAGAGCGCAGGAGAGGAAGGCAGAGAGGAGGGGGAGATTGGAGGGAAGAATGGACGGCTGTGATGATGTAGATCCATTTGATGAGGCATCAGCAGCGGTGATTACCTCGTCCATGGAAGCGCCGATTACCTCGTCCGTTGTTGCAGCCTGGTTGCGTCCCCAAAGCTGGAACCCGGTTCGGATTCTGGCTCTCAATAGACGTTAAAAAAAAAAGAAAGTTCTGACTCCATAAACAAGTCGAATTATTTTTTTAAGTAATTATGGGAGCAACTTATACGAGACATGTTTATCTGTCCGTAATATCATGGCGTTTAGAATTATAATATGTTTAGAGAAAAATTTTCATATAATAATGCATTATTAAACTGTGATGTTAAGTAAAATTAAACACGTTGATCAATTCATGTATTTTAATCTGGTTTTTTTTCTTAATGAGTCGGGTCCGAAGGATAAAAAACACAGATGGTGATTGAATTGGGAGAAAGAGTATGTATTAAAAAATTACAACATAATTAAATAACAGCGTAAGGCATGAAAAATTTTCACTCTTATTACATAATGTAGTCTTTATATTTACTCAATCTATGACAGGGCTTACGTTGAAACTTGGAAGTGATAGGTTGGTGCGGGGAGAGGCGGCAAATGAGAACGAATTTTAGAGGGCCGTGTGAATTGACCCGAAACCTTATGTAATGTTGACGTATTTCAAACAGAAAACGACATGCCCTTCTCCACTAACATAGAATGATACTTTGCAGCGCTAAAATATACTAGAGCTCGTTTGGAATTATTTTTAAAATGATTAAAAGCGTTTTTAGTGAAAATATTTTAATATCAATCTTTAATAAAAATTTAAGTGGATCTTCAAAAACACTTGGCGTGCTTCCTACAAGAAGCATCCATCTAGTACTTCTTCCAAATAACAATTGAAGTGCTTTTTGAACTCAAAATCAATTTCACCAAAAACACTTTCAAATATTACTATGCTTCCTCTTTTGTAGTTAAGTTCAAATCATTTATCGCTCTGTCCAAAAAAATAAAAAATAAAAAAATGTGAGATCATATTAAAAAAAGAAAATTGGAACTTTGTCTTCCTGAACTAAAATATCATGAGTATTAGTCATTGAACTTGTCAAATATAGAACAATGGGCATCTAGATAACTTGTTAGAACTTACGTAACTTATTTGCTCCTTTAACTCTTTATTTTGGATGAAAGTTGTAACCGTGTTATCTACAAAGGTTGTTGCTGCACATTGCGACAAGCTCAAAAAATTCATCAAAATTTATTTGGTATAATATCTCTTATTGTTGGTTACATGTTCAATTTACCAAACTTTAGCGTTGGATACCAATATATAGGCGTTTAGGTACAAGCTTTAGAAACAAGGATAATGCAGCGATGTAGTGAAACTGGCATGAAGACCCCCATTTTTTATGGTCACCGCCCACACCCATGTGAGCAAAGACATAGACAATGGATAAGGTGATTGTCCTTGGTGGATATTCTGGGGCATGGCCTTTACTTTTTAGGACCACCACTTTTTGCTTTGCAAAGCACTTTGGGCCCTCTACGTCCTTGGATGTTCTGGTGCATGGACTTTGACTTTAAGGACGAGGACTTAGACTACTATTTTTTATTTTTTTTTAATTAACTGTTATTGGAAGAAAAGAGAAGAGTTCAAACTATTATAAAAAAAAAGACGAGGGAGTTTAGAATTCAGAATGCATAGATAAAAAACTTAACATTCTATTCATTAAGATATTGAACTACATGCACTACTAGTTCCTCTTTAGTTTGGGAGAACCATATAATGCCATCTATGCAAGTTGAGCCTTGAGCTCCAACTTATGTACAAATGAAAATGAATTCTGTAGTACAAAATGACTAACTTGGACATCAAGAAATTGATTAAAAAAAAAACTACAAGCTTGATGATGAGGAATGAGGATCCTTTGTGGATCCTCTTAAGGGTTCTCCAATCACCTTCGTTTATTGTACATCGTACGGTCAACTTTCGTTAGATGTTGTTTATATTCAATTTTAAATTAAAAAATTATAATAATATATAACCATACGATATGCGATAAACGAATATGATTGAAAGATTTCCGTAATTAAAGAATCCTCACAAAAAGATCTCCGGATCCTCTTTCGACGATGAGGGTGGTTAGGCTCCTAAATACTTGAAAGGTACAATACATCATCAATGGTAGGTTTGAAGTTACAAGTCCACCTCATCCAAAACACAACAGTAGAATGATTCCCTCAGGCTAACTCTAATGGTGGGCTAAAAATCAAATTATTCCCCAAAATTTCCTCCCAAACCCAATCCAACCCAAGGGGAAAATTTAGGCTAAATACTGAATGCTAAACCAAGATCAAATTCCTTCCCAAATTTAGCCCAGAAATCGGAGTCCACTCCACCTAATATTTATCGGAATTTAATTTTTTTAGATTAAAATGTTCATAAAATTAATTTATGATAGTCTACATATTTATTTATTTTTTTAAATTAATTTAACAAAAAAAAATTGCCTAAGTTCATTAATTAATAATTCTAGGCTAAAATTTTAGACTTGAACAGTTGGAACAGAAAAACTATTTCTAGACTAAAAGTTAAATTTTTTGAGCTAAAATATTTAATTTTTACTCCAACTATTGAAGATGGTCTCATGGATCACGAATTCTAAATTTTTATTTCAATTAAAATTTGTGTGCTTGCTTTGTGGAATGTGGACGGTGGACCGTCTACTTGCAAATTTCGTACTCGGCTCTAATTTTTTAATATTAAAATCCGCTGCCATGGTCAAATCACTGTTGAATTATCAACAGGCAGCCTTACAACCCACGTGTTTGTTTGCACGCATTAGAGTATTCACTGTCTATCGTTAGTGGGTCCCTCCAAGTGGGATTAGTTATATTTTTATATTTATTTTTTCTTTTTTAGAGGCTCAGTATGGTCAAATTAAGGTTTTTATTTTAATTTTTTTAACAAAAAAAGGTATTTGGAATTGACTCCCTCCATTAATCTCAAAATTGATCAATACTTTACTATCAAACATCAATTTGGTCGTTTTATTCAACAACTACCAAACTTGACTATTCAAATTATAAATATGAGTTTCTACTCAAAATTATTATAATTATAACAGTTCATATTATAAATCGCTCTATAAATATTGTCTATGCTAGAAACAATTAAAACCAAAGTAGTTGAGTTATTGAATTGTGTAAAAACAGATGAATTGAATTAATAAAAACATTACAAACTGTCTTTGTATTTGGTACAATAGATTGACCGAACGACTTTAGTTTTAATTTTTTTGCAGATATGATATTTACAAAGTGATTCATAATATGAATAGTTCTGATCAGAAACACAAAACTCTATGATTTAAACACGAAAATTTTTTAGCAGGAATCTCTACTCATCCTTGAGTAGCCTGACATTATCCCCCCATTTTGTTAGTGTGCTAATGCAGTAGAAATGTTGAATAATTGTTCTTTCAATTAAAACTAAAGTTGTTAAGTTATTCAAATAGGAAGAGGATCCTCTTCGAATTCACTTTGTAAGAATCTTAGATATTCTCACATCCTAACTGTTCATAGCACATTGTACGGCTAATTTTTGTTAGGTATTATTTGTGTTTAATTTTAAATAAAAAATAATTTATAATTGCACGATATGTGATGAATGATTAAAATATGAGGATTTCTAAAATTCCTACAAGTTAGATTCGAATGGAATCCAAATCCATTCAAATAATCATCTTTTAGAATATACGCTCTTTCTGAGTGGTGGGGTCCTTTAAGTGGGATTTTTAATTTTTTAATCCTTTTTCCTGGTTTTTGGGGCCAATAAAGAATTAAATAATGACAATATCCAGAATTTTCTAAAGCGGGAAGCTTCGGAGATGAAGTGAGAATTTTGGGTTTTGTGGATTGGGACGTTGAGATGTTGTCCTTGCGGTTGAGAAATTTCCTATGGTGGACGTTTGCGTTTGTGATAAAACAAAAGGTGGGTTACTTTACAAGGAAGGGAATTATTATGAAAAAAGTATTAGTTACATTATGATTATACTAGCCTCTTGCCATATCCATATTCTAATGATAAATGGCTTTTTTTTATTTTATTATTTAATTTTTTGGTTTAACAATATATTTTTTATTTTTTTAATTTTAGTTGTGTTAGTTATTATTGTTTTTTGTTAAAATATATTTAAAAAAATAATAAACTTATCCTGTGTGGGGTTTTTTGGTGAATCCTTTTATTCTTTTGAAATTTCAATGGAAAATGGGCAATTTAGGTATAAGCAATACTGTTCTACTTTCTTTCTATATACATGACTAATACGGAAACGTAGTTTGCTTAAATTGGCTACAGTATTATCCCCAAAATACACCACACCAAACAATCCAAGGCCACGAAAATCCCCAAAATGCTAATACATACCCCACGGTGGACGGTTCACCCACAGCCACGAAGACCCCCATCTTCTCCCCACCCCTATAAATCCACCCCCTCATCTCCTCCACACACCCCACTCACTCCCCTAAATCCCCAAATCTCCGTCTGGGTTTTTCGATTCAGTTCGAAAGAGGCGATCCTCACCCTTCTGTTTTGTTTTCCTATCTGGGTTTTATCTGAGGAAGAAGAAAGGAAGGTGTTTGATCATTTTTTGGTATATTTTTAGGGGTAAGACCCAGGTTCGACGAGTTGTAGACATCACGGCTATACACGGAGCTCCTCGGCCTCTCATTCATGTCCGGGCTGTACGACGAAAGGGTTGTGTAATTGAGAGCAGCCCTTCGCCGCACGGCGGGCGTGGTGCCTTGCCTTCCGAAGGCGGTAGCCCCTCCGACCTGCTCTTCCTCGCTGGTGGCGGTTCTGCTTCCTCTGTTTTTCTCTTCTGCTTATATTAGCTTTTTAAGACTTTCTTGGTTAGATTCTTAGGAGATTTTAGAGATTTTTTTTCTTCTATAAAGCGCACGAGTAGATCGTATTGTTGTTTTCGGGTGGTTTTGGGTTTGGTGGTGTTTGATTTTACTGGGAATTAAAAGAGAGAGAGAGAGAGAGAGAGAGAGAGAAGGGGAGGGAGCATGATGTTGAGGATCAAAAGGGTTCCCACCGTCGTTTCGAATTACCAGAAAGATGAGGCGGAGGAGGGTGCTCGCCGCGTCGAGGGTTGTGGCCGCAATTGCCTTAACCAATGTTGCATTCCAGGTATTTGTTGAAATGCCCTCCACTTTGAATTTGAATTTCTGTGCTTTATTTGTTATGCACTTGAATAGGTGTTTTGTAAAACAAGCCTCCGTATGTGATAAGTTGTCAAGAAAATTCTTCATTTGTTGATTTGTGTTTTTTTTATTGGTTCTGGCATTGTTCTTATCTGGGTATTTGTCAATTATTCGAAATATACGGGGTCGGAGTAGTATTAAAGATTCTTGCTTCTTTTTTCTTTTTTCTTTTTTTTTTTTGTTGTTTTTTAATTTTATTTTATGGGATTTGAAGAAAATGATTTTATGTTGGGTTCTCATGGTTTTTCGCTTGGTATAGGCTCTAGTTATGACTGGGTTTTGTACCAATTTCGGTTTGTGTAGGGGCAAAACTTCCATTGTATGCCTTCAAGAAGCGGAACGTGAATAATGGTGACACGGGTGTGCCCGGACATGACAAAAGAGAGCCTCCCGTTGCGTTTCTTGACTCGCTGCTTCTCGGGCAGGTAAATTGATATACAGGAGATGAAGAATGATCACCAGATTTGTTTATTACCTTTTGTGTTTAGCAATTATTTTGGAGTACAATTGCTTACCATTTAATGGTACAGTGGGAGGATCGCATGCAGAGAGGGCTATTTCGCTATGATGTCACTGCTTGTGAAACCAAGGTGTATTCACTTACTTTTCCTCAAATTTGTAGCTTTTGTAAATGGGAATTGGAATTCGAGCTGAGGAACAATGTGTATGTACTATGTACTTATTTGGCATATGGGGACCAATTTCTTTGATAATTGGGTGTAGGTGATCGAAGGGCAATATGGTTTCATTGCCCAGCTGAATGAGGGTCGCCATCTTAAGAAGAGACCAACTGAGTTTCGAGTTGATAAGGTCCTCCAGCCCTTTGATAGCAGCAAGTTTAACTTCACTAAAGTTGGACAAGAGGAGGTTCTATTCCAGTTTGAAGCCAGTGAAGATGGTGAAGTTCACTTTTTCCCTAGTGCACCCATTGATGTTGAAAATTCTCCGAGTGTTGTTGCCATTAATGTAAGCTCTTTCTCCTTGTGCATTATTTGTTGTTAACAAGGTATTTGAGAAAAAGGTATTTATCGTTTACTGTCCCCCAATTAACAGGTCAGTCCTATTGAATATGGCCATGTGCTGTTGATTCCTCGTATTTTTGAGCGTTTGCCACAAAGGATTGACCGGGAAAGCTTCTTGCTTGCACTTCACATGGCGGCTGAAGCTGGGAGTCCTTACTTTCGATTGGGTTACAACAGCTTGGGTGCATTTGCTACCATCAATCACCTTCACTTCCAGGTTTCTAACTCCATACTTTTCTAGCAAGCTATCGTTAATTATTGGATTCAGCTTCTGATGGGTTCACTATTTATAGTTGTCACTCAAACAAATTTTCTTCCGTTTATAGGCTTACTTCTTGGACGTGACCTTTCCCATTGAGAAGGCTCCTACCAAGAAAATATCCACTCTGAATGCTGAGGTGAAGGTCTCTGAGCTTCTGAACTATCCTGTCAGAGGTCTTGTTTTTGAGGGTGGAAAGACTATGGAAGATTTGTCTTACACCGTCTCTGATGCCTGCATATGCCTTCAAGAAAACAACATACCGTACAATGTCCTTATCTCTGATTGTGGAAAGCGAATCTTTCTCCTGCCACAGGTATATAGTCAATGAAACTCAAATGCTTCGTAAGTAATATTTTTGTTGTACATAGGCTGTTTCACTCACCTCCATGCATATCGTATGAAATGCAGTGTTATGCTGAGAAACAAGCTCTCGGAGAAGTGAGTGCAGAGATTCTGGATACACAGGTGAATCCAGCGGTGTGGGAAATTAGTGGGCATATGGTCTTGAAGAGGAAAAAGGACTACGATGAGGCTTCAGATGAAAATGCTTGGAAGCTCCTGGCAGAGGTTTCCCTTTCTGAAGAGAGGTTCCAAGAAGTGAATGCTCTTATTTTCGAACGTATTGCTTCTGGTAATAATGGGAATGAAAATTTGCCGGAGGATCCAGAAGTTAAGCCTCGTTCTCATGAAGAAGTCGACACTACCATTAACAAAAGCTCGCGCACTGCTATGGTGAGTGGGACACAAGAATGCATTGTTCTGCAGTAAATGAGCAGATTGGTGGGTGTTTACAATGTGAATCTAGTATTGCAGTATTCCATTTGGGTTAATGTCTGTACCTTTATTGGATGCTAGCCGATGCCTAAATAAGCAAAATTGGTTTTGCATAGTCGGCTGTTCATAGTTTGCAGTGTTTGTGTATTCTGCATAACAACTTCGATCTATTTGTTTAGGGTGCTTTATGGATATGTAAAATCCCTTGTAGTGGTTACTATTGTGGGTGAATAATGTTATTATTGGCAGTTGTTTGTTTATTGTATTTTAGGGTTTCGGGTTGTATGCATGACTGAGGTTGATTTCTTAGTGACATGTTGTCAACTCCTTAATACATGGGGTTGGTATTCTTTCCAAAGTATGGTGTAAGGATTTCAAGGATGGGTTGTCATCCTCACTTTAGCTAAGTTATGGGCTAAAGTGATGGTCTTAACTCTACTCTTGTCTTACCATACCTTGTCTTGTCCCATGCCTCTTATTTTAATTGCCTCTCACGGGTCTAGGGCAGGAACCAAGGGATTGTGTTTTGCTTCTCCCGTGTGACTTCTCTTCGTAGTTCCTTATAAGAGTGTTCTCACTCTCTTGTAATCTTTACAATGAATATACAAGAAAATCTTTGAAAAGCAACATGGTATCAGTGCAGGAACTTTGACCTGCTCCTGCTATACTGCTTTCCTTAGTTTTCACTCTAAAAAATGTCTCAAGAAAATCCGGCAACTTCAACAGCTGATAGCTCCCCGGAAATTTCCTCCGTAAATGCACAGGAAGTGGATGTCAATCCAAATCAAAGGTTAAGCTCAGTCGTATTAAATGAGTTCAATTACTTGTCATGGTCGAGAGCTGTATCGTTGGCGTTGGGTGGCAGGTCCAAGTTAGGGTTCATAAATGGAAGCATCAAAGTCCCTGAGGCTTCCTCATCAAACTATGAATCCTGGCTGAGCAAGGATCAGCTAGTTATGTCATGGCTCCTGAATTCCATGGAGCGAAAGTTAGCTGAAATTTTCAGCTACTCAAAATCCTCTTATCAACTATGGGAAGCAGTCAAGGAAATGTATGGCAGCCAAAATAATGTTGCACGGGTCTTCCAACTAAAGAAGGACATCTCCGATTTGCAACAAGATGGTAAGCCGTTCGTGCAACTCCTGGGAAGCATGAAGACCATGTGGAACGAGTTGGAAACCTATCGCCCTCATACAACTGATGCAGTGCTGTTACGAAAGAGGGCAAAAGAAGACAAGATATTCCAACTCTTGTCCAGTCTTGACTCAACATATGAAGATCTGCGATGTCACATGCTCATGAACACAGAACTACCGTCCTTTCCTAGTGTGTGTGCAACTATTCAACGTGAGGAAGTAAGAAGGAAAGTCATGAACATGAGTACAATGCCAAATGTACCAGAATCTAGGGCATATGTAACCAACGAAAGAAGGTACAAAGGAAAGCACCCTCACCTAAAGTGTCAACACTGCAATAACACAGGCCATGTTAGGGATACTTGCTGGATTTTACATCCAGAATTAAAGCCTGACTTCATGAAGGGTGTACAAAGGGTGAATCGTGCTCCACATCGAGCAAATCATGCATCCACCTTCATTTCCAACAAGTCAGATTCATTCAAGAACTTCACAGCAAATCCGACAGAACTCATGAATGAGTTCATGTCATTTCTTCAAGGCAAGAAAGGAGGTGCTCAAAGAGACAGTACTCATAACATGGAAGAAGGAACATCGACAGCAATGCTTGGCAAGTTTACAGGGTTCTTGACAGACACAAATCCTGTGCCCCAAGAAGACATGTCAGGTATTATAAAAGCCTTTAAGACTGCACTCAAATTAAATATGTTACATGATTTTTGGGTTATAGATTCGGGTGCCACATATCACATGACCAACCATGTGTCTGATTCTCAAAAATTTGAAAGATTAACCAAACCTTCTCAAGTCTCAATAGCAGATGGAAATCAAGTAAAGGTTTTAGGGAGAGAAAAAATCAAGTTGATGTCTGATGAAATAGAGTCTGTCGCTTTATATGTTCCATCGTTTCCATTCCAACTTCTATCTGTGGGAAGGATCACAAACACCTTGAATTGTTTAGCCATTTTCTCTCCTCACAATGTGATTTTTCAGGACTGTGCCACCAAAAGGATGATTGGTGAAGGGTTCTACTTAGATGGTCTCTATTACCTGTCAAAGAGCAATCCCAAGGGTTTTCAAGCCAAGCTAAACTCTACTCGTGATACTTGGTTGTGGCATCAACGTTTAACACATCCTTCCTCTCCCATTCTGTCAGCTTTATTCCCAAAGTTAGGAAAGGATGATATAATCTGTGAAACTTGTCACTTGTCTAAAGACACTAGATTATCCTCTAAATCCTCTCTTTCTAGAACCAGTAAGTGTTTTGAACTAGTTCATTCCGATGTTTGGGGACCAACTAGTGAATCTTTTGATGGTTACAAGTATTTTGTGATTTTTGTGGATGACTTCTCTCGAGTCACCTGGTTGTACCTGCTAAAATCTAAGAGTGAAGTTGTAGAAGTTTTTAAAGATTTCCATAACCTTGTAAAAAACCATTTCTCATCTCAAATACAGACCTTACGATCTGATAATGGCACTGAATACATGTCCCATATCATGAAACATTATTTGAGTGCTCATGGCATCATGCATCAAATGAGTTGCGTTGGAACCCCTCAACAAAATGGGGTAGCCGAACGTAAAAACCGTGATCTCCTTGAGAAAACTAGGGCACTGATGTTGCAAATGCATGTACCAAAGAGGTTCTGGTCCCAAGGTGTTATGATAGCAGCATACATCATCAACAGATTACCTAGTCGAGTCTTGGATCTCAAGTCTCCCCTAGAGGTCCTGAAAGGAAGAAAAATCGATATATCTCACCTTAAAGTGTTTGGTTGCATTTGTTTTGTGCATGTTCAATCTCAATACCGAGATAAATTGGATCCCAGGTCTGCTAAATGTGTCTTTCTGGGTTATTCTTCCACTCAAAAGGGATATAAGTGCTATAACCCCCAACTAAGGAAAGTGATTGTGTCCAAAGATGTTAGATTCCATGAGTCTAACTATTTTTTCAATAGAACAAGTGACATCATAGACCAAGGGGATGACATTCTGGACCTGTTCCCATTACCAAGAATCGGACCTGAGGATCTACATCACCAAGAGCTCAGTCACGACAACACTGATACTAGTCTCCAAAACCCTCAGCCTGATGGGTTCATACAAGATGAAGACAGTGAGAACCAAGAAGGCTCTCAAGATGTGGCTGAAAGGTTACACGAGAATGAGCCATCTCTCCCAGAACCTCGACGCAATCCCCGTCGAGATAGGCAGCCTCCCACCAGGTTTCAAGATTTTGATATATACAAACCAAAGCATCCAATGTCAAGTTATGTTTCATATCAAATGGTAACTCCTTCGCATGCTGCTTTTCTTAACAACATCTCTAGTTACAGGGAGCCTCAAAGTTTCCATGAGGCTAGTAACCAGGAAGTGTGGCAAGAAGCAATGCGAGATGAACTCAAAGCTCTAGACCAGCACAACACCTGGAACATCACCAAACTTCCAAAAGGAAAAAGGGCAGTGGGGTGCAAGTGGATCTATAAGATCAAGTTCAATGTAGATGGTTCAATCGAGAGACATAAAGCAAGGCTAGTGGCTCGGGGATTCACTCAAACGTTTGAGGTGGACTATAAAGAAACTTTCGCACCTGTTGCAAAAATGAACTCAGTAAGGGTGTTGCTGTCTGTTGCTGCCAATAAAGGTTGGTCTATGTACCAAATGGACGTAAAGAACGCTTTTCTTCACGGTGATCTCGAAGAAGAAGTTTACATGTGATTGCCACCTGGACATCCTCAAAGTCAGGTCCCTGATATGGTGTGTAAGTTACATAAGTCCATTTATGGACTGAAGCAATCGCCTCGAGCTTGGTATGCTAAACTAAGTTCAGTCCTTCACAGTGCTGGTTTCAAAAGAAGTGGAGCTAATTCTTCATTATTTGTTCGTATTGGAACTGGTGGCACATTAGTGGTGTTGACTTATGTGGACGATTTAATAATTACTGGTGATAATGCAGTCGAAATCTTCAAACTCAAACAGTCACTACAACAAAAGTTTGCTATCAAAGATCTTGGGGTGTTAAAATATTTCCTTGGGATTGAAATGGCATCTTCTCACAAGGGATTATTTCTTAATCAACGGAAATATGTCATAGATCTCCTCAAGGATGCTAACATGAGTGAGTCCAAGCCTGCCACTACTCCTCTCGATAGCAAGCTCAAACTTAACATGGGTGGAACTCCACTCTCGGACATCAGTTCATATCAGAGGCTTGTTGGTAAGCTAATCTACCTAACAATCACCAGACCCGATATCTCATATGCAGTGAGCATTGTCAGTCAATTCATGCACTCTCCTTCCATCGATCATTTGAATCTTGTAAAGAGAATCCTACGTTATTTGAAAGGGTCTGTTGGTCGTGGTATTCTCATGACAAAAAATGATCACACTCACATCATGGGGTACTGTGATGCAGATTGGGCAGGTAATGCCATTGATCGTAAATCCACGAGTGGTTACTGCACCTTCGTTGGTGGAAATTTGGTCACCTGGAAGAGTAAAAAACAAACTGTCATCGCCAGATCCAGTGCCGAAGCTGAGTATCGTGCAATGGCTTCAACAGCATGTGAATTAGTCTGGCTCAAGGGTCTTCTAAGTGATTTAGGGTTTTCTGCAACTCTTCCTATGTCTCTATTCTGTGACAACCAAGCTGCCATGCACATAGCCTCCAATCCCGTGTTTCACGAACGAACGAAGCACATTGAAGTTGACTGTCATTACATTCATGAACAGGTGCAATCACAAGTAATCCAGACACATTACACCAGAAGCACCAAACAACTGGCTGACATCCTCATAAAGCCCTTACCCTCTCATCAGTTTCAGCGTCTTCTTTCCAAGCTCGGATCCATCAACCTTCAGGATCCAGCTTGAGGGGGAGTATTGGCAATTGTTTGTTTATTGTATTTTAGGGTTTCGGGTTGTATGCATGACTGAGGTTGATTTCTTAGTGACATGTTGTCAACTCCTTAATACATGGGGTTGGTATTCTTTCCAAAGTATGGTGTAAGGATTTCAAGGATGGGTTGTAATCCTCACTTTAGCTAAGTTATGGGCTAAAGTGATGGTCTTAACCCTACTCTTGTCTTACCATACCTTGTCTTGTCACATGCCTCTTATTTTAATTGCCTCTCACGGGTCTAGGGCAGGAACCAAGGGATTGTGTTTTGCTTCTCCCGTGTGACTTCTCTTCATAGTTCCTTATAAGAGTGTTCTCACTCTCTTGTAATCTTTACAATGAATATACAAGAAAATCTTTGAAAAGCAACAGTTATGTTCTATGTATATAACGGTGTCATGTCGGTTATGTTTTACCCCGTCCTGGTCCAAAGATTTTTCGGTATGCATAAAACACAAGTATGTACATCACATGTTATGAAATAAGTGAAGCGACGTTGAAAAATATTTTTTAAAATGGGCATATTGGTTATGACATTTAATTATATTATAATTCGTGATGTATTACTTTGATCCCTTAGTTTTATAATTGACTGCATGAAGGAAAATAAGAAGTTTCTATCCAAGTGTGATCTGATAATGACCCTATTAGTTAACGTGTTGATCCCAACTTATT
Source organism: Pyrus communis (assembly GCF_963583255.1). NCBI lineage: Eukaryota > Viridiplantae > Streptophyta > Magnoliopsida > Rosales > Rosaceae > Pyrus > Pyrus communis. Next base: position 8,856,159 of record NC_084810.1, read on the forward strand.
ATTTTCGAATCATTAGATTAATAGATCGTGTAAGAAATTATCAAGTCTAATTTTTACTCAAGTGTTTGCATGTGAATGAATTTGCATTTATGGTCATTTGGTTCTTTGATTATTTCATTCGTCTTTGTTACATTTAAATTATAATTTAATTGTTATCCAAAAAAGTTGCCCACAGCTAAATCTAAATGCATGGGTCACACACGAAAATAGGTGGCGCCGACTCTAGCATGGGGTTTTCAATCCTGCTAAAAAATCGGTGGCGCCAACTCTAGCTTTGGTTGGGTCGGTTGCCAATTTCCCCTTTCTTCCTTTGTCTTTTCTTTTCCCTTCTTTGATGCTTTTTCCTCTGCTCTACATCTCAATCTATCTTCCTCTTTTTACTTTACTGGCATCCCTTCCTATCGTTCATCTAAGCTTTGATCTTCAGTCATACTTCCCATCAAGATGGTGCGTAGAGTTCTAGTTTCTTTACTTTGTGGATGTGCACAGAGGGCTATTTAGGGTTGGATGATGAGTTTGGCAAGGCAATGTTTGGTGATGGGCATATATTTGCGCCAGTCAAGATGCACTATTTTGGCAGAGGCGGAAGCAGCAGGTTTACCGGTTTTATTTTTTTCTGTCTTTGGGCCTTAGCTGTTTGGTTGGGCTCTTATTGGTTTGTTTGGTTGACCTTTTTTTTTGTTTATTTATGTTTCTCTTCTGAGCCTTTTATATGTAAATCTAGGACACGTTTACGTAACCGTAATCGGAATCAATTTACAGAATTGGATTCCGATTATGGGATACACCTTTGTTTACGTAATCTTGGGGAATCAAAATACATGTGGGGTCCACACACATTAAGGAATCCAACTCCTAATTTTGGAGGAATTGGACTCCCTACATGAGGGAGGTATTTCAATTCCTTGACACTTGAGGAATCCGGAATGGATTTCGTCTACCAATTATGCCCTCACTTGTTTCTTATTATTCCAACATTGCCGTTCATTTGACACTCATTATGCCATCTTTTAATAAATAAATAAAACCTTTTTATATATTTTTATATAGGTGAATTTTATTATATAAATTTAATTAAGAATTTAATTTAATTAATTAGTGTGAAAATAATTTATTTATGTAAGGGAAATTTAGTAATCAACATAGTTTTCATTCCGATTGAAGTAAATTAGTAAACAATTTATATGGACTCAACATCATTCTTGTCATCTTTTAATAAATAAATAAAACCTATTTATATATTTTTATATAGATGAATTTGATTATATAAATTTAATTAAGAATTTCATATAATTAATTAGTATGAAAATAATTTATTTATGTAAGGGCAATATAGTAATTAACCTAGTTTTCATTCCGATTGAAGTGAATTAGTAAACAACTTATATGGACTCAACATCATTCCTACTCCGATTCCAGACAGTTTTAGTAAACAACTTCAACAGGAATCTAATTCTGATTCCATCTCATTTCAATTCCTCCTCAATCCAATTCCTTCTCAATTCAATTCCTCTCAATTTGATTGCGGATTAGTAAACGCACCCCTATTTCTTTGTAATTAAGAATAATTTCCTTGACCAAAAAAAAAGTCCATAAATTATACCATATCAAAAGTACCATACTCTACCCTTCTAAACTATTTAGGAAATTTGAATTCGAGCGTTGGGGAAGCACTTAACTAATGTGGCTATGCCTAACAAGTTGTTTGTCTAGTATTGGTAAAATTAGTATAGAAGGACTATGTAAGTGTGAGGACTTACATTCAATTTTCGTAAATAACAAGTTCAATACTAATTTATTATAACTATTGTGTGGTTTAGTTCAAATTCAAATAGATAGTTGTGTCAAAAGTATTAGGGAAATACCTAGAAATAGGACAATTCATTAATCTTGGGACAAAAATAGGACATTTTGAATATGCACATGCCATGCACAACAATTAGACAAAAATATAATTTTTCCTACACCTTGAAATGACTTAATTGCACTCGTATATAAATAGGTTATTTCCTCCCATTTTTTTATTTCTCTATTTGTCTCCATTTCTCTCTCTCTCTCTCTCTCTCTCTCTTCTCTCACTTTCTCCCTCACGCACTCTCTCTCCCTTTCTCACTATGCACACACGGTGCACAATCGTCCTGACCAACACTGTCCAAATCGAAGCCATCACCAATTTCATCTCATCCTCACGAATCTCATCTCCGATTGTTAGGATCGAAACTCAAGCAGGCCATGAGTTTTCCAGCCATTTTATGGCAACACGGCAAACAATCGAGGCTCGAGACCACCACTGGACTTGCATTGAGGGTGGAACAAAGCCTAGTCATTAAATGATGATGTTTTGTTTGATGAATTTTTCAAGATTTGCTCACTGTATGTACATGAGATGCACATGATATGCTCACAGATGTGAGCCAACTCAAAAATCCAGAGCTCACAGCTATCTCTTTGAAATCAGAAAAATGACATCATCACCTGTTCATATACACTATATGCACATTAAATGCACATCATATGTAAAGTACATGCATAAAACTAGAGATCGAGCAACGAGCTGCTTTTCACATTAATAAGAAACTTTAATGGCAACCTGTTGGTATAGTGAATACAATTAAAACATAATTGTTACATATATAAGGTTACAATGGCAATTTGAAAAGTCTTGTTATGTATATCAAACACCGCTTAATCGTGCATGTGGAAAACATGATACTCATTGTCGTTGTTTCATGGACACGCATGATCCTTAACATCCTCTAAGCTTTTTCTTAATTTAGTTTTTTGTCGAGGCCAACTAGGTTGTGGTCCCAGTCACTTATTTCTGGGGCACAACATTCGTATATCATAACAAGTGAACATTCCTGCTTTTCATATTAAGATGTAGTCATGCACACCATATGCACATTATGGAAAAAATTTCACAAATTTCTGCAATTGAGCACTTGAACTAGAAATTGTTCCATCCCAGTTTTGTAGCACGTCAAAACCGGAAATTTATTCCACAATCCATAGGCCCCAACATGAAATACAAACCCTAATTTAACTTCTAAGTATTAATTCATCTTACAAACAAAAATCATTGATGAAGGAACTTGGAACTAAACACCCTACCTTACTATGCTTGTCTGTCGAAGCTTCAGTCATTAGAAAAAAAATGGAACTTTCCGGCCAAAACATAAAATATAGTACAAAACCCAGCTCATTTATCTCACCTCTCTTTCTCTCACATCTCTTTGTTTGAAATAAGACATATGACGTCAATTCAAAACCCAACTCACTGTTCTCACCTCTCTTTAGACTTTCCTCTCTTTGAAATCGGAGCTCAACCCAAAAACCCAGTGCTCACAAATCTCTCTCGACATCCCTCTCTTCCAAATGAGAAAATGATGCAATGGGCTTCTGATTTTTAGTATTTATACGTGAGTATTTTAATAATTTCGGATTTGTGCATGGTGTGTATGGCTTGTACATGACCGGTTTGTTTTATTTTTGTCCCAAGATTAAAAAATTGTCTCATTTTCGATAATTTCCCAAAGTATTATGAGAGATGGAAGAAAAATGATTCTAGGTCATTCTAACAAAAGGGTAAACTGGTCAAAAACATCATTGAAAGTTGAGCAAAAATAAGTAGCACTCGAAATTGGAGATTTAAGTACAATACATCCATATACTATTACAATCACTTATTAACATTCATATATAATAACAGAGACATCGACCGTCAATAAGTAATTACATTGAGGTCTTGTTTGACAGTTCAAATTGTATTGACTATTTTTGTTGAATAAGGTAAATAATCACCAGATGGTACTGATTAAATTAATTGAACGTTTGGTGCAGTATCGGACTAATGATATATTATTTATACTGTGTTTAGTACTGTTCCGATTCCGAATAAATAGTTCGAACTATTATTAATTTTATTAATGAGAAAAAAGGACAAAAAAAAAAAAAAAAAAAAAAACAAATTTGTGATGATATATTCTGCCTCAAAACTATCTTCTTTTAAACTTTCTTTTTAATATGTTTTAAAAATTTTATAAACAGAAATAAAAAAAGCAGCGCCCTTGTCCCTTCATCCCACACCCCTGTTGGAGCAATATTAGAAAATATGAAAGATAACAAAATAATTTCAATGCTAATAATCATAAAGAAATTCACAACATCAATTATATATGAGATTAATATAAACAACTAGAGACAAAGTTAGAATAACTGACAAACTTGGAGATTGAGGCTTGCATAAATGCAATGTCCTAAAGATAGAATTTCGCCCCTACTCTTGTGCTTGTAGTTCGGTAGGCGTCCATCTCCCAAGATTCAACAATCTATAATTCGAAGTCAAAGCACTTCAATCTTCGAACTCTGACGAACTTTATATATTCCTTACTCTCAAGACACGACTCGGAATTTGACTCACAAAACATGAGAGAAACAAAGTGGGGAAACCCTATTTCTCAAGAGTAAAAATTAACTCTAATTTTCTCTATATAATACCAATGGTTTCATGGGTTTAAATAGAATCCAATTTCTACTTATTAAAGAGATGTAACTTTTCATCTATAAGTATACATCACTTATCAAGGAATACAACTAAACAACATAACCTTTCTAAGAAATTGGTTAACAATATTTTTCATTCAATTATTAAAATTATATACTATAATATATAATATGTAATTTCCAACAATCCCCCACATGAATGAAAAATTAGGAAGAATTTGAGAGTACAGGCGGACAAGAGATGCATCGGGAGAGGTGTCTTTTGGACTTGAACCTACCCTAGTGAATACTTATCGGATTTACTTGGTGACGCAGTAAATATAGAATCTTGAACTGTTCACCGCAGTAGTAAACCGAGACAATAAGCAACACACATCACTAATCCTAATATATTCTGGTTCATACGGTTGTGTTCATTTTGGTCCTGAACAAATCCCGGATTCATGAGAGTTTTAGAGAATTTAGTCATCTCATACTCATAGAAGCGACCCACTTCTACTCTCACATAGGTGACCACTGATTAAGAATAATCTGCTTTATTCCTCTTATTTATAAGATATCACTGTCATTAAGTACAAATATACATCCTAAAACTTCTGCAGACAACGCACTTCTTCCACCATAAGAATGAGGTATATAGTGTGTTAGCTTCTTTGAATCATGCCCAACCAGTTTGCCTATTGAACTTAGACCATGGGATCTCCAATCAACTAAGTTAGGTTTCCGCTCGGCTAATTCATTAGTTATGTTGGCTTTAGCCTCATTCCCCTCGATGATCAACTTACTCTCTAATCAAACCTTTAATAATTGGTATCACTAAGGTTGACTACTCTTATGGTGTGCACTTCCATATTATGAAATTATATTTCATACGAGAGTAGTTGTTTGACATTGTTTGAAATGTCAAGTCCTCAAAATTTATATTAGGACTTAATTACTAAGTAATTTGCTAACAATAAGCACTTGGGTAAACTCCCCCACATTTAAGGTATTTGTAAGAAGATCTCTAAGCTTGCCATACCTTAAACAATTACTCATTACAAGAGATGACATCTTAAATGTCATTCAATTAGTAAACTACTTTTAACCAACCCCCACAATTCTTTCATAATTGTGGTTGCTTTTAATGGTATCACTCAATTTATCATTTTTTTTCGTACTTTAAGAAGTAGGAAACAATGAAGACTATATCTTCATATAATTAGGGCCTTAATGCCTTACAAGCCGTTTTTGGAAAATCACTTGTTGGCCTTCATCCTTTAGCTTATAAGCTTTCAAAATTGTCACGGGTCTCAAACCCCCACACAAGAATGTTATCTTTTTTTTTTTTTTTTTCCCCACATTTAAGGTAATTGAAAGAAGGTCTCTAACCTCTTCACACGTTAAAAGTCATTCATAATAAGAGATATTACTTATTATCTCTTTTACATGCAAATTACTCTTTCTAATTTATTCTTTGCCTTACTATGACTAACATGCATGACCATTCATATGCTTACTTAATAAACATCATCATGTCTAATTAGTGTCTAGTCTTTTCTTTTCCCAAAGACCCCCACACTTCAAGTGTATAATTCCTCTCAAATGAATTTCCTTTGGTTTCATCCATGACTAACATGGGCACCGTAAAATTACTTATCATAAAACTGATCTTCTTCTTTTGCTAGTACTCGTACTAGTCTCACTTCCTTTACAATTCTAACACTACACTAATTACTAGCAACGGTAGTGTCTAGTGCCAATTACTAGCCTAAAACTGTTTCTCTATAGCACTAGTAACACATTTTTGCAAAGAGTTGCATAGGCTTGTACAAATAATAACGTCAATACCTTCTTGTGTGATTTTCTGCACGTTTTTTCACAGTTCTCTTTTCAAACTACACATTCATGATATTTCTTCATAAATAAATAAAATATTCATGTTCATTTCAAATTAGAATCGAACAACCATCACGTTCCCTTTGGTTGAAAAATCAAAGGGCATTTGACATATTTCAATACCAAAATTTTCTACTTTGATAACACATCTCCTTTCTGGGAAAAAGATCTATTTCATGAACTTGTATGAATCTAGTACACCACTTTGGCATTCACTTGACCTTAACCAACGTCTTCCTTTTCATAAAGGAGACATACACAGAACATGACCTTTAAACGGATCTCATAATAATTGCAGCAATTAACCACATGATGAAAATTGTTATCATCGTATCTTTTTGGAAACCAGAATCTCCAGCTTTTCTATATCCCAAACGGCACTATCACTGCAACCGATATGGTTATAGTCTGAAAAGAACCAAACTAGTGACCACGCCATCTCTGTCCGTAACCAATGACCGAATGGTTCACCAATTTGTTTCCTTATCCTTGTGTTCGTATCGTTTGAGAAAACTTGGAGACCTTCACATATTGTTTGGCATCTATTTGTTATTTGAACATATAAATCCATTCAAATAGAAAATCATGTCTGGTTTCAGCCCACCACGAACCTCACCAATCATAACTGATTGTGTTGGTTAGAATTTTTGTTTGACAAGTTTAAACACCAATTAACCAAGCATCAGCCTGATATATCAAGCCCAGATATGGCTTCGTTAAAATATATGCAGTGGTTTGCATCTTCCCTATCAAGACAAGATTTGTCTAGATCATGAAGCCACCATCTTCCATGTTAAATAATGGGATTCATAATACTGCATATCAATTTGATTCTCTTAGAGGAATCACTCCATAACAACATCGTTAAGAAACCATTTAACAAGCACAACGGTTGGCGAAATTTGGAAATGGCAAAACTAATCACATATCATAAGAACTGATCGCCATTCACAATGTCTAATTTTTGGAGTATTGAACCAACAACAATAATGTTAAATGCAAAAAAACATTAAATAAACAATCCCTTAACAAACTGCCCATTTCGTTCTTAATGAAATTCAAGAACAATATCTTCACAGCAATATGCATGCGTTTCAAAGTATTAAACAACAGTTTCGCTAACATATTAATGAATTTGATTAATTTTAAATTCCAAGGCCCCAAGGCCGCCCAAGGCCCTTGTCTTGATTAATTAATATTAATTGTATTTAGGCTATATTATATTTAAGCCTAATTCACACAACCATAAGGCCCAAGCCTTCAATCCATTTCCAAATGGTCCAAGTTCTAATTACTAAGAAAAGGGAATAAGCCTATATAAAGGTTTATGAAAAAATACTATTGACCAATGTGGGACAAGAGGATCTCAAACTCCAACAATACCCCACATTTGAGACACCTCTCCTGATGTATGTCGCATCTATTGTTTACTCTCGTATCTTAGTGTGTCTAGGACCAAAGAGTTGTCTCAAATGTGGGGTATTGTTGGAGTTTGAGACCCTCTTGTCCCACATTGGTCAATAGTATTTTTTCATAAGCCTTTATATAGGCTTATTCCCTTTTCTTAGTAATTAGAACTTGGACCATTTGAAAATGGATTGAAGGCTTGGGCCTTATGGTTGTGTGAATTAGGCTTAAATATAATATAGTCTAAATACAATTAATATCAATTAATCAAGACAAGGGCCTTGGGCCTTGGGATTTAAAATTAATCAAATTCATTAATTTTAATTTTCGGATTAAGTTTTTTAATTAATTTATTAATTAAAAAACGTTTTGATTAAAAGACACAGCTGTTAGAAAGAGATTGTACATTTTGATTAAAAGATACAGCTATTAGAAAGAGTTGCCTTGGGATTTAAAATTAATCAAATTCATTAATTTTAATTTTCGGATTAATTTTTTTAATTAATTTATTAATTAAAAAACGTTTTGATTAAAAGACACAGCTGTTAGAAAGAGTTGTACTTTTTGATTAAAAGATACAGCTATTAGAAAGAGTTGTGTGCTTTCAAATACACTGAACAGGTATTTGAAAGGGTGTGAAACAGCCTATATATTTGTAATCACAGTATCCAAGTGAGAATTATCTTTTCTTCCTCCTTATCTTCCGTACAAAATTTCCAGAGAGTAAACACACAAAGCAATTCGCTAGAGTTTTATAATCCGGTGCGGGTTGTAGAATTTGGTAGTTGTATCCTGGTCGAGCAGACGTTGTAAAACCACAAGCACAAGAGTGGGACGAAAATACTGTTCGAATGACATAGCTTTTACGCTAGCCTCTACCTTCTGTGATCAAGTTAGTATCATTGATATTATTATATTAGTTTATATATTTATTGTATAATTTCATTCTGCACATCAAGTATATTTGGTAAATAAAATATTAGAATTTCAAGTTCTGCTTATTTCTGTTATATTTGTTTATTTCTGAATTGTTCTCCAACAACCCCAACAAACGCCATCGCCACACCACCCTCATTCAATTCCGGTGACAAGCACCATACCCACCCCACCCTCAATCAATTCGTGAACACCTCAATTGTTGAACATGACTTCTCGCCACCGCATCTTCCCCAACCCAGTAAACCGAACAAAGTTGCTCACAATTTTGCATTTCTAAATCGAAAAAAGCTCTAAACACAAATGTTGGGTAAGTCTGTAAAACCCTTTTCTGGAGGATGAAGTCTGTAAGACCCTTTTCTGGAGGACGAAACGAAGCCAATGCAAAGACAGAGAACCTGCTCCATCATCACGTTCACCATCCTCCTCAGATCTACAATCAGGGCATCAGTTCGTTGGTGATACGGTCGTCGGCGAGGCATCGGCTGGTCTTCAGCAATGCCTTGTGGTTCGCTAAGGACACGGCGTCGAGAGTTGGTGTTGGGTGCGGTGGATTGAGGGAACGGAGAGAGCGAGCACCTTCCTACCCGACTAAATAATACTGAGGTTTTAGAGTGTATTTTTTTTTTTTTTTTGAGTGAAACGGTAACGTTAATAAGCTAAACGTTAGATTAGTTATTGATGGAGTTTGAACTCACGCCGTCGTACAAAGGCACAACACCTTTCCGCCTTTATGGTAAAGAGCCATTTGCAGGTCTTAGAATGTATAGTATATGAGAGTGGGAAGTTTTGTTTTGTTTTGTTTTTTTTTTTAATTAATTAGAGATAGGTTAGGATTATATGTAGGTGAGGTTTTGAAAAAAAAATAGTAAAATTTGATTATGTAAAATTACATTTCTGCCCCATATTTTTTATTCATATTTTGTTTAATTAGAAGGTTGAATTGGTAATTTTATAGGATTTTGATTCACAATGAATTAGTAGAGATTAGTTATACGCGTGAGCTGTATATAATAAGTGGGGCCAGGACAATTAATACGGAGTCTATCTATTACGAAACTGCACCAAACAACCGGATTGGTATAATTATTCCAATCCGGTCCTTTATACGATGTGCCAAATAAGCAGCCTCGAAAATTGGGAGCAAACATCAAAATTGTAAGGTGGAGGCCCAAATCTAATTGTAAGCCCGCGTTAACAAGGCCGTCGGACACATTTTGATTACTCTGTTTTGACGACCAAGCAACAAGAAGGGCGTCAGAGCGGCTGATTTTGTATCAAACCTGACGATCGTATTTGGAAGCTCTCATTTTGTCGTCGGCTTTGCTTTAGTCTCTGTAAGTACTAGTATTATTCCACTTCACACGCCATTAGATTTCCCATCCCTTTTATATTTTTACGTATATTTTCGAATCCTCTGTTTTTAGTGGTGACACATTCACTTATGGTTTAGGGTTTAGCTAACGTGACTACGAACATCGAAGGAAACAGTGTCAATGCACACCAACTGTTTGATGAAATGCGTAGAAGTAAAACTTGGTGCTTTATAATATTCAAAGGGAACCAGTCTGAGTAATAAAATTTGGGGCTTAAAGTGAAGATGAACACCAACTGTTTGATGAAATGCTTCTACCAACCGTTTGATACACTGAAAAATGCTCTGTGTTTTTGAGTTGTGATAGTTATTTTGTTTCTCAATTTCGTTTGATTTTTGATAGATTTGGGTGTGAATTTGTGAAAGGTGATGTTTTGATAACTGAGAAGTGATGCTTTGAAACTGCAGATTATCGGAGGAGATGAAGAAAGGGATGCACCCTCAGATGCAATGGATATCGTACGTGACACAGAGTGGGAGATTGATGCAGGTTATGATGCCCAAGATCCACCACGCTGGTAAAGTCTACCACTTGAAGGCGAAACGCCAAATGGCTGAGCATATGAGCCAGATGACCAAGTTTAGGCAGCGTTACGAGAAGCAGATTGCTCCGAGAGATAAACCATGATTGCTAAGTCATGACAACTTTGTTTCGGAATAAAGATGAACTTGCTTTGTGAGATTTTAAGCACTCGTGCTTTGCCACTCTATGTTTTGTTTAACTTGGAGAAAAGTTGAAGTTTCTGTTTAAGTCAAAGGGAAAAGTTGATAGAAGTCTTGCATGCTAATCACTGTTGATATTCTATCAGAAGTAGAATTAATCTGGATTTGAGGTTAGAGTTGTTCCTTTTCGTCGCTATTTCTTTGCGATTTTTTTTGAAGCTCAGGTAATGTGGTTGAACTAAATTGCCGATGATCATTTGGTCCAACGGCGTTCTCCACTCTGTTGGGAATAGATTTCAGGCCCCAATCCCCTGAATAAGATTTTGATACCTGTGAAAACGACTTTTGTAATGTTTGTGGCAATGAAGGGAGGGTTGCGCCCAACTCAGATTTGCGTTCCAAGTAAAACTTGCGGCAGAACTGAATTACAAGCGTCGCACTGGATGTGCAATCTACAATGCTACCTGGTAAAAAACAAGGTTCTAAGGCGCTAGTCAGTGGCGGATAGGGGCCTAGTGGGAATTTTTTTTGTCCCTTACAAAACAGGTAGCATTTACACTATTATCTATTAAAATTGCTACTCAACGTAGTTTACATGGCAAGTAAACTTGTAGGTCTGTCTTACAAATGTATGGCGCACTTTGAGTAGAAGGTCGTACCACACCAGTATCAATCAGTTTTGGGACCGTCCTACGAAATTCTTGCGATCTGATTTGCACAATTTGATGAAAGCCAAATGAGACCGAGAGGACAATTTCTCGATCCTCTAGGGTTGCTCCTCTGAAAGAAAAAAAACATAATTAAATTCTCCTTCGATTGTCCACCCGTGTTTTCTTGGATGCACGCTCATCTTGCAGATGCTCACTACTTGACTGAACCTGGTAGAGGAGAAAATGCATTACATTTTACAAAACCCAGAACAAAGGTCGAAGAAAAAACACATGCAATTGATGTTATCACCTTATTGAGCTTCTCCCTCACCATCTTGACAGTCTGATTCATAGATTGTGAAGGAAAATACTCCTTCAATGAATTACAGCGGATCAAATGTCAGTTTAACCAGTTAACACAGCAAAAGTAGCATAAGAATAAGGTCTCGTTTGGCATCTAAGATTGTATTGGAATGGATAACCCTTTATATTCAAGGTGTGCTGAATGGAGAAATGAAAAAAATTGTGTCTGACTTGAAGGTAGAATATGAAATGATTCATTAAGGAAACTTATCCCGACCAATCTGCCCAAAAATGGTAGGAATAGAAGGGATAAGTTTCCTTCATGCTTAATCCCCTCGAAATGAAAAATCATTCACCTCTACCTTCAATATACCGTGAACATAGTGGGTTATTTATTCCAATCCAATCTAGACACCAAACGAGGCCTAAAGGTAATCATTTGAAAATAATAACAAACCTGGTCAGATGAAACTCTTGAAAGAGGAGGGTTAGTAACGTGTGAAGCAAGTTGTGATTCTCCAGAGTCCCTAACCAGAAAAAGAAGGGCAATTCAGCACACCAGTTTCAAATGCCTTTTGTGTCCATGACAAGAAGAGCAATTTTCCAATTCAAAGTTCACAATACCTTTGACTTGAGTTTACATGCTGGGGAAAGCAATCAATCTGAGTGGGAATTGCACGCAAAGAAGGGTCAGTCGAAGCACCAGACTTATTGACTGTAGACCCCTTAGATCTTTTGGCTGAAATCATGAATAAATATATCATGTTTCTGAGAGATATGATAAGTTTAAATCAATTGGTCACATGACTATACAAAAGAACATACGGTTCAATCGTCCTAGAACTTCTCTTGTCCTGCTTTCCAGCTTATCCTTTGTATCAGTAAGGGTCTCAAATTCAGGAGCATATGATACATTAAGTCGATTCCCGAGGAAAGCATACTCATCCAATTTTCTCTTTGCAAACCTAAAATGTTAAAACCAATAGGGTCTGGTACTTAGATGTTAGATCTATGTTTAACTATTATCAACAAGTTATCATCAGACATAATCACCTGGCATTGGTGACCAGACGAAATTTTATCCAATAAACGTCGGTGAATTGATCACAATCTGCTTCATCCATTGGTTTACACCTGAATATGGAAAACAACCAAAGTTACAATGATTTGAAGGACGACAGTCTACACTTTACAGTTGGATTATTAAAGACTTAAAACTTGTACAAGAGAAAGGATAGTAAAATACTCCTCTACTTCTCCGTAGGATGCAAATAATTTCAACAGATCATCGCCGCAACCCAAAGATGGAACGTTCCTCACAATCAAATACCTGCCACAAAATATATGCATAAACAAAACACTGAAAACAAGTTTCTACTTTCTGGAAACATACATAAGCACCATGGACAGACCTTGATTCGTCACAAACTGTGTAAACGCGAACCGCTGGAGGTTCATCTTTGTATCGAGGCATTATGTTCCACCAAAATCCGAAGGGGAGTAACTACCAGTTACTTGCGTCAATGAATTAAAGGAGCTGAGGCAGCAATTAAAAGTGGCTCTGAAAGTTATTACTGGTTCTGCTCCTCAAACATATTTTCTGGGTGCCAAAAACAGGCAAAAATAATTGCTGTACTACTTTCACTAACAAAACAGACACAAATGCACACATACATGCAACAGAACCACAAACACAAACGTATCTACGCCAATGTCAGAAGCCAAATGTGCCAACTTTTCTGTCAGCCAATTATGCCTTATTTTACAATTAGGTGGTTAAGAATCCCTTCGTCTCTCTAAAACTAAAAGTTCCTGGTTTTTCTAGCATGATGCAATGACTCTCAAGGCCCAAAGTGAAAAGAGAGCTGCCGCATCTTGCCAACTCATTTTCAATATAAAATTAAGCATAGTAAAAAATGGAAACAGATAAAGTACCATCAGTTCATTCTCTCAATCCAACTTGATCAAATATTATTATCCAACACGTAAAAGGTCTTTCTGCTGTGTAGAAATCATGTGAAAATTCACCTTACTTAAAATGTCAAGTGGAAAAAAATTGAGATTGACAGAGTAACATAGACAAAAGCCTTTCATAATCCTATATTTCATGAGTTCGGGCTGATTTACCAAAGTCCAGCTACAGCTGACTGAAGAAGGTGATGCAGGAATCCAGAAAATCAGGTGTAGCTTTTATTACTTGCAGCTCAAACAACTATCCTAATTCATTATTCTGCTGGAAAAATTCAAGTTACCTTCTGACAGCAATGGTTTAACACTTTTAACTTCAAAACATGACTCAAATAATTTCAACATGGTTTCGAGTAAATTCCGTTCCGAAACAACACTTGGAAGAGTTAACAGTAAAAGCATAACCATGAAGAGTAGATATAATACTGGCCAAAACAAACCCCACTCATCAAACATTGCAACAGCATTTCAGTTTTGATTTCATACATACAATCCAGAGCATTCAAAGAAAAACACAACACGAAAGCAGCCAGATTCCAAGTTCGAGATTTCCATACCTCGAACCGAAGGTGGCGTGGCGTCTGCTACTCCAAAACTTGATCCTTGATGAATTGAACTTCCTTCTTCGATCTAACAATCGAAAAAAAATAGGTATATTAAGCATCCTGTCATCTCAATGTAACACCCCTATACGCTATACCTGCATACACACATACCAAAACACACCACGTTCGGATTTGCATCATATCCTTGTTTCTAACTCGATGGGGAATTTTCACAAACACCTAATACGCAAGCTCTAATAGCTCCACAGAACCAATTTTAATAGAAATATTCCTAATTTTTTTCTTCTGGCAATTAAGAAATTTATAAAACCAAATTAACTTGCTAATTTGCTATCCTAAACATCAATCCTTAGCCTCTCGAAACCAAATTAAATTCCTTCATGCATGCGACTAGAAATTCAGAAGATAAACTTACCTAATTTTCTCTCTGATGAATTTGCACAGTCGGAGGGGGAGAGAGAGAGAGAGAGGGAGGGAGCTTGGATGATAACGGCGTCAAGGGAGTGACGGTTTGAACAAACGAGTGAAATGACAAGATTGCCCCTCGTAAGTGAAACATCGACAAAAGCCGCAAAGAGGCGCGCGGCTGCGACCGTCTCTTCCAAACCTCAAAAGCTCCCTGCTCGGCTCAGCTTTTACTCTCTGGGACTGTTACTGCGACTGCGACTCCATGGATCACGGCGGCGGCGAGGCCTCTGCGATTCTTCGCCAGCTCGAAGACTTGAAGGCCAGTAAGAGCGAAATAGAGCGTCAAATCTCAGCCCTCGAAGCTCGGTTCCAAGAGATTGCCCTTCAGCAGCCCAACGGCAGCGTTTCCAATGGCTGTTGTCCTCCCACTATCCCGTCCGTTGGTTCCGGCTACGGCCACGATTTGTCGCCTCAGATGATTTACCGCTACAGTCGCCACCTCTTGCTCCCTTCTTTCGGAGTCCAAGGTATAATTTTATGAGTCCCTGTCTCTGTGTATATGTTTATTTTATATGTATATGTATTTATGTATACATGTATGGCATGCATATGTTGCAAAGTTATAATCTTTATAAATTATGCCTAATTAGGATTTAGAATTGTCCAAAAGAGCTCACTTCTAATAGTAATTTTTGTGGGTAATTTCTTTTTGCATTTTTGGTAATACAAAGAAGTTAATTCTCGTTTGGTATCTACGATTGGATTGGAACGGATAATCCATTATATATGTATATTAAAGGTGGATTACAGGTAGCGGTGAATGATTTTACATTTTGTGGGATTTAAAGGGGATTAGACACGAAGGAAACTTATCCATTGTAATTCCACCATTTTGGGGGATTGGAATGGATAAGTTTACTTAATTAGCAATCCATCTTCTACGTTGAAGTTGGACACAAATTTTTTATTTTTTCGGTCACCATACCTGTTGAATTAGTGGGTTATGTGATCCTATCCAATCCTAGACTCTAAATGGGGCTTCTTGTGAAAAAATAAAAGTTGAGGCATTGAGATGAAAGAATGATTTTTGAGCTTTTGTAATTCATATAACACCTATGTAAACGATGAGATGATTTTTGCATCTTTTTTAATGGCTTAGATTTTCTAATTGGACTCTTATATCCTGATTGACTCAGGGCAGTCAAAGCTCTTAAAGTCATCGATTTTGGTGGTCGGAGCCGGAGGATTAGGCTCCCCTGTTCTGCTGTATCTTGCAGCCTCTGGTGTTGGTAATGTTTCCGGCTAATTGGGATTTTAACAATGCCTACTATAGATATTGTCTTTATGATGATTTGATACCATGAAACTGAAATTGAACTCTTCTGCTTTTTGGGAACTGAATCTTTAGGCCGATTGGGGGTCGTTGATCATGATGTGGTTGAGCTCAATAATATGCACAGACAGGTACAATTTGGAAATCATGTTCCTACTCTTGTTCTTCATATTGTTGACTTTATGTCGTGTATTTAATGGTATATAAGATAGCAATGCTAACTGGTAAAGCTCAGTTAATTTACTATTGTGATGCAGACTTAGTGCGCTTTGTTAAGCGGAGTTTGTGTGTGCGCAAATGTATGTGGATATTTTTTCGCTTTATATTGAACGAATTTTTACTGTTTCCTTTCCTATTTCAGATTATCCACACTGAAAGTTTTATTGGTCAGCCAAAAGTGAAATCTGCTGCAGCTGCTTGTCATTCGTATGTCTCTCTTTTGGGAATATTTTTCAGTGCTTAAAAGAATGACCTATATTGGAGTAGTATTGCAAATGATATACTGGCCATTGATTTCTATCAAATTCTGTTTGTGGGCTTCTATTAACACTCAGAATATACAATACACCAGCACTAAGTTTTTTTTCAACAAACTTCCAACTTTACCCTTGTCTATTGCGTAAACCCAGCAAAATCCCTTCGCCACCCCTCTGAGAACTAGAGAGGGAGAGGAGGGACTATTTAATGGTTGCTTTGGAGGTAGGTGGCTGTGGACTGGGGCGTATCTACTCTGTCGCAGAAGGGTATGCAAAGTTGATAAGAAAAACCGCCAAACCTATGCATTTCTTTGAAAGTTTTTTTTCAAACCAGGGTCCCACCCCCATCACCCACATCAAGATAACGAATGTAGCTCCGCCACTGGCTGTGAGGATGGGGAAGGAAGGGCTGCCATTGGGTGGAGGGTTCAGGGGTTGGGGAAGGGAGGCTGCATGGGGGATGTAGCTTACTTTTTCAATGTTTTTTCAATACAGGCCAGGTCAACACAGTCAATTGCTGGGTTCTAACTTCTAATAGACAAACTCCTGTTTTTTATTTGGTTGAAAAAACTCCTGTTTACTATAGTTATTTTGCGTCATTCTAACATGGATTCATGTCCCAGGATTAACTCCACTATTCAGGTTGTGGAGTACCAAGAACCACTACGTACATCCAATGCTTTGGAAATTATGAGCAAGTATCCTTGAAGATTTTCAATTTTTTAAAATCTTTTGTTCCTTTATCGTAATTCAGAGATACACTTTTACAATCTTATATATTTATTATTGGTCCCAAATTGCTGAAATATAGCGTCATCCTTTTATTTTGAAGAAAATATAGCGTCATCCTTAACTCATCTCTAAGATATGATATAATAGTAGATGCAACAGATAATGCTCCTAGTCGTTACATGATTAACGATTGTTGTGTGGTGTTAGGGAAGGTAAATTGGCTCCTTGTGATGATGTTACGAAGGCACTCTGTGTTACCTTTTTTATTTACCAGCTCATGGTTTTCATACTTGCAACATATATATATATATATATATATATGTATGTATGTATGTATATATATTGTATGGATATGTAGGTTGTTCTTGCATTGTTTTAACTTTCCATTTACTCATTTATTCAAATTTCTCCACTTATTCAATTTTCTCCACTAAGTACTAATGGGTACTGATATACTCTTACAGCCTCTTGTATCTGGTGCTGCAGTGGGATTAGAAGGGCAGGTATGTTGTGTAGAAAGCTTATTTGGTTCATTTGTAATATATGATTTTGTATAATGAGGTAGTATAAATTGTCATTTGCAGTATTTTATCATGTTAAAGTTTCCAAGTATTTACTCCAAATATATTTGTGCAGCTCACGGTTTTCAATTATAATGGTGGTCCATGCTATCGATGCCTATTTCCAACTCCACCACCTACAACCGCATGTCAAAGATGTTCTGACGCTGGTGTCCTAGGAGTTGGTATGTCAATAAATTGTTTTTATTAAAAAATCATGGAATATAAAGTTCTGGAAAACTACCTATTAACAATCCCAGTCTGCTGCTGTACAAGGTGAAATGTTCTACAAAGAGAAGTAGTTTGATAACTTGTATGGTGGTTAGGAGGAAAATTTGGTAATCCGGAGTTTAATCATCATTAATTTCTTGTTTGATTTAAAATATCTCACTTAGTATTTTCATTCCTTGCTTGAGAAACCAAGTCCCTGTTTCTTACTACTCAATTATTTCAGTTCCAGGTGTCATCGGCTGTCTCCAAGCCCTAGAAGCTATTAAGATTGCAAGTGCAGTTGGAGAACCACTCTCAGAACGCATGCTTTTATTTGATGCATTGTCAGGACGGATACGTAATGTATGCTTCATCTTAGTATCGCTGAAATCCAGTAGACTTTAATTTGCTTTGAGTTTATGAATGCATTAGTCTTAGAACAAGAATTGTTGAAGCCATATGGCTTTGCATGTACGTAATCAATGTCACCTCAGTATGTTAGTTATTTAGGCTTTTGGTCCAGTGGACCCCCTACACAATGACCATTCGCCCTTCCCTTCCCCTAAACACCTCTCCATTCTTTGGATATTGGATTACATGTTCGATTTCAGGTCGATTGTGCCTAACTTTTAATAAGGAGTTAGTTACCATCCTACTACGTGGATTTGCTTTCTTGAAATCTGGATTTGTTTTCTTTTAGAACTGAAAATGAATAATTAGCTTCACAGTTGACATTTCACGTTTATCAGATATGGCTTATCTGTCTGTTGGTGTGCATTTTAGAAATTTTCTTTGTATTCCAGGTTAAGATTCGAGGAAGGTCACCGCAGTGCGTAGTGTGCGGTGTGAAAGCACCATTCTCTAAGCAGCAATTTCAAGAATTTGATTATGAAAACTTCACTCATTCTCCACTGACTCCGGTAAAATTTGTCTCACAATTTGTCTCTTTTAAAGTGTCTGATTTTAAATGTATGCTTGGATTGAGAACTGGTATTAACAATCACGCTATTTATTCAATACAGTTACCTTTGAAGTTGAACTTACTTCAGCCAGACTCCAGAATAAACAGTAAAGAGTACAAGGAGAAACTAGTTAGTGGCGAGGCACATGTTTTGGTCGACGTTCGTCCAGAACATCACTTCAAGATTGTTTCTCTGCCGAATTCCTTAAACATCCCGCTCCCACGATTGGAGGCTCGGTTGCCGGAAATAACTTCAGCCTTAAAGGAAAAGGAAGACTATCGGGGTACTGATTCTGGTTCAGGTGGGCAAGTATATGTAATATGTAGAAGGGGTAACGATTCTCAAAGGGCTGTTCAGTATCTCCAGAAGATGGGTTTCACATCGGCCAAAGACATCATCGGAGGACTGGAGGGCTGGGCGCATGAGGTCGATCCAAGCGTCCCTACTTATTAGTAGGAGTTGATTAGTTTTGGAACTTGTGTACTGTATACCCTTTTTTGGTCTTTCCGTTCTGAGTTTGCAGGTATACGTCTTGATATAGAGTATTTATTTTGGGTATTAGTGTTGCATTTTCATGTACGTACACACGAAGGGATAATTCGGATTAAGATTTTGGTCATGTTAATTTCCACTTAAACAAGCCATTTTACTCTTTCTTTATGTGCAATTGGGAATATTTTTCTCTCTTCTTTTCAACTTATAATCCTAAGGCTACTTCCAATCGATAGGTGAGAAATTCTAAAATTTAGCCTTGAATTTTCAACTCTTCATCTATAGTTTGGGTTAATGAGTTTTTTTCTCAGATGGTAATGGACTTATAATTCTCACCCCCAACTTTATAACTTGTTAAACTTTTGTATTTCTTTTAATATTTTTTTTGTTTTGCTAATAATTTTGTAATTAGTTTTCTATAATCTATATTTTATTTTTACAAATGCTTTTATTTAAAAAATTCAAATACCTAAAAATACAATTTTTGGTAGTGAAATATGAAAAAATCGAATTTTTATGAATCATTGACAAATGGCTGGATATTTATAGAGTTTTGGATGAGTTCTTGTGTTGGATATTATTTGGATAAATTAATAATATTATTTTGACCATCATGTTTAAATATGAGGCGTTGAATTTTTTTTAATACCGTTAAAATTGATTAAATTGGATTTGAGCAGTTAAATTTAGAAATGATGTAGCTTGTCGTGACTCACCGGTCAAAACCCAAGGGGAGCAACAGTCAATGGATGGCAGTGACTCGTGCATCTTAGCCGTAGAAAATGAGCTTGTTGTAAGTCCACCCGCACCGAATTTCCTGTGACGCGCGGGCTCGCCATTCTCCTCGCTTCGTGTGTTGCTGCAGCTCGCTGAGCACTCCTCTCTTGCATTTCTTATCCATTTGAGGTGGATGCAAGACCCAAATACCCACCCCAAAACTCAAGCTCCTATATTTCCCTCCCAAAATGAATTTCTTGGAGATGGCTGGACCCAAAATTTGGATTTTCCTGTTGGAGACAGCCCAAGGGAATTATTAAAATTAAAGTGCAAATTAGACAAAAGAGTCGGGCCAAACTTTATTCCCGATTCGCTTGCGAGACTTCGAATGGTTAAAAATTAACTGCTCACACAATGTCATGTCATGAACCACTTACACAATACCATGTCATAAACCACTCACATAATGTCATGTCTGCATGAGCATAAAATTTCACCTCGGACAAAACTACAAGGAAAAGAAATTTATTCTTGTATATGTAAACCCAACCCAATAGTAAACGGATGTATCAGTGTCTAAATAGTTAAATTGTGATGGTCAAAATTTAGTCACGCAAATTCAAACGTCCCTTAATTTTATCTCATACACTTGTACATTATGAACCCGCCTCCTAAGTTTAGGTGATTTTTTTCTTCTTTTTTTTTTTTTTTTTTCTCAACAGTTCCGCTAATCAATTCAAGTACATGACATTAATAAGAGAGGGTCGATTTGGATTGAAGATCGGTCGTGTTGTAGTCGGATTTCTATTAACCAAAAGATCTAGGTGAATTTTTAAAGTTTTGTTTTTTTTAGGATGTTGATATTTTTACACTAAGGGGAATGGGAGTTCAGCTAAGTCATATAATGGGTAGCCTAATTTGGTATCGAATTCGTTATCCACCAGATTCGAACCTAAGACCTCTCACTTCCAAGTGAAGAGGAATACCATTAGACCGTAATACTGAGTGACGTGAATTTTTGAAGTTTAATAGAAGGTTTTCCATGAGATACGGTTCAATTTGGTTCTTGGAATGGAACTTTGGAAGAGAAATGCCATGCACGTTCCTAGAAGATTCTTAAACTTGGTGCTTATAATCTAATTAAAGAGTAATGTTATTCATACCATATTTTTGTACCATATTCCTATATCATCTTAGGTGACATCTGATGTGGACAGCCACATCATTTGAAAAATTTGCAAAACCCAAGAAAATGAAGAAGAAAGACTCTTCATATACCACAATCATTATTTAATTAACTAGTTTTTCTTAGTTATTAGTTTATTAAATAATGAACTAAATTTAAAAATCTGATTAATTCAAATGATGTGGTTGTCCACATCAAATGTCACCTAAGATGGTATGAAAATGTGGTACAAAAACATGGTACGAATAACATTACTCATTAAATGATGATTGTGGTATATGAGGAATCTTTCTCCTTCATTTCCTTGGGTTTTGCAAATTTTTCAAATGATGTGGCTGTCCGCATCAGATGTCACCTAAGGTGGTATAGAAATGTGGTACAAAAACATGGTATGAATAGCATTACTCCTAATTAAATAACAAAATACATATTGATCGCTTAAAAGGAAACTAATCATCAATATAGGATCAACACCAAGGGGCACGTACATAGACAAATAAATTGCATGCATGCATGGCTTGATCATACTCTTACAAACATCATTAAAAACATGAAAGCCCTATCTATTTCCATGCATGGAACTGCAATATGAACCAAAACTCCAAATTAATTACCAAACTAACTCTCCTGGCACACAGGCCTTCAGAAGGGAGAGGTGACCAAACTAAGAGTACACGATTACGTACTAACAATTTGAAAATTTAAGAACTTTACTGCTCCACAAATGGGGGTGGATGAGGGCGCGGCGGCCATGGTCGTTTAGGAGGAAAAGGAAACGGAGGGCGCGGCGGCCATGGTCTTCTAGAAGGAAAAGGATACGGAAGGCGCGGCCCTGGAGGCAAGTCCGGTTCCGCATAGCCACACATGCCATACAAGCAACGCACACCATAAGGGCACCTATTTCCACATCTCCCACAATTAAATGGGCTAATATTGGTATTACTGCAAAAACCACCACAGCATTGCCAACTAAACGGGCATCTGATTCCACACAACCCACAATTGTAGACATCGGAGCTGACGTCAACACAACGATCTCTACAGCACCGCCATCTTTGCCGAAACGGATCCGGCCATTTTTCCGAAAACTCTTCCTTCCTACGACATACCCAGGGCCGGCCCCGGCACCCTCGTGGCCATGGTGAGCGTGGCCAGTTCGTTGTTATTTTTTTCAGCCACGGTGACGTGGATGCACCGGCAGCAGCAGTTGTGCTGGTATTGGAATAATGCCCTTGGATTGTGCTCACTAAAAGCGATAGCAATAGTAGAAGTGTTGAAACGATCACAAATTGAATTTTGGAAACCAGCATCGTCTAGGGTTTTGAAGAGGGAGGGGACTTTATTGTGATATATATACACGTAATTAACACATGTACCTGTACGTTTTAATTTAATTAATTAATGTGATTAGTTAGTTATTTCTTGTTGTAGAATTAATTAAGGGCGGTCTTGACTTAACAGAGATCATGCTTTCCTTACATGGTTTACGATTTGAGGATTTTTGTAGTGAGTTATGGACGGTGGATGCTGTTCATGTGGAGAGACAAACAATTTCGTGAGATATCAACGAGGTTTTCATTAGCTTTATGTATTTCTGGGGGCTACTCTATTATCAAATTGAAGTGATTAGAGTGGGCCAAATGGCGTGACAGAGAGCAAACCGGTAAGCTTCATTTTGCTTGCTAGCTGGCCTCATATATATCATATGTTAGAGACCTCATGCACATGAAGGTCCGATTACGTATATACTATGGAGCTTGAACGTACACACTTTTGCACAACTTTTGGACGAATAGGGGGGAAATGCCCTCGAACATATATGAGATTGAGATGGGACTGAAAGAATTACAGAGGAAAAGGACAAAACAAATGCTAAAATATGGAGCAGAGGGCTATATATAAGTATGTCGTAGTTATACAAAATCTTAATTATCTAAACTACTTATTAATAAAATCCTCTTCGTCAAAGACAATTCGATCTTATATCACAAAATAAAATCATGAGCAATAATGTAATTTTACACAAACTAAGTTTTGCTGATTTTTCCATCTTTCACCCACGTATCATTATAGTATATTTCTAATTTTGAAAAGTAAAATAAAAATATAAACCTCTCTTCACTCCAACTTTTTCTCTCACTCCCCCACATTTCTCTCCAACTTCTCTCTCTCCCATATATTTTCCAATATAAAAAAAGCTTATTTACACGCAAAATGTATGGGCTTAGGCTAGTAATAAGCTAACTAAACTCAATTAGGTTAGGCTCACGTAAGTTAATATTCCCTCTCAAAATAGTGCATAAATACGATCAAAGTCTAACTTATAGAGTGAGTATGATAGACTTTGCTAGACACAACTTTGTAACAATATCTGCCAGTTGATCCTCACAGAGCAAACAGTGAACAAATTAATTAGCTTCCAATTTATTTTTTGATAAAATGTCTCTTTACTTTAACATGTTTAGGCCGATCAATCATGTTGAACTAAATTGTGAACAATGTAAATCGCAACCTTGTTACCACAATTCAACTGCGTAAACTTTTGAGGTATAAATCCCAACTGAAAGTCAATTCCAAATCCATACAAACCGCAAATGTCACGTGCATACCTTAAAGCTTAGCCTCAATGCTTTATCTATCAACAATCTTTTGCTTCTTGCTTCACTAGATAACAAGATTGCCTCCAATTACAAATGTGAATTAACCTGAAGTTGAACACCTGTCAATGATTGAGCATGCCCAATCTGCATTCCTATATCCAAAAACATCTAAGTGAGCATGCTTTAAATACACAAGTCGTTTACACGATGCGGACATCAAGTATCTCAAAAATCATCAATAACACTATTATGTTTAGTATCAGGAGTATGTATAAATTAACTAACGACTGTGGAGTAAAAAAAAAAAAAAAATCAAAAGTTCAGAAAACGACACGTAGACCTTTTTCTGAAGAAGACAAAATTGTTCTTATTAAATGTACAGGACACACAAATATTCTCACATGTAACTCAATATCTGGAGGCTCGAGCAGCTAATTATGACTATACCAAGCTCCCCTACTAGTGGCATGGAAAAGTCAAAGGCATTAAAGATATGATTAATCATCAAAACTATCTTTAATACATTCTTGATTGAAGATCAACTCAAACAAGTAAGGAATACTCACCACAATCAATGATGCTTACCAAATAATCCCAAGATACTATCTCATAATTAATATATTGGGATAATTCTTTCCTTATCCATCTTACGGATGACACACCTTGGCCAGTGGGAAGCCACCATGTATAGGCAAAATCCTAACCCTCTGGCCACCTCCCTATAAGTACCTCATCTGTTTATGGTAAACTTTTGCTACGCAATAGAAGCCCTAAACTCTTTCTCTTTTCAGAGAAACTGACTTAGGAATCAGATATCCATTGGCCAAACCTCCATCCTCAACCCCCCCCCCCCCCCCCCAAAAAAAACTATATGAGCGTGTGAGGCTTTGACCTTGATCAAAGGTGTTTGTTATTTTGTTAATACAAATTCGTCAAAACTGAAGACAATTGATTTTTGCTACCACACTTACTATAGGCAATATCTGGTATGGTGGGAGCCAAGTATATATATTAGCCTTCCAACAACAAGCTAGCTAGTACTATTCCTACTCATGTAGCCTGTGATTTATCTCAATAGATGTATTAGTATGTTTACAAGCAAGCATCTCGATCCATGTCAATAACTCCATCATATACTTTCGCTGAGACAAGAAAATACTTTGTGATTCTGAACAACTCAATCTCCAAAAAATACTTTAAGACTGAGATCATTCATCTCAAATTGTGAGACAAATATGTTTGTAGTGCACCTCTTTGTTCAAAATTATATCAACATAAACGATCAAAGCAGTTCTTGATTTCTTCAATTTGCACACATGATTCTGTAAATAGATTTATTAAGCTTTTTATTGATCATCCATCTCTTACTAGTACAAAAACATGTTTGCGCGACGATAAACACAAGACGTCGCGCAAGTGGTATTTGCGCGACGAAGAGCGTCGCGTAAAACTGTTTTGCGCGACGAAGGTACACCTACGTCACGCAAAATAGTTTTGTGCGACACCTTGCTTCGTCATGCAAATATCACTTGCACGACGTCTTGTGTTTATTGGCGCACAAGATTTTGGCTACAAACCAAGAATGTTTTACCGCTTTTTTCCAACTTTGCGCGACGCAGGTTCACTACGTCGAGCAAAGTCATCACGAAAATGTCCCTTTTTGTCTTTCTTTCCAGTGTTCTAACACAAGTCAAAAGCTCCATAGCTGCCTTCCCCTCATCCTCTCCTGCAGACCTCCATAGCCGCCTGATCACACTCAGGTGATTTAAAAACCTCTATGTTATTCATCCATTTTTTTTTATCTATATGATTGTATTGAAATTTTGGTTAATATTACCCAATATATTGAAAATTTTCATCTTTTTTGTTCTTATCATGCATATATGATTGAGGATAAATACTCAATTTGGTAAATACCCAACATATTGAAAAATTTGATCTCCTGTTGATGATGGATGTGTAGCACAAAGGGACTCCTTCTCTAACGTGAGGGTAAATACTCAGTTTAGTGATCCCCCTGTTGTTGCACCTACACTAGAAAACTCTAACGTATTATCCGAAGGCCAAATTAATGACTCTATCCTGAGAATTGAGAGGAAACGCAAGGTATATTTGTTCGGTTAACTTTAGTATAATAGTATATTTTCTCAACCAAGGACTTAACCAGTTGCACCTTGTAGAGTGAAGAAGCGAGAATCGCTAAAGAAGTTGAAGCTCATGAGTTGCGGATCCACAAGGAGCTGGAGAAACAAGAAATTCTGAGGAGAAAGGTTCTATTTTTAAGTCCTAAACAATTGTTTCTGAAGCATAGCGATTAATATGCTGATATTTTGATTTTTCTGTTTATAGACGAAAAGAAAAGAGAGGTTGATGCGTGAGAGGCAACGCAAGGAAGAGAGATTAAAACGTGAGCAAAAACGTGAAATTGAACAAAGGGAAAACTTTTCATTTTATAGCTTAATACAATCATAAATTAAATTCACTTCAAATCATCATAAATTAAATTCACTTGAAAAAATCTTGAAAATTAACGTGATTGCAAATAATGGGCTCTTTTGAGTTTGCGTAACTCAATTAAACAAAAAAACAATAGCATGACATACTTAAGGCCCTACAACACATAATGCACAGAAACAAATAAAACTAAGCAACCACTACACCGCTAAAAGCTTATTCACAAGATCTCTTTAAATACAACATAGGGTAATGTATTGTTATCCTATATTTCTTTCCAAGTAGACCAAAAATGTACACATCCAAAGGGAAACAAAATATGTACAAAACGTTTGCATGCTTCGAATGACATGGCAAACTTACACAGGACCACGCTTCTATAGCACCCACATTGCTCAGAACAGAAGACGCATGTAATGCCATTTACCTCAGCACCTTCATCCATATATCATATATATATATATCTATGCCAACACAAATCTAATTTGGCACTTTCTTTCCTTCTCTGTCTATTGCAATCCGAAATCAAGATATCAAATTAAGCTACTTATATTAGTGTGTTCAAGTTCAACATGGGAGGGCATATTTTTCTTCTCCGCGCTTTCTCCTCAAGGTCAAGGTCCACGATTTTGAAGTCATTAGCTGCATGTCATTACACAACCAACCAGGTAGGTTATAGTTTCATCACTAATTTGGTTCATAAATAATGAATGATTGATCCATATGTTTTAGGTCAAGTAACTAATTAATTGTGTGATAATTGATTTTTCTCTGATTTATTCAATCTTACGATTTTATTTTAGAAAGTATGCGGAGAAATGTGAAAATCACTTTTTAGTATTTCAATATTCTCCAGTTTATTGTACTATGTCCCAAATTCAAACATAAATTAACGATACAATTCGAATTAAGAGAAAAAATAACCTACGAATCCGAATTTGATAACATTGATTTGGTGGTGATATTTGTACTATGATTGAGTGAATCGGTTGGAAATGGAACTCTTTCTTTGATCAATGTTGGAATTCGGACTTGATTGCTATGCTATCTGAAATTTCAATGAAGAGATATAGGAGCCAAGGGAGAAAGGGAGAGCACCACCACGGCCACGCAGGTATAGAAGAGAGAGCACCTTCTACGGCTGAGGAGTTCAAGAGAGTGGCGGAGGAGAAGCGGAAGGCAGAGGAGAAGCTGAAGGTGGCGGAGCAAGGTGTGGCCAGCCAGACAGCGGACAAGGCATACGATGGGACAGAGGAAGCTATCTTGGGTGACTCTAACGTTGAATCTGTCAAGAACAGGTACAAGGAACATGAGCCCGGGGCTGACTACAGAAGGAGGCCACAGGACGACTAAAACATTTTTTTTGGGTCTAATTTATGGTTAGTTTGATATTACTGTGTTTTTTTTTTTAAATTGTTTCTGCTGTGATATGACAATAAATTGCTGTAAAATAAAGTTGTTGAGTGTTTGGTAAACTTCTTTTTTTTTTTTTTTTGTTAAAAGTGTTTTTAACAAAAAAAAAAAAAAAAAAAAAATAGTGTCTGAATGTTTGATAAATTTTTATATAAATTGTTGTGAATGTGTGAAATGGCTAAAAATTATATGTATTTAATGTGACATAATAATTGTCAAAGAGAATAATGTAGGAGCAATAATTACAATTTTGTAAAATATGAGTACTATGCTTTGATAAAAATAAAAAAAACATTTTTTTAAGCATGGTGTGGAGTCAAAAATAATTTCAGAAGATGAAACATGGATTTTCGGACAATAATGACAAGATTATCCTCGAGGCACATCGAAATTCTCACGTGCATGCAACAATTAATAACGGCTCAATCAAGGAAGAGTCAAAGGTGATCAATCATTCCTTATCAATTCCTTATTGATTTTATTCAAAAGGTAACTCCCAAAACTTCCTATTTAAATTAGGAATAATTACTATGTTAGTTGCAAGATATTATTTCAAATAATATCTTGCAATTATTCACCTATTACCACCAAATATGGTTGGCCACTCTCCATCTAAAGGGTTGACCACTCTCTTATAAATACCATTTTTATCCCACTAAAATGTTAAGTCATTCGCTATCCGCAAACTCCTAAATACATTCTTTTCAGAATTCTAACATTAGCATCAGAGATTCTTCGGCCAAAGCTCAGCCAAAACCCCTCCCACATTCATCGTGGGCGTGTGACCCTTTTGACCTTAATCTTAAGTGTGATTATTTTGCAAGTGCCTTTTCATAAAAAGAGAAGATGACTGAAATTTGCATCCACAAATTGGTGCTTTCATTGAGAGTTTGATTCACATGCTCGAAGAAGACTCTTGCATTCAAAGTTTCTCTTTTCTCGTTCATACATAAATTTTTCATACATTCTTGTTCCTAGAATTTTTTAATTCTTTGAACATATGTAGGAGAAAAGTACAATGGTGGAAATTCGGAAACCACGACGAACAGAAATTCCTTCGTTCAAAGATCCAGATCAAATGATGGAGATTGTGATTAGCTACACCACGATGATCCACGAGACTCAGCACGGTGGCAAAAGGGGTAACTTTGCCACCACGGGGTGCCACCACCATGGCAGCCATGTTACAAAATTCAAGAAGATGATTCAAAGGATATGAATTGAACAGAATTGAGAACATATCGAAGAGCGACAGTTCCATGACGGTAACGGTGAGCCACTTGAAATGTGGGCTGCAAGCCTTCGACAACACCTAGGTTTTGGAGGGGGATTTCTTTTGCACGACTAATATTAGTTAAAAGTCTATTTAGGGTTTCTTTTGCACCACAATAGTTTCATGATTTTTTTATTAGGGTTCAAAGTTTGAATCCAAGTCTTGATCGAAATGGGAATGGGAGAACCAATTTCAGTTAAATTATCTTCCTTTTTTAATTTTCCAGATTTTTTTTTTTCAGTTTTATTTATCTTTAATATTAGTTAAAATCCACATAAGCATCCATGTCATTTAATGAATAAATAAGAACCCTTAGATGTCATGTAATCAAAAGGCTTAAAAAGAGTCTAAAAGTATTTGTAAAAATCTTTGTCGCTTAATCCTATCCCATATTTATATTATACAATACTATATTTATTAATATAATTTATAGGGATCGGGGACCCCTATAACCATAACCAAATAATATTTTCAGTTTTTCCCCATATCTGAAATATAACCGAATTTTCATCCCCAAATCCGTTTCATTCGGACGATTATCCACGGGTATCGGGTTTAACCGTTTAAATTGCCATTGCTACTTGCACACCCTTAAAGCCGACCCTACTAAAAATTGTTGGTTTAAAGATTTAGAGCTTGAAAGACGACTATCAGTGAAAATTAACTTCAATATTCGTTCCCCCTAATGGATGTTCATTATCAAAGATTTAGATTCATTATCTGAAATGTTTTAGAAGATTGATGCCACTATTAAAAAAAACATTGTATTCAAGTTCCTGTTTTGTTTATATGAAGTGGGATATTTACTGATATGACGAAAAGAATACATATATGTTGGAGGATAGGGTGCATTTATGTGGGTCTTAATAAAAATCTTGTTAGAGATTTCAACTCAATCAAAAGAAAAAGAGTGTCCTGCAACAAATGACAGAGTTATACCATCCTCCAAAATAAGGTAAGTGATTACATCCGAAGGTTCCTCAAACCAAATCGTTGATCTAAAGTTAGACCCAATTGTGCCAGTCTATGAGCAACCTTGTTTGCCTCCATCAGGTGTAGGCGAGCTTTGTTTGGGGAATTGTATGCATAAAATAGCGAGCATCATTCACCACATGTCCAAAACTTCGTATAAACCATTATGAATGTCAACAAATTTTACACCGTGATTTCCTAGGCTAATAGTGCACAAATTACGTTCACCTAAGTACATATGTTTCAATAACACACAAACCCAAAATTTCACATAACCAACCCCCCCACCCCCTCCCCCCCCCCCCCCCCCCCCCCAAAACCACCACACACACACATATAACCCAATTAGACAAATTAAAATTTCCTGTAAAATTAAATTGAGAGACAAATACATACGTTTCCTTTAATTTTCTTCCAATTCAATCACAAATCTACAAAAATCAAACTTAATTAATTACACAACTAAACAAAAAGTATTTAACAAATAAAAAAACCTTAAATTAATTGGGAGAGGGAGAGTGAGAGATGGGTGATGAGGATGGTATGAGAAGGGTGTAAGATGTGTGTGAGAGAGAGCAGATTTGCAGAGCACGGAGAACAGCGCGCAGGGGGGAAGAAGAAAGAAAGGAGAAAGAGAAAAAGAAGGCTGCATGGCCTGTTTTAATGAACTAGATTTTGCTCGACGAATAACAACGCTGTCAAGCAAAAAAGTGTCGGTGGGTTTTTTGACAGGTCATCATGGAACTTTGCCGACACGTATAACACTTTACCCGACAAAATCTTTCATCGGGCAACATTCCAAAAGCCGATGAACTGGTTTTTCGTCGAGCAAAGGGTGACACAATACAATATGCGTCCCTGACAAACTTACTTTGCCTGAAGAACTTTACTTTACCCTTCGAATTTCATCACGCAAAATCCTTAACAAAAACTTAAACGTTGACCAAGTTTGTCCGATCAAATTTTGTATCTTCATCGGACGAAATTATGTCTCACTCATGCATTTGTCGAACACCTTACGTGCATGAATTAGTTACTACCCAAATGACACAGGGGTCATCAAAGGTGCTTCCCACCAATTTTTGGTCGTTGGCATGTTGACTTCAAGGTGGATCTGTCACTAAATCATAATCTATACTCTCTTTTTTCACA
This sequence comes from Pyrus communis, assembly GCF_963583255.1. Taxonomy (NCBI): domain Eukaryota; kingdom Viridiplantae; phylum Streptophyta; class Magnoliopsida; order Rosales; family Rosaceae; genus Pyrus; species Pyrus communis. The sequence goes on from NC_084810.1 coordinate 8,887,348, forward strand.
TTTGCTAGATTAATCTATCATTCACCCCTTGATGCGATAGTTAATTAGTATTTATTATATTAACCTTTTTGGTATCTGACGCGTTAATTTAATATTATATATTTTACTATATTCTTCGTATGTTTTGGTAATTATTTTGATAAAATTTTGATACTTTGCTTTGTATTTTCAATATAGGACATTCGACTTCCCTTGGAGCAAAACATGACCAAACGGACGAATTTTGGAGTGATTCAAATTGGAGGACGTTCGTGTTTCCCTTGGTGTGTTTGTATCAAAATTTGGGATTTTTCTACCAAACAGTTATTTTCTGGCAATGGAGTAAAGAAGTGCATGTTGGAGGAAAGTGACGTTTATGTGCTTAATTGTGATTTTTGGAGCCCGAGATGACCTTTGATGGGTTTGTGGGCTTCTGGAGAAGTGTTCAAAATATTCCAAGCTTTAAATCTAGCTATATTGGGCTGGTTTTGGGGCAGATATGAGTCCAAAACGTGGCTGTGCAGATTTAGAGCGAATTTTACCATTTAATTTAGGGTTATGTTTCCTATTTTATTTTAATTTATTTAGTTTCCTAGTCTTGATGGAAGACCTTTTATTAGGAGGATTTAATTTAGTAGGATAAATAAGCTTGGCCGGCCCTATTTTTCTCTTCTTCTCTGTGCAATATTGGGAGAGGAAATTGGCCAAGCGTAGAGATTTTCAGACTTTTACATTTAAGGTGTTTTCGATCTTTTATTATTTCATTACAATTTATGTTGATTTTAGTTATGAATATGCGTAACTAATTTCCTTTTTGATAGGGTGAAGCCACGAGCCTTAACAGAAATAAATAGTTTTTTTTTTAATTTGCTTATGATATTATGCATGCAAGTTTTGAATTGTTAATCACCGGTTTAAATTATCTAGTGTCTTGATGATTCGTGACCATTAGGATATTTATAAAAGTAATTTGATGCAATTTTGGTTGGAGGTCGGTCCCTGAAATTGACGAAGGCTGCTTGTTGTTAATATGTGCAAGTTCACTTAGGATGAATACCACGTCATGAATACCACGACTTAAGGGTTACATGGTTTTTCAAAAGGTTTCACAGAACTTAATGAGTCATATATGTTTATATTTGATATGAATACCACAGACTAGGCTCGGCCCAGGCCCAGTGCGGGCAGGGAGATCGTCCAATGCCCAAAAAAATTGGGGGCACAAAAATTATTAGGATGGTATATTATATATGTTTTTATAAGAGTATAAATTTATAAAATTTGGTTTAATGAAAAAGAAATTTAACTCGAACTAGTGGTTTTGTTGTTTAAAATTAATGAGAAGGTTTCAGGTTCAAAACACCATGTGTGCTTATTTAGATTCCAATATTTTAAAATTTTCTTTTCATAACATTATAAATTTATAAAATTTGGCTAAATGATCAAGAAGTTTAATTATAAGCAATGGTTTTTGTTGTTTAAAATTAACGAGAGGTCTTAAGTTCGAAATGCTATGTGCATGCTTATTTTTTTCAATTTTTTACAAATTTTTGTTTGGTTGTTAATTTATTTACTAGCTAGTAGTTATGTAGTTGCTATTTTTAAACATCCATTCCAATTCAAGTCTAATATTCAACAAAGAGTAACGCGTAGACTAATTTTTTAAACCAAATTTGTGAATAATATTACGTGTCATCAAAATGTTTAATTTAGTGTTCATTCATTACTTATACATATCTTTAAAGACTCGAAAATATTATTATATTTTTAGTCTTATATTAATGAGGTTAGTAAATAAGAAAAAATACCTCATGATTTATACAAAAGCACTTTAAAAGTTCAGATGGAAAACAAAACTTATAATCTATCTACTTGTAAACCCGAAGTTTTTTGGTTTCCTTCTCTCAATACAAAATAAATTTGTTATTCCGTGTTTTTAAATTATTGAGTTTGAAGTGCTTTCTAAATATAATTTTATCGATGTCTTACGTGTAAAAACAAATATTTTTTTTATATGAAGTGATGGCACATTTTTTAGCGTCGCCCCGGGCCTTAAAAATCTCTGGACCGGCCCTGCCATAGACAAATTGCATGTTTGATATACGTTCTATATTGGGGGTTCAAGTAGGAATATATTAGGAAAACCTAACCTTCGAAATATGCATTTATAAGTCATAAATAATTGGGAGAACTATATATGATTGATAAGGTGACGGCGAAATCCTAATGCTTTCATAATTTGACTTCTAAAAACTATTTCCTTTTCCTCATCTTTAATATTGCAAATTGTTTACTCTCATTTATTAATTTTGTTTTTATTAAATTAGATCATAAAATCAATCATCACAAATCTTTGCTTTACAATAATTAACTGAAATTTCGTTTGATACGAATTATTTAAGAATCCTTGTGGAGAACGACCTTGTTAGAAACATTTATACTACAATATCCTTGTCATTCTTGCAAGTATTATAGGTGTTTTTAACCCTTTTGTGTGTGTGGTAAAAATCCTATCAGTGCCTCATGTAAATGACTAAAATGGGGTACAGAACCTCTACGGATCCTATGGACCTCCGTACCATCACTCACCTCCCCTTACCTCTCCCACAACATATTTTTCTAACCTTCAACCCCTCCCATTTTCTTCTACTTCTTTTCTTTCTCTACGGTTCTGCTTCGTCGATCGCTGTCAGAGAAAAAGGCAACGATGTTGAGGAGAAATAGAAATAGTGAGAAAGTTAAAGAGGAAGAGTGATCTCAGCCTGCACGATTTTACGTGAAGAGATTATTTGGTCTGCATAATTCAGATGGTTTGAATCCGAAAAGGATCATGTTCCACTAAAATGTGTTCACAAAATTACTCATCAATAGAAAAGTAAGAGTGTGGATAGAAAGGAAAATTGGTCAACTTAATTGTTGTCTGTCAAAATAAAAGTTCATTAATTTATTCCTCATTGTATTTCTTTCTTTTGCATAATAATTATACATTTTTTCCAAGTACTATGATTATACATTGATTTAGGACTGTATATATGGTGATTTGTTTATCAAAATTATAAGCCCAATTGAAAGACATTTTCATACATACACATCCTATTAACTAACTAGCTTGAAGCTATTAATGATTGATTAAGCCACATATAATCACCTTTTAATCTATCCAATTTAGCAAGAACCCCAACTAATGTTGCAGTATTGTAAGTGCATGCCTCAGTCTGCATGTAATTCCACCTCTCGTCCCTGAATCCATCGTTCCCATCGGGCCCACCAACCAGTGCCCCAACAAGCACGTTAGGGTTTGGACCCTGCTTCCCATACCAGCTATCGTACCCCTGAGTGCACCCAATGAAACCCTTGTTCTTCTTATACGAATCAATGGATGCTCCTCTGTGGTGCACCCTTTGAGGGTATTTTGGTCCATACCCAACCAAGTAGCTCATGGCCATTGGATTGGACCCCAGAATGTAATCAACCTGTGATTTGGCAAAAGATAAGATTTCTTGTGGGCTCACCTGTCCTTTGTCGCAAGTAAGATTCTCATGAGTGGCTTGGAGATAATCAGTGTATGTTGTGAGTAGAAACGCTGCGTTTGAGACGTATTGCATGTTGTTCCATTGGCGGATATACAACAAGCCTCCTGGGGTGCGTTGCACGTTGGCTACGTTGTTTCTGTCAAGGCAAGCACACATGTAAAACTCTGCTTTTGAACGATACTGTTGCAGTATTTGCATGTGTTGCTTGTGTTTCTCTTCCTTTAGCAACTGAAAAAAGAAAACGTATGTGAGAGTTAAGGAATTGAAACAAACAAACTAAATATTTGTTAATTTACAAATCAGACAGTTCATCACATGACTGATGCTAGAGGTGAGTTCTAATAAAGATTTGAGACACACTAGTGGTAGTAGAATGTTGTGCGTTGTATGGTGTGAATAAAAAAGTTTACTTAAATTTAGAGAAAGAATAATGCTTGAATTCCTCTTGGAGGAATGAACTCATTCCTACACTTGCAAATAACGTATTTTCAACCTAAAAATTTCATAATCAGAACCATGTCAATCTCTAGATACGTTATTTATAAGTGGAAGAATGAGCTCATTCCCCAATAAGGGAATGCAAGTATTATCCTTAGAGAAGGATGTTAAGTTCAGTCAACGTAACGGTGGGTAGCTTTGAGGGACTCTTCGGAATGACTTTTGAAATAACTGAAAGCGCTTTTGATAATGTATGGGGAAAAAATTCAAAGTGCTCTTGAGTTAAGAAAGGCGGCATTTGAAGTGCTTTCAACAATTAAGCACTTGTTTTTATTATATCTTTTTAATAATGCATTTCAAGTGCTTCTTCATGAATCGCATGCATTTCATGAAATTTTTGATGTGCTTCTAATAGAAGTTATTTCACTAGAAGCACTTATGAGCAGGAGTATTTTGTAAACAAGTAAGTTCAAACAAATCTTGAGTCAATGATGCATTAATTATGTGGTCGATGACTTGATTTGAAACTATGTAGTATGATAGTTGATAAATTGTAGGTCTCACAATGCACCATCGGCTACAATCCACTACGCGCCTAACCTAGTATAGTTCTATTTACCAATGAGATGGAAATTAAAGAGAATTAGACAGGTGATCAAGTTTGAGTTTATGTACCATTGAAGCAATGATTTGAACACCAGCATACTTAACATCCCAGCTAAACTCTTTGATGGCCCAAGTAGTGCCCCCAAGAGACTGGCCATTGTTCAAAGCATAGTTCAAATAATCCTCATTCTGTGTGGCTTTGTACAACCACAAAGCTGCCCAGAGCAACTCATCCATGTAACCACTCCAAGATGTGTAGTGCCCCTTCACCACTCCAATACTCTCGTCATATTTACCTCTATATTTGTCACCAAACTCAAACAACTGCCAACAAATCCAATTCCCATATTAATTATATGTTAAATACATTGAATAAATTTATATCAAAGATTTAAGAGTACGTATTTATTTAACCAAAACCATTGTACTTTGGTAACCAGTACACCAACCCTTGCATAGTTGTATATCAACCTTGCATATATTTCTGTATATATATCGTTATCAGACTATTTAAATATGTTACCTGTTGTGCATGGTGTAAAAGTAGGCCAGAGTAATGTGGGTTGGTTTTCCTAAATACAATAGCAGCCGCTGCCATTGCCGCCGCAGTCTCACCAGCAATATCTGACCCGGGGTGGTTCTCATCGACCTTGTAGGCTTGTCGAGACGTTGTCATGTCCTCCGGCCTTTGCCAACAGTAGTGATCCGTCGATCCATCTCCCACCTAACAATCATAGACTCGTATGGTAAATTTATTGACCGACCCAAGCTATTGACAGTCTAACGTATTAGAAATTATCATATGACAATGTTGTCAACCACATTTAAATCAAAGTTTAATAACATGTCAGACTGAGACTTTTCAACAGTTTTATTTCATTATTACTATTACCTCAGCCCACAAAACATTTGGGTGAGTATGAGCCTTGATGAAATAATCAGTCCCCCATTTGATAGCTTCTAAGGCATGATTGTACTCTCCAGCATCCTCTATTTGTTTGCCGTACTCAATTACACCCCAAGACAGCATTGTTATGGTAAAAGCCATTGGCAGACCAAATTTCACATTGTCACCTGCATCATAGTACCCTCCCACCAAGTCCACCTGAAAAACATACGTGAATACGCCAGACGAAGTACATCACATCAAACACATGCATACATAATTATGATTTATGTTTTTGCTTTTATACAAGCAATATTGGGATAATCAAATTCAGAACCTCGAATGAATGCTAACTAGCTGAGCTACAAACACGATGTATATGATTGATGAATTATGATGATAAAATGGATAACTGACCCCTTGTTCTAGGCCATCGTCAAGGCCGGAATGGTGACGCCAGGTGACCCGTTGGTTGTGGGGCAAGCGGCCGGAACGTTGGGACTCGAAGTAGAGGAGACTCTTGGAGAGAGCTTCGCCGTAGTCGAAGGACTGAGTCTGAGACAAGGAAAAGAGTGCGAAAATGGAGAGTAGAGAAAGCCATTGGACAATACCTTGCTTCATGTCCTCCGTAATATTATTGTGTTTCTCACTCTCTTCTCTTCCTACCCCTCCCACAGGCCCCTATTTATAGTTATACTCCTGCTCAGTCAGTGTGGGGCCAAGACCACGCGAGCTTAATAAATGGATTCCCCCATTGATTGGTTAATCACAAATTACCCCAAAAAGGCTACAATCCATAGTAAAAGTATTCAAAAATATTTAGACATGTTATACCAGAATTTAGTTGGCAAATACAAAAATTAATGAAAAATGTTTCAAAACTTTAAGTTTTAAGGATAAGAACAAAATAAAAGGTAAACTGAATAATATCAGGATTGACTTTTTAGTGTAAAAATAAGGTTTTTCGTTAAATAAACAGTACTGGAAGCTTTTGGTTAAAATTCCCTTAGCAAATGACCACAATTTTTATACAACGGTACATTTACACTAAGAGGTGAGTAAATAAATAACTATAATTTATAAGCCATTATATTTACAAGATTTTGGTTGGGCGTGAAAAAAATGTACAGACTCGTCAAATGAAAAAAGTTATAGTTGTGTCCACGAATGTGTCGGCGATTCTGCAGCACATATTACACTACGTCTTATAAGATGAAACTCATTTCTATCAATAGTTTCACGTTATCTGTAAAAAAATTCCTGAAGAAGAAAAAACAGACCAATTGAGCTTTACTCTGGACTTGAAATTGACTAAATACATATCGAGTGCTCCCACGCGAAATCAGATTTCCCTAATCAATGTTTTTGACCAAATTCAGGTAATAATATCTGGCATAATTTTGCTCCAAATAGTAATTATGTGGGCCCATGTAAGGTTGATCAAACGGCTAGGAGAAATTAGACAACCCCAAATATTTTCTTGGCCAGATTTTAGCTGCATAGCCTTTCTGTATACGGAATGATATCTGGTTTTATAAAGATGTTGGCTGGGCATTTTTAAATTTGAAAAGCCAGCGTATTCTACAATTTTTATTATTGAATAATTTTAAGAGGGTATTAATTGAAATGTGCAATTAAATTCATATTTTTTCTATTTTCTGTTTTGATAGATAGACACATTTATGTTGAGTGCAGAAATAAATTAGTATCCACTCTGGATCCCTGTATCTAGAGCCTACGGACCGAGAAATCAATACTCAATTTTAATCTTACGGCGCCCTTAACCATCCTATTGATTCACTTCACAAAGATTAAAAAATTTGAACAGTCCAGATCTCTCTTTTGAAAGCTCTGGATCTGTCAGTCTGTGAGTTCCGATCATGACTAGATCTCATTCCACGATGTGGCTACGTTGCTTTTAAACAACAGGGTGTTTATAAGTGGGATGACTTTGGTATGTTTTAACATTTTTTTTTTTTTTTTTTTGATATTAATGCAGATGTTTGTTTTTTATTGTCATTTGACGAGTCCCGACTACATCAATTTTTCACCCAAAGTGGTTCTATTCAAACTCAACCAAGATTTAGTCTCAATGGCGTCACCATCACAGTCCGTCCACCCAGTTAGATGCAGCCACTCTCAACCCCTTAATTTTGGAAAGAATCGATGGTCGTAAGCTGGTAGACGTGGTACAGAGAGTTGCAGAGATGGAAGTTCATATATATTTCAATGTTGAACAGAAAGTGTGTTTGAGTCCTTAACGCGAATTCTTGATAAACGTCAAACAAGTCAAACATACCAAGCAAATGCAGTAAGTTAAACAAGAGAACTACAAAAACACTCAAATTTAAGTGCTCGTTTTGGTGTCCAGTAATCGAATGGATTGGCTAACTCCTTGTACTTCACGGAATGTCGAAGAAAGAAATGAGATAAATTGTTTCCTTCATGTCTGATCACCTCCACCTTCAACATACCTTGAACTTCATGAGTTATCCAATCCACTTCAAACCTAGGAACCTAACAGACCCCTAACATCCTAAGATGACCTGACCACCAGAGAAGCTTAGACAGGACAAACTGGTTCCTAATGCAAATACCACTTCATCAACGTCAACGATGACACATTTTTGTGTCACAATGTTGTTGATTTTTAATGTGATTCATGCTATTGTATCCAAAACCAACACTACTCCCCCACGACGATCATCCTCAAGATTCAGCACGCAAATGACACGTCAAGCAACAATTTCATCTTGACAAGTCAATTGACAGCCAAGGATTTGTTATAGAGAGATCTCAAAATGCATCCATCTGCTCCCTCATGATCAAACTTTAACCATTATTCACAAATGTGTAGACCACCATTCAGGACACACGAAAAAAAATACAAGTCGCATGAAGAACAGCCAGATATTAGTGCTAAGAATAAAAAGAATAGGCCACACAGAGAGAATGTAAAGCAGAAGCCATACCTCATATACTTTGAAACCATACCACCATACTCATTACACACACAATTGCCAGGTATTGACAAACATCTAGCAATAAAGCTTAAATACGACTACTAGTGTTGATAGATACTAAAAGTTCAAACATCAGCCTTCGCGATAGTTTAAAGTCTACATATACTTAGCTCCTACTAGGAAAACAACCTTACATATTCATTGATTAGGCAAAAGAACCTCCAGTTTGATGCAGCATTGCATCTATTTCATCCCCATCTTCCATTTCCAACTGCAGGAGAAGAACAATAATCAGTCAGAACTCAAAAAATTCACACACATACTGACATATCGGGAGAGATAAAGAACCGAACCTCATCAGGGGTCTGCTCGGCTCTCAGACGACGGCCATCAAACAGGAATGCAATAGAGTTGAATTCCACCGACTGTCTGTCGCAGTAAGCGTTCATAAGCTTCTTCAGTTGGGTACTTCTCTTGATCCTGAAAAACACTTCATTCCCATCCTACATAACCAAAACCAATATATTTCCAGCATTAACAATAATTCACATACAACGTGCACCAAAGTATCCATTGTCATCAAACTTTACAATCGCATATAGTAAAATTCCAAAAATTTGTAAAGTAAAAGGAGATAACATTTCAGGCTGATATCAAAATTCCTCTTCCATACAACAATCTATAATCTCAAAATTGTTGAGAAATTAAGGTCAATTTAGGGTTTATTGAACAGTAATTTCAGGCACAACCATAAAAAAATAAATCAAAGGTAAGACAGACATCAAACACAGGAAAAAACAAAACATGCTTCATTAAACATTCAAAAAAAAAAAAAAAAAACAATTTTGTAGGGTATGTTCTCATCACGATTAACACATAATTTCCATAAACAAAACAAAACCTAGAATGAGGTGGGGGTGGGATTAGAGAAAGGGGACCTGGCCCTTGACTTTGAGGTTGATGTGGGCGGACTGATCGGTGGGCTTCTTGTCCTCCTCCTGGTTCGTGACACCTGACATTCTTCCTTGCTTCTCTGTGTGATCCGAGTGCAGAGGGAGACTATGTGTGTTCAAGTCTTCTGAGACGGAGACCAAGAGACCTACCACCACTTCAACTCTTGGACTCGATGAAAACAAAGTGGGTGCCTTGTGCCTTCCCCTCCCCTCTTTTTCTCTCTCTGCACCCCACTTACACAACCCCACCCAAATTTTCCACTTTTCAAGGATGTTACTGTACGACATCCAATAGTGACACCGTCGTACATTACTCGACCCATTTCGTTCAACCTTACATATTCATTTGGGCTAAGGCTCATCTTAGATTAATCTCTCAAATGGGCTCTTGTTAGGTTTGGATTGGAATGCTTCTAGTCTCTAGGTAAAGGAATCATACAGTTAAGTCTCACTCGTTCACACATGAAAACAAATGTACGGAACTCTAAATCCAATTGCTTTAAAGGCCTATTAAACATATATGTTTGTTTTTGTATCTTTGGCTTCTTTATCGGTGTCTAATTCGCGTAAGGTGATTTGCAACACCAATTTTCAAATTTTGAGGGATTGACATTTTTCATATGCTCATATGTGATCGGTTATTTGGTCCAACATCTCTGGCTTCTTTATAGTAATTAAATTTTTTTTGCTAGATTAGATATTGATTCTAGTTTTCATATCAATTGAAAATAAAAATTCGTAACTAATAATCTCATATCACTCGTCTCTCTACAAAATTTAAAAGTTTACTTATGTAAATTGGTTAAACACTTTAATTTGAAAATAGAAAATTCCTTAATTTTTTTTTTCTAAATCATCATTATCCTCATTCAAAGGTTTGAAGCCTAAAAAACTTGAAATGGAAAGCAACCAATATAAGGGATATTATTAAAAAGTAAATAAATGGTATTTCTAGAATATAGAATTACATTAATTTGAATAACTTAAACTTTTGTCCTTATAAAACTTGTGGTATATGTTCATCTCCTCCAATAAAAATTCTGGTACAAATACATTGTTCAATTGAAGAAATGCCTAGCATTCATGTATTGTATTAATTTACAATTTATTATATAAAGGGATGTGACCATACCAACGTATTATACTACACTCGAACTCTTTTGAAAAGAATAAGGTCATAATATTTATCTGAGTTTTGACAACGCAAGAGAGAAGAACAAATGCCGAAGAACATTTTAGTTGTGTTATGCATTGTTGCAAGCTTTATCTGGGCATCAGTAGCCACACCAGGAATTGCTACTTTCTACTCAAGCTATATTCGTAAGTTTGTTTTCTTCCTCACTCTTCTTTTTTCTTTAAACCACTGTATTGAGCTTCTGGAGACGAAGAAAACATTGTATATAAATTATGACATAACACGGAACTAAATATAATTAACGAAATGTCCTTTTCATAAACTGTATATAGGTATAATTTTTAAGGAAAATTGATCAAAGGTGGATATCTTTTTTGTTTTTACAGCCTCAGCATGCTACGGGAATACACCACAAGGCATTTTGATCGCTGCTGCAGGTGATGCGATATGGAACAATGGTGCTGGATGTGGAAAGTTTTATAACGTCAAATGCACTGGACCTCGAAACCCAGTTCCACATCCATGCACCAACTCGACGGTTAGAGTAAAGATCGTTGATCATTGTCCTGGATGTCAATCCACACTTGACCTCTCTCAACCGGCTTTCGCCAAAATTGCTAACCCGGTGGCAGGAATTATCAACATTGATTACTGGTAATCGTATTTGCTACACATTACCAAATTTGTTCTACGTGTATCTAATTTATGAATAATATTCTTCTTCGTGCCGATTTGCTGGGCATGAAGATCTTCAGTTATTACACAAATTATTGTAATATCGTCAACATTACTACTAAATAAAATAAATATAAATGTTATTTAAATTCTCACCAGATGCACATGAGACATTTCATTGTTTACCACAAATTAAAATTAATTAATCTAGTTTAGTTGACATATGTTGCAAGATATTTATGTACGTCCAGTAATTGGTATAAGTCGCACGATATTTATGTCTGTCCACTAATTGTTATAATTGTTGTAATGTTAGTCAATTGATTCTCCCTATTGAATTAGGGGTATTTTTGTAATTTTTCAGAATAGCCGCGCCACTATATAAAGGTGGCTATACCTCACATTTGTAACACACTACTATGAAATTCTTGAATAGAATTCTCCCACTCTCTTAAATTATTTTCCTCTAAAACAACATAACAATTTTTACCCAAATTTGCCACACCTAATTCTATTGGATCGAGCACACATTTTTGTTTCTTTGAGACGAATTAATTAACGAAGAAGCAAGTCTAATTAACTAAATTCCTATAGTGGAACATCCCAAATAAATTCAAAAATTGTTGAACTAGATCATCTTAGCCTAGAGGAGTTTGAATTGCTTAATGTTTTCAGTTTGGCAGTTTTCCCTTACATTTGACAAAAGAAAATTGAACATAACAAAAGCTTTCATGCATGTGTCAAATTGTTATTGTCGATAAGACGAAAACAATCCTTCCATGTAATGAGCCAATATATTTTGCTTGCAAACCTCATAGATACAAGCGAAGCACATACAACGCATGCCAACATGACCTCCTCTCCACATCTTTGATGAACATACGTAATTATATGTGCCAACCAGTCTCATGTTAATGATTCACTAGTTAAAATGAGATCATGGGTGCAATAGGCTATTATATATAGTTCATTTGTTAAGAGCATTCACCCTTGCACCGGAAGACTCTTTCCCTTGTCCCTTACTCTCTCTTTGGTTGTGAGAAAATTTACTCTACTGATTGGTCTTTTGTTCGCACTGAAAATTTACTTACAAAATCATATATAATAGAGAGCTAGAAGAGCTGCTACTTGCCCCATTCGGACTCAAAGCCCTTAACTAGTTCAAATTCCAGAATGCAGCAACAAAACAGATACAACAAAGCAAAAAGAAACGCATAATTATCTAATATCTACCCATCTCTACACCCTCCCCTCCATCCATGCCACTCGAGAATTACGCTGACTCCAACCGCTACCAGGGCGAGGTGATACATCAATTTCAGCTCCATCTCCATTCCCAGCTGCAATAAAAAGATTTTGAGTCAATTCGAAAATTCAACAGTGCGAACCACATTCACACGGAATAAAAGAATAGATAACGTAGGTAGAGAAAGGTAGAAAGATGACCTGATCTGGAGTGATATCGAATCCAATGCTACGGCCACCATGCGAGAACATAACATCGTCGAGCGCCACAGAAAGTTCACTACAGTAAGCACTCGTACACCTCTTCAGTGGAGTGCTTGGCTTCATCCTGAAGAACATTTTAGTCCAGCCCTACAAACCGCAATGAATTGTGAAATAGCAAACCTTAACTATAATATACAGATATTCAACAGAAAAGAGATCTATAATATACAGATAAAGTGATCAATAATGGAGCACATGTATTAAACAGAATAAATAAAAAGCATATCAGACTAAATGTATATTAACTACGGAAAATGAAATATATGTTTTGGATTCGTTTCTGGGATAAAAACAACACTCTAAGGACGCATTTCCATAACCGTAATCGGAATTAAAATACGAAATTGAATTTTAATTATGGGGTATAGCTTTGTTTACTAAACTTGGGGAGTAAAAAAAAGGTGAGACCCACACAAAATTTTGGAATTCAATTCCAAAATTTGGAGGATTTGGATTCCTTAGATTAACATGGTATTTGGATTCCTAATTACTTTGGCAATCGGAATGACATTTTTGTTTCCTTTATGTCCTCACTTCTTTTATTTCCAATACTATCCTTTATAAACCTATTAACCCTAGTTTAATTATGCACAACTCCTTACTTTTTTTTATTTTCATGCTCGTTCACATTATGCACAACTACATGCATATGCCGAAGAGAAGAAACTACAACTTGATTGAGAAAATTTAAATATTAAAGTAAATGTGACATCCCACATCGCCCAGGGGAGTGGATCCTGTAAGCCTTATATGTATATTCTCATCTCTACCTAGCATAAGACTTTTTAGGAGCTCACTGGCTTCGGGTTCCATAGGAACTTCGAAGTTAAGTGAGTTCGGGCGAGAGCAATCCCAGGATGGGTGACCCATTGGGAAGTTCTCGTGTGAGTTCCCAAAAACAAAACCGTGAGGGCGTGGTCGGGGCCCAAAACGAACAATATCGTGCTACGGGTGGAGTCGAGCCCAGGATGTGGTGGGAGCCCGGGTCGGGATATGACAATTTGGTAAGGGGTGGATTGTGACATCCCACATCGCCCAAGGGAGTGGATCTTGTAAGCCTTATATGTATATTCTCATCTCTACCTAGCACGAGGCCTTTTAGGAGCTCACTAGCTTCGGATTCCGTAGGAACTCCGAAGTTAAGCGAGTTCAGGCGAGAGCAATCTCAGGATGGGTGACCGTTTTCATGTGAGTTCCCAGAAACAAAATCGTGAGGGCGTGGTTGGGGCCCAAAGCTGACAATATCGTGCTACGGTGGAGTCGAGCCTGGGATGTGGTTGGGGCTCGTGCCGAGATATGACAATTTGGAAGTTTTCATGTGAGTTCCCAGAAACAAAACTGTGAGGGCGTGGTCAGGGCCCAAAGCGGACAATATCGTGCTACGATGGAGTCGAGCCCGGGATGTGGTTGGGGCCCGCGCAGGGATATGACAATTTGGAAGTTTTCATTTGAGTTCCCAAAAACAAAACCGTGAGGGCATGGTCGGGGCCCAAAGCGAACAATATCATGCTATGGTGGAGTCGAGCTCGGGATGTGGTTGGGGCCCGTTCCGGGATATGACAATTTGGAAGTTTTCATCTGAGTTCCCAAAAACAAAACCGTGAGGCCGTTTGTCACATCCTGGCCCGGGCCCCCACTACATCACGGGCTCGACTCCACCGTAGCACGATATTGTCCGTTTTGGACCCCGACCACGCCTTTAAGGTTTTGTTTATGGGAACTCACAAATTGTCACATCCCAGCCCTAGCCCCCACCACATCCCAGACTCGACTTCACCTTAGCACGATATTGTCTGCTTTGAGCCCCGACCACGCCCTCACGGTTTTGTTTCTGGGAACTCACACGAAAACTTCCTAGCGGGTCACCCATCCTAGGATTGCTCTCGCCCGAACTCGCTTAACTTTGGAGTTTCTACGGAACCCGAAGCAAGTGAGCTCCCAAAAGGCCTCATGCTAGGTAGAGATGAGAATATACATATAAGACTTATAGAATCCACTTCCCTGGACAATGTGGGATGTCACAATAAATACTTAAATTTATAAGAATAAATAAATAAAAGCATTTTAGTGTGTCTATGAAATAAAAAAAGCAATTTAATTTTTTTCTTACTCTTATATATTATATCAAATTTTATTTAAAAGGTATATAAAATATTTGATTTGGAACAAATGTATTTTAGTAATCATACTGGTTAATATTCTAATTCTGCTGAATTAGTAAAAAGCTTTATAGAATTAGTGTCATTTTTATTCTGATTCCAAAACATTTAAGTAATCAACTCCGACAGGAATCCGATTCTGACTTCTCTTCATTCCAACTCCTTTTTAATTCAATTCTTCCTCAATTTAATTCATCATATTTTCATCACGGTTACGTAAATGCACCATAAAAAAAAAGAGATAGGGGAAGACGGGTGGTCATGGACTTCGATATTGATCATGAGGTGGACGACTCCCAACATATTGTTTTGTGGTCTGACAGGAACTTTGCGACTCGCCCCCATTTCAAGGAACTAGATCCTCTCCTGAGCTCAGGATGGGGATCCTCCTGAGCAGCCCATCTGGATTGTTCAAATTTGATCCAACGGCTCCAAATAGGAGGCCCTTCTAAAAGTTATAATAATTGGAGCCGTTAGATCAAGTTTGAACGGCCCATATGGGCTGCTTAAGAGGATCCCCATCGTGAGCTTAGGTGAGGATCCAGTTCCCCATTTCAAAGCCTTCAATGATTTGCTTTTCTTTGTGCTTCTCTCTTTACTTTGAGAGATTTTTCAGTGTGACCGATATCACGTGTTATTATACAATTGGTGAGATATATGTGTTAAAAAGTTAATAACTTTAAAAAAAAAAATTCCACCACTTACATAAAAATACGTGGTGTATCACCCGTATTCCCGTCACAATAAAAAATTTCTCCTTTACTTTTTCAACTTTCAACTTTCAAAACAAGTGAAGACTCTTGTAGTTAATGCAATGAACTGTGCAATTCAAAATTAATTATGGCTTTCCGGAGAAGTTCTGCATATGAGCTTCAGTTCTCGAATAAAATTATTTGAGAAACATCCTTGTACGCAGGGGTAGAATAAAATACCAAAAATATCAAAACTAACCGGACCCGTATAGAAGCCGAACAAACAATGTATCGAACCAAAAATATTGAATCATTCGGTACCTGAATGGAAAATACTGAACCATTTAGTACCCGAAACGAAATAGATACCAAAACTTTCGGTACATGAATCAGTATAAAATACGTGTTTGTTCAGTAAGATTGTACCAAACCGATTTAAATTTTAAGATGCATAAATTTAATTATACATATAATATATAAGATTATAAATTGTTACAGTCATCAGGATCAATTGAGATTTAATCTCAACCATTGAATTGATATCATCTTTCTCGCCCGACACCTCTTTACTTCACGTCAGTCTTGACTCTATCGACCTCAATTGAGATATAAATTTTAAGGAAAAATATCGACTTTAAGGAAAAGTACCAAACCTAATTAATCCTTTTATTTGGATTAAGCCACACTTTATGGGTCAAGACAACTGTAAAGATTGTACATTTAGGGTGCGTTTGTTGCACCGGACTAACTCGGACTGGACTAACTTTAGGGACTAAGTTTGATTGGCTTAGACTAGACTAAGCTGGACTGACTTAGTGAAACATTTGGTGAAGTGTCAAACTAGAAAACTAGACTAACAATAAATTATTATTATTATTATAATATTTTAATTTATTTCCTGTTAAAAATATCAACATTAATATGGAAAAATGGGGCATCTTCTTCACAAATTGCTAGTGCTCATCTGCACATAGAACTTCTATTCACATAATCCAATAATTGTTCAATGATCATAACTAAATGGTATCCCATAAAACTAACAAATCCAAGCCTACCTTCACAAACCAAACACAACCAATTCACAGAATCCATCAAATATTCTGAAATTTAAAGAACAGAACAAATAAGGTAAAAAAAAAAAAGAGATGAAGAACGCAAAGCACCCAACCCGGAACCCAATCAACTTCTGCAAACCCTCCATAGTTGTAATCCTTCGTAAGGAAAATTAAATCCCAGAAAAATCAAATCCTTTAAGCTCACTTGTATATGCAGGACCAAAAATTCAATTTGAAAACCTTAAATCGTCGAAGTTCTGTCGAATTGGATACGGAGCTCGTCGGTTCTCCAATTGAAGATCGAATTTGAGGTCTCATTCTAGGTTGTGGGTTGGGGCGATAAGAGAGAGATTGGTGGTGGTTTGGACTGGTGGTGTGATCTTGGCTATGTTTGGCAATTGAAAGATGTGTAGAACTTCTAACGAATTTGGTTTTGCAATTCGAATATGGGATTTGCAATGGAATCTAGGTTTCACGATTCGAATGTGGATTGCAATTTTGGCAAATTTGGGCTCTATCTACTGGCTTTCAGGTCTGGGTTTTGCGATTCGAATCGAAGTGAATCAAACGATAGCGAGAGCAGGGAGAGAATGCGACAGGTTCTGGGTTCTGAGAAATTTGAAACAAGCAGACAATGTGATTTTGGGTTGGCGAGTGTTGACGATGTTGGCAACGCAAGCAGACGAAGCAGCAAAGACAAGAGATTGAGGATGACAAAGAGAGAGAACGTGAGAAGATGAAGATGCAGTAAAGGTCTTGGCAGTCTCATGGTTATTGGGGGGGGGGGGGTCTCGTTAAGACCTCTTAGTGAAGGGTTTTGTCCATGCGAGTCCCCTTTAGTCTTATTAATGTTAATCCCAGCATGGAACAAACACGGTATTAGACTAACAGTTAGTCCAGTCCAGTCCAGTCCCACTAAGTGAGGGCAAACAAACGCCCCTTTACATTTGTACCACATGACCCACAGCCCACACAACATAAGTGCCGAAATACTAGCTGGAAAATGTTCTGCTGCCAAAATCTTCGACGAATTTTTTTAACTGCCAAGATTCTAAAAATTTTTAGCTCTGGTTACCTTGATTGGTTATGACCCAAAGCCCACACATCATAAGCGCCAAAATACTTGCCAAAAAATGTTCGGTTGCTAGATTCTTCAACAAAATTTTTTAGCCGTCGAGATTTTTAAACTGAAAAATTTTCAGTCATCAAAAGTTTTTACTTCCAATTACCTTGATTGGTGGTGGCTTATATATTCAATAAAAAATTAGAAATAATGTCTACCAACTCAACTAACTGCATTAACTTGTTTGTATCTCTTTATGTTTTATTATCTAAATCTCTACTAATTAATAAAACATTTATTGTCAATCAAAACCCTATGAAATTACCAGTTTAACCCTCTAATTAAAACAAAACATGAATAAGAAATATGAGGCAGAAATGTAATTTCACACAACCAAATTTTGCTATTTTGTTTTTTCAAAGCCTCATCCACTTGTAATCCTAATATATCTCTAATTAAAAATAAAAATGAAAAATTCCCACTCCCACATTCTCTATCACTCTCTTCCTCTCTCCTTCTATTTCAAAAACAAAAATAAAAAAACTTCTCACATACTTTGTGTGTGCCTATATGCTAGTAATCTATTAACAAAACTCTTTTTGTTAACCAATAGAGGGTGAAAAAACTAAATTAACTTTCTCAACAAAACTAAATGAAATAACTAAAAATATGAGAAACAATCGCTAAAAATATGAACAATGATGTTCCCTGACCCCGAATGTCCACTTGGACTCCGAATCGAGCTATGTTGGCCGACACTTAAAGGTGACGAAGCCATAAAGTGTAGTGATGTGGAAAATATGAATAAATTTAAACCTAAAAGTGTCTCAATGTAAGAGTGTGCTTGTGAGCGGGAAAGAACTCATTTCACACGTGATGTCAAGGCATAAGTAAAGTACAGTAAAATTAGAATAAGAATTATACCATCATGAGTAGTCTCCGATATCAGCGTTTGCCAGAAATTCTTGTCGACACGAACACTGCCACTAAATCCTGAAGGGGCGAAAAACAAAGGTGAGTGGTCTTGAAAATAAAGTTTTGTAGAAATCTTTTCAAAACGTAATAACCCATCACCGTAAAACAAGTTTAGTTTCCAAAATATACATATTACGTGTAGTATGAAAATACTTACTGTAGCCTACAATATCTCCAAAATTCAATACGTCACAATATTTCATAAATAACCATCTAACATTGGATGATCACATAATCTCTCATAATAAACATAAATAGACATATGCTGACACACGAGTTCATGCAGATGTATTCTAACATAAACAAGACTGGGCGTAATAATGATTTACGCTCTAGTACTACAATCACGTGAAGATTGGCGCTATGTGCATCACATACGATTCCTAATTGCTTACAACAATCTAAGACAAGACTGGCACCTAAAATGGATCCAAAGTGAGAGTGTGGTGCGATGTGAACATATACGTAAAGCATAGCCCTGACTCAAGCGAGTTGTCACATCCCGGCCCGGGTGCGACCACTTCCGGGGCCCGACTCCACTACCGTAGCACGATATTGTCCGCTTTGGGCTTACCATTCCCTCACGGTTTTGTTTTTGGGAACTCACGAGCAACTTCCCAGTGGGTCACCCATCATGGGATTGCTCTAGCCTCATTCTCGCTTAACTTCGGAGTTCCTACGGAACCCGAAGCCAGTGAGCTCCCAAAAGGCCTCGTGCTAAGTAGGGATGGGAATATACATTTAAGGATCACTCCCCTGGGCGATGTTGGATGTCACAATCCACCCCCCTTAGGGGCCCGACGTCCTCGTCGGCACACAAGCGACCAGGGTTAGGCCCTGATACCAAATTGTCACATCCCGGCCCGGGCGCGACCACGTCCCGGGCCCGACTCCACTACCGTAGCACGATATTGTCTGCTTTGGGCTTACCATTCCCTCACGGTTTTGTTTTTGGGAACTCACGAACAACTTCCCAGTGGATCACCCATCATGGGATTGCTCTAGCCTCATTCTCGCTTAACTTCGGAGTTCCTACGGAACCCGAAGCCAGTGAGCTCCCAAAAGGCCTTGTGCTAAGTAGGGATGGGAATATACATTTAAGGATCACTCCCTTGGGCGATGTTGGATGTGTCACATCCCGGCCCGGGCGCGACCACTTCCCGGGCCCGACTCCACTACCGTAGCACGATATTGTCCGCTTTGGGCTTACCATTCCCTCACGGTTTTTTTTTTGGGAACTCACGAGCAACTTCCCAGTGGGTCACCCATCATGGGATTGCTCTAGCCTCATTCTCGCTTAACTTCGGAGTTCCTACGGAACCCGAAGCCAGTGAGCTCCCAAAAGGCCTCGTGCTAAGTAGGGATGGGAATATACATTTAAGGATCACTCCCCTGGGCGATGTTGGATGTCACAATCCACCCCCCTTAGGGGCCCGACGTCCTCGTCGGCACACACGCGACCAGGGTTAGGCTCTGATACCAAATTGTCACATCCCGGCCCGGGGGGGGACCACTTCCTGGGCCCGCTCCACCACCGTAGCACGATATTGTCCGCTTTGGACCCCGACCACGCCCTCACGGTTTTGTTTTTGGGAACTCACGAGCAACTTCCCAGTGGGTCACCTATCATGGGATTGCTCTAGTCTCATTCTCGCTTAACTTCGGAGTTCCTACGGAACCCGAAGCTAGTGAGCTCCCAAAAGGCCTCGTGCTAAGTAGGGATGAGAATATACATTTAAGGATCACTCCCCTGGGCGATGTTGGATGTCACACGAGTACTGACACCAGTGTAGCATACAATGAGTAGATAACGTAACTAAAATCATACAGCAATAAATTGATAATTCATGTCACCATAATACTATTCATAACCATAAATATAATTAAGACATCAATAAGAATACGCATATATGTGCATCCTATAGGACGTAGCATAATTTTATAATTTCTATCAATGCACTAAATCTTATAACAATTAAGTTAATCTAGGTGTATCGTAGAAAAATCCTTATGAAATATATAAATGGAAACTAAAAATTGTATATGTACTATATAAAAAAGAAGACTCACTCACAGTTACTTGCGAAGTCGCAGCCTTTCGAATTAGAAAAGTCGGAGTCTCCGATAGTAATCGCACCTAAGCATAATATTAGGACATGTGAGTAAAACTCAACTAAAACGATTAAATTTGGAGAAACAAATGGTGAATTCGAAATAAACGCGTCGAAATACGCTAAGAAAGGTCCTAGGAAAATTTTGTAAAAGTCAATAGTCAATCAAAAAGTCAATCGAGACTCTAAGTCAGTCAACTACGTTAAATCTTCAGAATTTCACTTAGTGGATGTCAAAAACAGAATCAGGACGTTGAAATTAACCTAAGAGGGTTTCCGAGAAAATTTCAAAAAAGTCAACAAAAATCAACTAATAGCCAACAATTAACTTTAACAAAATATTTCATTCTCAAATGGAATATTCTGTTAAAGTTAACTTAAAGGTTAACATAATATTCCTTCCAAATCTGAAATGGATTCGGGTCGTATATCTCACCCACAGTTCTAGGTTGGCCCTTTTTTTTTTTTTTTTTCTTTTTTCGATTGCCGTTGCAAATGTCGAAAACTAGGGATTTGGACAGGAAACTTCCACGGCTCTGATCAGCTTCAAAACTCAACTAAAACCAACGCATAATATATGGCTTTTAAGTTGGGGAAACAAGGAAGAGGGATATACCTATCCTGTGGTCGAAGTTGGCTGGAAAATGGCTCGAAAGCTGCCGTATCCTTTGCCGAAAACTGGGTAAAAGCTTCCTGAGGTGTTTCTTTGTGTTAAACGTTGTAATGAGGCTAAAAACGATATGAAACTATGATTTAGGACAACCTACAATGGTTTCGAGGCTTATCCTGCACGAAAATCTTGAGGGTTCTCCAAGAACCAAAGGGGGAAGACAATGAACAGTGGCGACGTCGAGATTGGACTCCAAGGTCTTGGCCTGGTTCGACATGCGAAGGGTCAGACGATGGTGTATGTCTAGGTTGGTTGGTGCAACTTACCGGAGACGACGAGGCAAGGTGGTGGCATCGGTGATGTCTTACCGAGATGAGAGAGAGATATAGTTTGAGATGAGAGAGTGAGGGAGTTCGATCCCCTTGTTTATGAGTTTTGGGAAGGATGACAAGGTAGTAGTATTTAGGTGGCGGTTCAATAGAGCTTGCCGGATGAGTGGTGGTGATGGCGGGTGATCTCTGTGTTTACATAGAGAGAGTGAAGAGAGAGAGAGAGTTAGATGAGAGAGAATGGAGAAAGTTTGAAATGAGGGAGAGATAGTGCTCCAAAAAGAAGGGAGGCACGGGAGTGAAGGGAGGAGTGGTGTGGGCCCTACTAACTCACAAAACAAAGCCATAAAAGACAAGATAGAAAATATCTCAAAAACGTGAAATTACTAAAACGCCCTTCACCTTTGTAGTTTCGTAAAATTGTAACCATAGCTCCAATTTCGATTCTACTTACACCTACGCGTTTGTACCAATGAGTACATCGAGAATACGATAAAATAGTAGCTCGCACACATCACTAAATGATGGTCAGTGAAAGTCAACAATCTCGCCTCTAGGGGCATTTTCATCAATTCACTCCTTTAAAAATATTAAAATAAAAAAAATTAGGGATGAGTTGTTACAAACAACATCTTCAACGACGAAAAATCATTTGAAGGTTGTCAGCAAAAAGTTTTAGCGAACATTTTATATTTTTTCTAAATTTTATTTTCAAAATTTTAATAAACACGCATGACATATGTACAATTGCTAGTATTAGTTAACAAATGAGCATCAATATTGAGAAAAAAACTAAAGAAACATAAAACTACAATAAAATGTCACGAGGCCAAACAACTCCTGCTAAAAGACGTCGACAGAATACAAGAGCTTGCTCAAAAAAATATTAAAATATATCCACGATGCAACCGTACTCTTGTTTCCTAGGGTTTCAAAGCCCAAGCCTTGTCCAAATACGAAGACGCAACAAGCCATACGAAATAACCAAAAACAAAATAGTCAACGCTCGTTGAATCATCTCCAATGAATTCTTAGCGGAGAAGGAAAGGGATGTCCCAACGAAACATCCCGCATGCACCCGACAAATTGTAATAAAATTTCCAATTAATCTACAAATTAATCAATTAATTAATCATCCCAATTAATATAAAGATTAATTATTTCTAAACACATTACGTGTATAGTGTATAAGTCAACATAATTAACAAAAGGGTAATTAATGTTATGAATACTATATTTTTAAACTAAATTTTGGTAAATCATATGACGTGATTGTTGATAATTGAATTATTATTTAAGATCCAGACTCATGAATGTTGGGACTAAAAAATAGTCCATGCCCCCTGCCTATTCACTGTTTAATGCCCGACCTAATGAGGATTGGTTGCAAGCCAAAATAATGGAGTGACACTTGTCTCCCCCTTCATAGATGAACAAGTAAACTACCACATTCCCAACTAAACTACCTACTTGTAACGTTTTCAGTAAGAAAACCAAATGTATATGTACATATCATGGGAATGGGTTGACCTCTGCGCGCGTTATCTAACCAGCACTTTTGGTTTTTCTTTTCTTAATCAATGGGGGCTGGAAAGATTTAGAGTTGCAATATACATTTCTCACCTTGGGAGAAACAAGTAGCACACTTGTACAATATCAAAAGGTTTTTTTTTTTTTTTTTTTTTTTCGGTAACGGTTAAATAATTGATTATGCGAGGTTAGCCTTTATGTTCTGGTCTAAATGCATTTAGCGCTAATCTTCTCTTGAAGAAAAGAGAATCCTAGCAATCACCACAAGACCAAACCTACATGGCCAGTTTGTAGCAGTTTCGTTCAACAATATTTCATCAGAGAACATGTTTATAGAAAAGATGTTACTTAAGAAAATGAACCTACAAAATAGTGCTTAAAATGCTTCTAATCTAAATTGAAATGTCTCTGGAGTCTTGAATGTTAACGTTGAAAATCATGCAACTTGATTCACCGTTAGAAAAATAAAAATAAAAATCTCTAAAAACACTTCTTGAGAGATTTGTGTATCCATTCCGATTTATATCTCCCTGTTTCTGTCGATCCCAGCATGTAACCTTTGATCACGTGGTCTAGAGAAACGAGAGATGCACTCTGGGAATAGCCCACGTTTTTCGAATTCGATTTGGGATAGGCAATCAAGCAGCAGGCAAATCACTCTTTGTTTCTGAGAGATTTAGATTTAGAGTATATCCTCAATTACTTAGGGGTAGAACTGATTGATATGTCTGGCAAAGTCGCAAATGAATGATGACTATGAGAGACCAGTTAAGAACATAAGGGGTCAACAGAGTGGCTAGCCAGCCGCGTTCTTTTTTCCTTTTCAAACCAACTAGTCGTTGTAATTGATGACTTTGTTGGTTCTCCAATCTCTCAACCCTATCCATAGTATGTCTAGCAAATCTACCAAAACACAAGCAAATAAGCTGCTTCTTTCGTTTCACATGATCATGCAAGGAAATTAAATACATAATACAAAATTAATGCATTTGATACTTAGTACTACGGTCTAGTGATATTTCTCTTTACTTATACTACGGTCTAATGATATTTCTCTTCACTTGTAAGTGAGAGATCATAGATTCGATTTTCGCGAAAAGTGAACTTGAACCACATTATTACTAGAAAAGTTCATTGATTTCATTTCACACAAAGGCTATGTTTAAGTAATGCGATATGTAGTGCGCATGCAGATAATACATACGAAATTAAGCAGCTTCTTAGTATAATAATTGATTGTTTTAATATTAAGTAAGAAGATATTTCTAAAAGGGGTCAATATCTAATTTAATTTTATACAATTTTATACTCTGATTGGTGTTCTGAATATATCTAGTAATTATCCCACTAAATTTGAGTTGTATAGTTTATTAACAATAATACTTGAATACCCTCTAAGGGGATGAACTCATTTCCCACTTACAAGTAACGTATTTTCGTTGTAGAAGTTTTCTAATCGGAATCATTTAATTTCTTAGTCTTCACTTGAAGATCATCCGTACAAATTTTTATTTGAATCGACAATCATTTAATCATCCAAATGTTTTAAATAAATGGACGGTGAACTATTAGTATGTTACTTGGTACCTACACCATCCATTTATTTGAGACACACTAGCTAGGATGACTTACAATTCCCGATTTGAATAACAATTCTTTGTAGGAATCATCTTCAAATGAAAATTAAAAAATTAGACGATTTTGACTATAAAATTTCAACGATAAATGTATTTTAGTTGCAAATGGGAATGAGCTCATTCCCAAAGAAAAGATGCAGTAGTATTATCCTTTTTTATTGTGACAATACGACCTTTAGCTTCTTTTGAGTTATTTATTTGATTTTGTCTCTTTTCATCTCTGTCTTAAAAAAATGATTATATAACTCGATTAAGATTGAATTCTCTTCTAATACATATGTGAATGCGGTTTATGGTGATCATCATTAATAAATTAGCTCAACAATCTGAACAGTATATGTTAATTACATAATACATAAATACTTGAAGTACCGCATTAGAAAACCTATAAATTAGTTATTGCTACCAATTAGCAAACGCTTATTTTGACAACAAGAATCCTTATAAATCTTTTTACATTATTTTCTTGACAAAATGTTGGGCGCCGTTGCCGCCGAATTAATATATTTCATCATGACATTGATTGATGATAGAATAAAGGTATACATATATAGAGTTCCATCCATATTGCTCACTTCACAGAGATAGTAATGAGTTCTAAAATTACAGAACACTTTTATGTAAGACGGTTGTATTGCTACGTGTTACTGCTCTAGGTTGTATTGTATAGATTAACGTTTTAACATGAGTTAATTTTTAGTAGTACGTGTATGATAATTCTAAATTTTGGTATATCATGAGTCCAGCTCATGATAAAATTTTGGAGAATACTACGTTCAAGGGAATGTAATGGTTGGTTTACCCACTTTATACGTTGGAATTGCGAATGACATTAATCAAACATAGGAACTCTATGTGGTGCATGCATATATGAAGTTCCAAGGCTAATTAATTGGATGGCTCATGAAATTTTCGACTTCCAATTATAGTAGCGGAGCTAATTCTTGGACTAACTGGGGTGTTTCATCCATACATACAAATAGATATGGCATTTCCCCATTGTAGATCATCCAAAAGCAAGCATACCACTCATTTAGAGTGTTAGAGAGAGTGCATGATACTTTCTTGTATTCATCAAACCTTGTATTTGCCTTAGTAAGATTGTTCTTGTTGTACCGATTACTTTGATATAGTGAAAGCTTGATCGATGCTCTATGGACGTAGGCACAAATTGCTGAATCACGTAAATTCTTGTTGTCGATCTTTCTACTTTACTTTTTTTTTTTTTTTTTCTTTTCTATTTTATAATACCGTGAATCCTAATACTATAACACCTTATTTATTGGGAGTAAGAAACTAGAGCCAAGCCAATGTTTAGGTAAGTTTTTCTCTCTAAGTTAGAAAGCAAGAAAGTAAAGCATATGATTAATATAAGACAAACCAACGTTCACATTTGGGACATAATTGAATTAACACTCATTTTCCCCTAAAACATCATAATACCATGTCATGCTCCATGCACCAAGCAATGGATCCGACGCGTCGTGACACTGACAAGTCGGCCACCAAACGCACCCCTCAATGAAAACCCAAATATTCCATCCGTCTGATCCAATCAACTGCCACGTGTACGGTCAAAACAAAAAGAAGCCAACGATTCAACCCAGATTAGAATTATTAAAAAATCTAAACACCCAACATTAGCAATACGTAACAAATAACGGTCGTGTAAATATGCGCTTCCGCCCGTTGCGCAATGTGGAGCGGTTATACCCATTTGTTTCTATCCCCACCACCGTGTAATATTTGGCTCTATAAATAAACCCTACAATCACACTCAACAGAAACCCCATCACCTCTAAGCATCTCTTGCTCTGCTCTGCTTCTCTCAGAACCAGAGCATCAGCATGGCCACCTTCACATTCCCTCTCTTTCTCTCTCTCCTCCTCCCACTTTTCGCTTTTGCAGCTGCTGCTGGTACGTACATAATAACGCGGATATACGTTATCAGATTTTCTATCATGCACCGGCTTATCTGATATGCTTGTTTATTGATTGTTCAAATGCATTGTGCATATCATGTTAGAGCTTGTGTACATTTTGTGCTAATTAATTACTTATGGGTTAAATTTGAACTCATTACATCTAATGGGTTTTTTTTCTGGCTTTGCGGAAACAGGTACTGTTGGAATAAACTACGGCAGGATAGCGGACAACTTACCACCGCCCGAAAAGGTGGTGGCACTCTTCAAATCCCAAGGCATTAACAAAGTGAAGCTCTACGACACCGACGCCGCTGTCCTCACCGCCCTCGCCAACTCCGGCATTGGAGTCGTCGTCGCCATCCCCAACGGGCTCCTCTCCTCCGCCGCCAGCGACCCCTCATTCGCCGACAAATGGGTCCAATCCAACATCTCCCAATACCACCCCAAAACCCAAATCGAAGCCATCGCCGTAGGCAACGAGGTCTTTGCCGACCCAAACAACACCACCCAATTCCTCGTCCCCGCCATTAAAAACATACAGTCTTCCCTCGTCAAGTACAACCTCAGCTCCATCAAACTCTCCTCCCCGGTCGCCCTTAGTGCCCTGAATTCCTCGTACCCGCCTTCTGCCGGGGCCTTCAAACCCGACTTAATCGAACCCGTCATCAAACCGTTTCTGGAATTTTTAACCCAAACGTCGTCGTATTTGATGATAAACGCGTACCCATTTTTCGCGTACGAGTCCACCTCCGATGAGATTTCTCTCGACTACGCTCTGTTCCGGACCAACCCGGGAAATCCGGACTCGGGTAACGGGCTGAAGTACTACAGTTTGCTCGATGCCCAAATCGACGCCGTTTTCGCCGCCATGTCGGCTGTCGGATACGGTGACATAAAGTTGGTGGTGACCGAGACCGGGTGGCCCTCCAACGGCGATGAGAACGAGATTGGCGCGGGGAAAGCCAATGCGGCGGCGTATAACGGAAACTTGGTGAAGAGAGTTTTGACGGGAGGTGGGACCCCCTTGAAGCCAAACGACCCGCTCAACGTCTATCTATTCGCTCTGTTTAACGAGGATCAGAAGACCGGGCCCACATCGGAGAGGAACTACGGTCTGTTTTATCCGGACGAAACGAAGGTTTACGACATTCCGCTTACGGTGGCTGGGCTGAGTGGGGCCCAGTCATCGCCGGCCAATGAGAGCAAGGTTCAGGTCCCGGCAGCGTCGCCCTCTGCGGGGAACACGTGGTGCGTGGCGAATGGGAAGGCAGGGGAGGAGAAGCTTCAGGCCGCACTGGATTATGCTTGCGGAGAAGGAGGAGCTGACTGCCGTTCGATCCAGGAAGGGTCCACGTGTTTTAATCCTAATACGCTTGAGGCGCACGCTTCGTACGCTTTCAATAGTTTTTATCAGAAGAAAGCACGCGGGACTGGCACGTGCGATTTCGGTGGTGCTGCCTACGTTGTTGCTCAACCTCCAAGTACGTAACACACTCCTTTATTATTTCATCTCTAAATTTCTTGATTTAATTTATTCAATTTATGATTTAATTTTTAGCATACCAAATTAATGGTGTATACGAAAATTCATCCATTGTTACTCGAAAGGGTGATGGATTTTGTTTTACGAATACTAATCTAACACGGAATCCTCAACACGAAAGTAATATGCATACTAATTTCTTCTTTTTTTTGTATTGTTGGTAGGTTATGGGACGTGCGAGTTTCCGACACGTTACTGAATGAAGAAATTAAGATGGGGTTGTTTTAGTTTGGTGAATTATTTTTTGGTGCCACCCTTATAGATTTTAGAGCAGTTTAGGCACACCTATCTGATTTGTATTTGTATTTATTTATTGCTATCACCATTATTTAATGAATATAGTGATTTGGATTGGTTGTGTTTGGTTCGACTTATTTATCTGTAATTACTTGCATGTTCCTTTTCTTCTAGATTTCTCAGTCTGCATTTCCGTTGGCTTTTGTTTTTGTTGGTATTGCGACTATTGTCAATTATGATTGAGTTTTTTAATTCGGTTTGATGGGAGTTATGTACTTATGGTAGGCTACAAAGCTTATGTTAAAATATGTGACATAATTGACTTATTACTTATTTTTAAAATTAAATTATTGTGAAAGAGTTAAATTAATTATCATATTTATCGATGATGTCTACATTCACTTGTTCATAAAATTCAAAGAGAAACGACATAAAAATACATATCAAGGAGTGATATATAGTAGCTAATAATAAATAAATAATATATATATATATAGGGGCTAATAAACTCGGTTGAAGTGGTCATGACAAAAGATCTACTTATATTTCGTTTGATCTCCCTTGTATTATCCTTTCTTTAAAGCTTTTGTATGATGGTAGGAAATCCTTTTAATCTTTTTTCTTTTTAATTTTCAAAATGGAAAAAAATTTTGAGGATCTGTTTTTTTTTTTTTTTTTTTTTTTTAAAGGGACAACTAATGGTAAGTCATAGTTACTTATCTCTTTCGGGAGCCAGAAAGACTTACAAAGACATTTCGGTTTTCCTCTGACCACAAATTTGACTTTTACTTTCAAGGATCTTTAGATATGCTGAATTGGAGTAACTCGTAGAAAGGCTGCAATGTAGATTGGGCTTAGAGGGCTCGTGCAACACTTTAGATAATGGGCGTGAGCTTGCAAACCCAAAACACTTGGGCCAACTCAGGTGTCCGCAATTAAATGTGAAGAATCCAAATTACGATTTCAGCATATCTTGTGGGATTGAAACATGTTTGATTATGTTTTTGCCATTTATTACTACGGTTCAACCTTAACATATTGTGTTAATTTACACAATTTGCGTGATGCACATGTCGTAAATTTAGGACCTAATGACTAAATGACTACTTCGTTTTGGGTAGGGACAACCTGAACTTCTCATCGTTCAAATGATGATAGCTAAGAATGGAACCTCTCACACTCAAAGACTAGGTTAATGCCAATCAAGTTTGAATCCTCAACACCAAAATCAGCTTCAATCGCAAAGTTATCGAACGTGAAGGTTCTAAGAACATGAATTAGACTTATTGATTATCATATTACCATATATATATATAATGCATGTACAATCATTAATGACACACTCCGACCGAAATCAAGGCGTGTTGGCCGTCATGTGAGAGTGACGTAACCATGTGCACAGTGTGAAAGCAAAATGATAAAGAGAAATACAAATAAATAAAAACCAAACTACTAGCAGTACTAGCTAAGATAACATGCTAGTGCGAGAGTAAGTGTGAAATACACAACCAGAGCGTAAATAGCCTAAGTGCAGTCCGACTGGACAAGTACTAATTAAACAACACCCAAAGGTGACCCTGCGTTTGTGAAATCTGTCAGAACCACCACTGGAATCCTCGTATGCCACCAACGATAACTTCTACCCAGAACCTGGAGGGGCGCAAAATAGAAAGTGTGAGTGGGCAAAAACAATGTTTTTCAAAATCATTTCATTTCTCAAAAGTTCTAACCCCTCGATGTAAAACCTGTATAATTTCCCAGAAAATATAATATATAACAATATATTCCACAACCATGCTCAGAATAGCAAAATTCATCATTATACCATGTCAAATATCTCAGCATAAAAATATATGTAAGCCAGATGATATCAATCAATGCAAATGATATGTCAGCCGGAGTCACCTAACGTGACCAATACAGCTAAATCTAGAGCTCAAATCCACATCTCAACAACTATACCTGCACACGAGTCGAAACCACCTAAAGTGGTCTGTACGACATGATTGGGTGTAAATAAATATGCTCAAGTGCTACAATCACGTGAAGACTATGTGAATAATCGCGGGTCACCTACGAATCGGAACCACCTATAGTGGTTTGTACAATAGGACTATGCACCTAACTTGGATCCAAGATGAGCGTATGGTGCGGGAGGTGAACATCACGTGAAGGATTGTGCCCTAACTCTGGGCGGGAGTACTAACACGAGGGTGCAGGTTTATGAGCTCTCAATGCCTCTTAACATAATCATCATAATGCAACTCATCATTATCAACACATAATCTCACCTGAAACTTACCTGAGCGCCCGCAACGTCAACAACCATAAACATAATCAATGATGCACATTTAAAGCATAAGCATATTTGGCATGGCATTTCATTTCATCAAATCATTTAAATTCATTTTCTGGGAAAAATACCAAGTATATAGGTATATACGGAAAACCAAAAGCCCACTCACTGGTATGTGGAAGGGTCATAGCCCCCAAGCCTCGATTGACTACGCTCGTCCTCAAGATAGGTCTCACCTATATGCAAAACAACTATATAAATGTTAATTTAAAGCACATAAACAAAACTAGGTAATAACTTCTCAAACATTGCTTAAATGGGGTGTTTGAATATACCAACGTGATCTACTCAACACCATAAACATCCCCATATTTTTAAAATAATTTTTTGAACACCCACGCTCCAGCCACGCGCAGGCACACGTACTGGAACCCTAATGACGTTAGGGAATATTCCATCTAAAAGCAAGCATATTCCGTTAAAACTAACATGACGTCGTTAACTGTCGTTATGAATATTCCATTAAGATTAACGGAATATTCCCCTTTATTCTACGGCTAGTTGCCAGACTCTGTCGCCGTCGTCGGAAATGGGAAAAACTTCCATTCGTCATATCTAACTCGTTTCTCAACCAAAATTCACGAATTTTATGTCAAAATGAAGCTTAGGACAAGGGAAAGAAGTTTATACCACTTTGAAGCACCAAAAATGTTGGAATCTCGCCGGAGAAATCTCACAAAATTCGGCCAACTTTAGAACTTGCTATCCTAACGTCCAAAATCCTTCAAACTTGCTCTCCGAGCTTCGTGAGAAAGTTCTAAAGCTCCCTACGACCTTAAAAACTCCTAAAAACCTCACAATAATTAGTGCATGAATAGTGCATGAAATATGGGGTTAGGGTTCTTGAGGTTTTTGAAGGTTTCAAGTCTCACAAATGATATATATGAACTCAGAAACTTGCAAGGAGTTTGAATCTTACCTTCTAGACATTGATTCGTGCGTGAATGGTTGGTTTTGAAGTTCGTTCATACAATTGCAAATGAATGGAAGAAATCCGAGAGGAAAGAGAGAGAGGGTCAACGGGAGAGAAAGATAGGGTGTGAGTGTATGGTTCAGATGGCAGCCAACCAAAAACAAAAGAAAACAACTAAACAACACCCCTGCACGCCAACTAACATCCAAGGGCAATTTAGTCTTTTCACACCTACGGTACAAAAAGTTCGGAACGAACTGTCACAATTAATATCTAAACTTTAAACGTCAAATTATAAGCTTATCGTATTGTATCAAGGATTTGTTGACATACCCCGATCGAGATCAGAGCATGTTGGGCGTCACGTGGAAGTGACGTAACCATGTGCACAGTGCGGAACCTTATAAAATAATAATAAAAGTAGTACGAATAAATAAAAACCAGCTATACACATTGTAAAAACATACATGTGCAAGCGTAAGTGTGAAAACAAAGTTCAGAGCTCGAAGACCTAATGCAGTCCGGGAGAAAATAACGCTACACAAGCACACCTAAAGGTGGTCCTACACTAGTAATAATCTGTCAGATATGTCGGGGAAATCCTCAGGGAAGCCACCAAAAGTGCTAGCCAACTAGAACTTGGAGGGGCGCAAAACAAAAAGTGTGAGTGGGCAAAAACAAAACTTTTCAAAAACCATTTCATAAACAAAGTTCTAACCCTTCGCCGTAAAACCTGTATACTTCCCAAAAAAATAGAATATACATACATATATATATATATATAAGTCATGCTCATAAATATGCCATGTCAAAGCCTCGAAGTAAAATGCAAGTGCTCAGGTAATGTTAAATCAATATCATGTAATCTGTCAGCCGGAGTCACCTAACGTGACCTGTACGGCTGAATCTAGAGCTCAAATCCCCATCTCACTAACTATACCTGCACACGAGTCGGAACTACCTAAAGTGGTCTGTACGACAAGACTGGGTGTATAATAAGTACGCTCGAGTGCTACAATCACGTGAAGGCTGGGCGAATAATCGCGGGTCACCTACGAGTCGGAACCACCTAAAGTGGTCTGTACGACAGGACTGTGCACCTAACTTGGAACCAAGGTGAGCGTGTGGTGTGGGAGGTGAACATCACGTGAAAGACCGTGCCCAACTCTGGGCGGGAGCACTAACACCGGGGGTGCAGGTTATGATCTCTCTGTGTATCTCACATTGCTACTGAACATAAACGTAAACCATACTTACCTGGCACTTACCTGTGCGTCCACAGCACCAATACACATATATATGTATGCAACTAATAATGCGTAAATAAATGGCAAACAATAAGCATGGCATATAAACGAATAAATGTTTCACTTCACTTTCTGGGAAAAGTATGAGTATATAGGTATATACGGAAAACCAAAAGCCAACTCACTGGTATGTAGAAGGGTCGTAACCCCTTTGCCTCGAGTGACCGCGCTTGTCCTCAAGATAGGCATCACCTATATGCGAAACAACTATAAAAACGTTAATTTTAAAGCACATAACCAACATCACGAAATAACTTCTCATACAATGCTCAAATGGGGTGTATGAATACACCAACGTGATCTACTCAACCTCAGGAACATCCCCATATTTTTAGAAAAATTTTCCACCGCCGCATGCGCCCCCACGCGCCGGCCACGCGCAGGCACGTGCCTGGCACACTGACGGCGTCTGTGATATCCCGTCCCCAAAATTATTATTTTATTTTATTCTTGACGTATTTCGAAGATTTGATTGGGACTAGTTCTTTATTTCTCCAAATTTGAGAAAAACGAAGTGAGGGTTACTTTAGTCATTTCCAATTTTCTCGACCTTTTCGGTCAACTCTTGAATTGGTTAGGTAGAGTTCGATTCCATTAGCGCGTAGGTGTAAACAGATCTTATTTCCGAGTCCGAACGGAGAAGTTAAAGTCGTTTAAAGTTGGTGGCATTTTGTTAATATTACCAAAATGTTATAAATGGGAGGGAAACCTCCAGAAAAGGAGGAGGGTTTTTCAGAAAATGGGAAATGGAAACTGAACTAACCCGTTTTAGGGGGAAATTTGACCCATAAACCCACCAAACTTGACCCGCTTGTATCTTTTTCATCCGAACTCCGTTTTGGATGATCTTGGTGTCCATGGAAAGCTCTTGACGAGCCCTACATCTCTGTGGTGTTAGATTTTCCCATTTCTTTTCCATCTTTGCAGCTCGAGGTCGCAAAGTCCACGACTTTTCCGGCGGTTTTATCATTTTTCCGGCGATTCCGGCAACGATTTTCTGCGAGTGAGGTATGAAACTTCATCTACTCTTCATAATCTTCAAGTGGGTATGCTTAGTTTGTGCTTTCGTATTCATTTTAGAGTTGGGTGTTTAGAACCCTAGAAATCCAGTTTTCTCCGGTGAAATTGGACGGTTTCCGGTTAGAATTTGTCGTCGGCCTAGTTGTGAAAAGCGTTTCCCTTGTTGAGCTCTAGCTACCACGTAAATTTGAGCTCATCTAGTTAATGTTGAAATTCGGGGTTTGTAAACCCTCCACCTTGACTTCCACCGCATGTGGCGGTGCGTGGGATTGTTCACGAGTGTTGTCTAGGTTTCAAATACCTTCTAGTGACCATGTGAACCTATGTCTAGCTTGGTTGCCAAAGATTCAATTGTTGGGTGTGGTGATCAATTTGGACCGCCATTTGTTTGTGTGATTGACGACAATTCGACCATTGGATCATAATGAAACTTTAGTATGTTATCCTCAAAGCATAATGTGGACTTTGGGAAGTTATGGATCATAAATCTGATTTGCGGATTGTTGTGGACCCCATCGTTGACCGAGAGTTGAATTGTGGTCAACATGTCTCGGAACGTTCTAAATAATAAAATTAGTACTAGGGGAGACTTAAGTGAAGTCTAATGGGCCTACATTGGTTAGAGAGTGACTTGAACATATGTGGTATGGTTATTATCTTGATTTCTTATATTGGTATCATCTGTGAATTTTACTTGGTCTTATAATGTGATTCTATTGAAATGTGATTATATATATATATATATATATATATATATATTTATTTATATTTAGCCATAGACCTATGTTTATCAAACATGATTTGGCTTGTGTACTGATGATGATCGTGATATGTGAATTGACGTGCATATTCGAAAGGTGGTTGATTTACATAGATAGTAGGATATGATGAAATGTGAGTGACTTTAATTTATGTGAATATGAAATGGTTTTATAATCATTTTTCCTATAAATTGTTAAGTTTCATATTTAGCCAATGATATAGTTATATGAAGGGGGATTTGACGTGCATATTGGAAATATGGTTTGTTTTGTATGATTGGCTTGATTTGATGAGGTGAGGGCTAGTGGTGGATCGTTAACCCATTGTCATGGGGTTTGTTGCTTTGAAACATGTGTCAATGCTCGTTTCATTATTTCATTTCTTGTTTCGTTGAGCCTTTATAACTTGAGTAACTTGATTTATGTGTTGTTTCAATTGATTGGTGGTTATGCAATGTACTCTGCGATTCCGTTGAGTGACGGTCTGGAATCGTATCTTGGTTTGGATTCCGTTGAGTGATGGTCCGGAATCCTTCCTACTCCACTCTGCGATTCCGTTGAGTGATGGTCAGGAATCGTATCTTGGTTTGGGTTCCGTTGAGTGATGGTCCGGAATCCCTTTTACTCCGCGTTCCCGTTGAGTGATGGTCTGGGATTGTATCCACCTTAGTTCATGGAGTTTAGTTTGAGATGGTTGCAAAGTGTAGGCTTTGGATGAACAGTGTCGCCCTAATTCTACTTTCATTGTGTGTATGTGAATATGGGTGTGAGATGTTATGGTCGTTTGAAATGAACTTTTGGATGTCTGGGTGCCTCCCTCGGAGTTTTCAAAAGTTTGGTATTGATTTCCTATGAAAGATTTATATTCAAGGTTTATAAATTATGATTGATGGCTAGTTTTATTATTGTATCACGTGCTTATTTTATTGTCCCTCACCCGAGCCTCTCAGCTTATCTGAGTGCCTGAATTGCCAGTGCACCAATTCCATAATATTTGGCATTGACTTTACATATGACAGGTCTGGGTAGATTATGAGAAACCGCTTGATATTTTGGTTCCGTGGTGTGGTCCGGAACCCAATGTTGTTGGATTCCGTTGAGTGGTCCGCAATCCTTGCTCTTGTTCATTCCGTAAGGTGATCTTAGAATCCTAAATTCGAGTAGATGGGAATTATCCACAATAGATATTGTGAAAATAAATTAGAATTACCATGTTATTATTCTTAACCCAAATTGGGAATTATGTAGAGTTCTTTAATTAAATTCGTGAAATGATATGTTATCTCACTGATTGATTAACGTAATTAAATATTAATATTGTGCTTCGTAATTCCTTGATATGTTACAAGCTATGGATCGGAATATAATGTTGGAAGCATAGTGATTGGTATGATGAAGTGAAATGTGATTTAACTTGGGTATTGGAAATGGTTATGACACATGATTGTAATGCATATTGAATTACTTGAGAGATGTGAGGTCTAGTAATGGACCGATAAGCCATTGTGATATGGATTTGTTGCTCGAGATTGTTTCGTTGATTTTTTGGGAATTGAGTAACTTGAATCATGTTTTGTTCCTTCGAGCCATTGTTATGTTTCTTGGACTTCCGTTCAGTTCTGTTGTGTGGTCCGGAACTGAGTTCGGCTTGGATTCCGTTGAGTGATGGTCCGGAATCATATCTTGATTTGGATCCTGTTGAGTGATGGTCCGGAATCCCCTTTGATGCCTTGATTTCGTTGGGTGGTCCAAAATTTCCCTTTTTCAAAGATGTAGTCTTCGGTCGAACTGTGTCACTCTAGCCCACGTGTTTCAACGTGTTGTATGTGTTATTGATGATGTGATGGTTGGCATTCTTATTTGACGGGATTGTGGAATGACGTTGGATATGAGTGTGGTTATCTTGAGTATTTTAGTTGATTAATATTTCTAGAGAATCATGTGTACTTTGTTAATTCTTAACTATGTTACACACTATGAAATGCGATTTTATGTGGAAAACGTGATGAATTACGTGATGGATGAAGTGGAAAGGTTAATCGTCATGTGGCATTGTTATGTTGGATATCAGGATTAGACTTGTTGATAAATGTGGCTAGAGAATGGTATTGTGCTTCGTTGGTTCTTGAAGTGATATATGTTGTGAATTGCGGTATCATGTTGCAACATAATGATTTATATATACTTGGAGGGGAAATCATGTTTTTCAGATGGGTTTGTTATGTAACCCTGAGTCTAGTATTTTCATGCTTGTCAAGTTCTATTGCTTGATTGAGAAATGTTATACCTTTCGATTTAATCGGACTGTGTTATATGTCAATTATTGTGCATGACGAACTACGAATGGCTTGATCCCTGTTAAGGGTACGTAGACAGTCTAACGGGGAGGTTAGATGCAGCCATAAAACATACGAAAAATAACTATGCGATTCGATTTTTGAGTTGTGCTTGCCCATATCCCGAAGGTGGGATATGATAGGTACGGATTTTTGGTGACGTCATGTGTCAATTCTGGACGTATGTCGGGGATTGGGCTAGGACAGCGTCAGTTAACGCCGTCAGGAATATTCTGTTAACTTTAACGGATTCCGTTAACGCCGTTAGGAATATTCCGTCCAAACTGACGAAATATTCCGTCGTCTTCTCCGGTGAGGCTCCGACGCCGGAAAATCGGGTAATTTTCAAAACCTTGTAACTTCTTCGTTTTTCAACCAAATTTCACAAAATTGGTACCAAAATGAAGCTTACAACGAGAGGAACAAATCCATACCACTTTCAAGTGCTAAAACACACGGAATCTCGCCGGGAAAACACCACCAACTCCAGCCAACCTTGTAACTCACGATCCCGACGTCCAAAACCATCAAAGGAACCACCCCGAGCCTCCTAAGGACCTCACCAAGCTTCCTACAAGCTTGAAATTGCCAAAAACACAAGAATTAACGTGTGCATGAACAGTGACCAAATCGGGGTATCCCGAGTTCAACGTGAAAACAAAGGTATCCTTACCTGAAATGGGTATGGTTGAACTCCTACGGACCTCACGAGCACGAATATGTAGTTTGTTTCCTCGATCTATGAAGGTTTGGTGTGTTTTTGGGTGTGTCCGTACGTATGGGAATGGAAATGGGAAAGAGAGAGAGAAAGGGACAGGGCACGGGACAGGGAAAGGGTGAGGGTGTGTGTGTGGTCCACAACCAGCCAAACCAAGCTCAAAAACAACCACACAACGAAACAAACATACTAGGGGCAAAATTGTCATTTCAACCCTACGGTTCGAAAATCCGGAACAGGCTGTCACATTTGTCACTTGTTTTTTTTTTTTTTTTTTTTTTTTTAAACACACAACTCTGACATATGCCTCATACCAAAATTATATATATATATATATATATATATAATGTATTAAATACCAAAAATGTATTTATTACTAATGAGGGTGTATTCAATTGAGATTTAGAGGGATTTTAATTCTATTAATGAATCTAAGGGTATTCAATTAGAATTTTACGTGATTCTCTGGAATTCAATCAGGATTTTAAGATAATTTATTAAAATTCTTAGAAATCTGAGTGTATTCAATTAAGATTTTATGGAAATTTATAACATTCCGGGTGTATTCAATTAGAATTTGATTTTAAAGAAATTGAAAAAGTTGGGGAATTTGAGAGATTTCGTAAATATTTTAAGCATTAACAAATCTCACATTTCCCCATGAGATTTTGAGGGAATTGAATCAAAATTTTACATGGAATCTATACAAATAAACTCCATACAAATGGGGAAAAAATACTGTAAACTAATAGGGATGTATTCAATTGAGAATTTGCAAGACTTTAATGGATTTATAAATCCATGGATTTTTATAGAGTTTAATTGATTTGTAGAGATTTCATATAAATTTTTTATTCAATTCCCTCAAAATTTCATAGGGAGAGGTAAGATTTATGGATGCTTAAAATATACTACGAAATCTCTCCAATTCCCTCTAATTCCTCAACTTTCTCAAATTCTTTAAAATCAATTTCTAATTGAATATATCTGGAATGTTATAAACTTCTTTAAAATCCTAATTGAATACACCCGGATTTCTAAGGATTTTAATAAACTATCTTAAAATTCTGATTGAATACACTTTGAATTTCAGAGAATCACTTAAAATTCTAATTGAATACCCCTAGATTCGTTAAAAGAATTAAAATCCCTCAAAATCCCATTTGAATTTCGGGTGTATTCAATTAAAAATTGATTTTAAAGAATTTGAAAAAGTTGAGGAATTCGAGGGAACTTGAGAGATTTCAAAATGTGTTTTAAGCATCTACAAATCTCATCTCTTCCTATGAGATTTTCGAGGGAATTGAATCAAAATTTTACATAGAATATCTACAAATCAATTAAACTCCATAAAATTCTATGGATTTATAAATCCATTAAAATTTCTCAAATTCTCAATTGAATACACTCTCCTAAAGCATAACTTGATTTCGTCATAGTGGGAAAATAAACAATTTTACAAAGTAATTGTTACTTGAATTCCTCATAGTGGGCAAAGAAAAAATAAATTTACGAAGTAATTGCTGTGGGATCAAAATTCCATTAAAATCAATGCCACAAATAAAATTAATACATATTCCAGAAAGTGCTATACCAAAAAGCCCCCCTTGCCTGCAGAGCACATAACCCAGAACGCCAACAACCAAAAACGGGATATGTCACTGATTTTTTCTATCCTTTTCTGTTTGGAATGAATGGAAACCACATGGTAAATTCTTGAAAATGAAAAATGGTTGCCCTTCGATTATTCATCTCTAAATATTGGTGGTACATGAGTAGTTACTGTCGAATCTCAATCTCCCACTAAAGTGAGATCAGATCGTGGAAATCCTTAAGAGAAAACTACTAACTTGTTTGAGTTTTTTCTCCGTCATCTTTGAAGGTTGAACACATAACCTTTTTTTTTTCCTTATTATGTTTCCTATAAAATTGAGTCATAAGCAAGATAGTCTTTAAGATTGGCACAACTCCACATTTTGGTCCCTGAGATTTAAAATTGATAGAAGTGTTCCTTGAGTTTACTCACCATCAATCATTTTAGTCATTTCGTGAAAAATCTCCATTCAATAAGGATCAAAATGACAAAAAATACCCTCAATTTTTATCAAATTATTTTGGCCCATTGTTTATAAAATTTTGAGGGTATATTTGTCATTTTGAACTTTATTTTAAAAAAAAATTCACAGAATGACCAAAATAATTAATGATGGGTAAATTCAAGAACCACTTCTACTGATTTCAAATCTCAGGTACGGATCAAAATGAGAAATTATGTCAATACCATAGACGATTTTGACTAATGTCTGTACTGAAGAGAAATGTGAGATCTAGATGAGGATAAGAATATCGTGTAACTATTTGAAATGAATTGGAATGATAACTTCTTCGTGCCAACAAAATTAAAACAAAATAAATAAAGTCACTACAAGGTTTTATTGCTATTCCACCCTATGAAATCATTGCCTCCTTACCTACATCCATTATTCATTGGCCCTCAACACTCAACCCCTGTCTTCGTCCACCCAAACCAAAATTCCCAACCCAAAGCAGTGAATATAACTCACCAACAAACAAAGTAAATCATATCATAAATTAACAACCAAGAAAAAGGAGATCTATTATTCTGCTCAGAGCCCCAACATTGAATTTAAAAATTTTTTTAAAAAAAAAATGTAGGAGTGTGGATTTTGGTCATGCCACACAAAGGCTAACCTTAATAATTTAGTATAGAATTTGTGATAAATTGGCGTCGAATTTAAGATTTTATTAACTTACAAATAAAGATGATTATCACTCAATTGTAATATGTAAACTTGAACACATAAAAAAACCAACAAAACAAAATTGATATTGAATTCGTGATAATTTGGTGTCGAATTTAGGACACCGTTTGACTTTGACATAAAAATAAAAAGAACAAAAAATAATCATTTTGCAAAATAAC
This sequence comes from Pyrus communis, assembly GCF_963583255.1. NCBI lineage: Eukaryota > Viridiplantae > Streptophyta > Magnoliopsida > Rosales > Rosaceae > Pyrus > Pyrus communis. The sequence continues at coordinate 8,928,246 of NC_084810.1, forward strand.
ATAAAACATTTAGGGCCTGTTTGGTATCATATTTAAAATTTTTATCATTTCTCAAAACATTTCTTGAAAACAATTTTATTTAAGACTTAAAAACTTGATTGGTTTGCGATTTAAAAATTTTAAATCTTACAACTTAAACTAGATAAAGAGATCTAAAAAGAGGAGTCGCAGGAGAGGGAGAAACAGGAGAGAGGAGGAAAGAAAGTAAGACATGATTGAAGGAAAGAGAAAGAAGAGAGGTTCAGACGAGATTGAGAGGAAGAGGAGTGAGAAAAAGAATCGAGAGAATGAAGAGAGCTAATTGGAGGAGCGACGAAAAGGTAAAAAAAAAGAGGAGAGAGAAAGAAGAAAAGATAGAGAGATAGATTTAGAATGAAAGGGGATGAGGGAGAGAAAAGAAATGAGTAAGTTTAAATTTAAAATCTCTAAAAACTCACTTTTTATGTTTTTATATAATATACTATATTTTTGAGTTAATTTTTTAAAATAGTCATACCAAACATGTTTTTAAGGTCTAAAACTTGAAATTTTTTTTTCAATTTAAAAAATTAGATTCAAATAAAATACCAAACATGTTTTTAGATTTGGAACACGATGGAAAAGCCGAAAAGGGAAGAAACGAAAATTCATAATTTACGAAACTTGAAAAAAAAAAAAAAAAGGGGGGGAGGATGAGAATGATAAAAGGAAGAAGCAAAGAAATCGAGTCCGGGTCGGTTTGTGGGGGCAACAGAAGCTACACTAATCGAGAAAGGAAGGAACAAAGAAACCAAAGAAAAAGAAACAACCAAAATACCCTATTTCTTTTCTTTGACCCGGAAAAAAGTAAAATAATAATAATAATAATCCCAGAAACCAAAAACCAAAAAAATCAGAAAAATCATTATTATTTATATATTTTTTGTGTAGAAGAGAAGGTGGTGCTGGTGCCATCCAGTTCTTCTCCCACCCATCCCTCTAAGCAAACCTTCCCCCATATACTCTCTCTCTCCCTCTCTCTCCTCTTCCTATCTCTGCAAAACCCATCTTTCAATTTTCCCAATCCAAATCTCTCAAACACCCAATTCTTTCTATGACCATCAGACTCTAAAAAGCCCGATTCTTGGCCATGAGGAGGGGAAGAGGAGCCGCTACGAGACCCGCAGCGCCGCCGGCCGAACCCACCGGATCCAGACCCTGTATTGGAAAAGAGGTTCGGTACCGAGGGGTTCGGAAAAGACCGTGGGGCCGGTTTGCTGCCGAGATCCGTGACCCGTGGAAGAAGACCCGGGTCTGGCTCGGCACCTTCGACTCAGCTGAAGACGCCGCCCAAGCCTACGATGCCGCCGCTCGTATCCTCCGCGGCCCCAAGGCCAAGACCAACTTCCAGATCTCATGTGCTTACCCTTCCTTTTACAACAACCCTACCGACCCGGCTATCGAGGCTAAGCTTTTTGGGTCGGGTTACGGGTTTCAGGACCATCCGGCTGTAGATCCGCAGAGACCCGCATCCAGCAGCCTGAGCTCCACCGTGGAGTCGTTCAGTGGGCCCCGGCCGCCGCTTCAATCGACGACGGTCGCTGCCGAGTTGACGCGGCGGAAACGACAGCCGAGGACGCCGCCCGTGGTTCCCGAGGACTGCCACAGCGACTGCGACTCGTCTTCATCGGTAGTAGAGGACGACGGGGATTTCGTCGCGTCGTCGTCGTTTCGCAAGGCCCCGCTGCCCTTCGATCTAAATTTCCCACCGTTGGATGTGGATGGGGAGTCGGGCGGTGGGGTGGACGGTCAGGATCTTCGATGTACGGCTCTATGCCTCTGATTGTTCGTTGTTATTTTAATGCCGTTGATCGTTTGATGAAGCATTATGATCGATGATTCAATTTTTTCACTTCTAAAAAAAATCTAAATTTTCTCCTTTTATTTTTGTTGTATGATGACAAGCATGGTGTTTGATGAGAATTACTTTTTCAATTTTCTCATTTTATAAACCAAAAAAAAAAAAAAAAAAAACAATTGAGAATCTTGTTTTTATGTAACCCTCATTAGGATTTGTGCACGATTATTGTTCTGGGTTTTTTTAATATAAAAGTGTTATTGACATTTTAAAAATCTCATTCTACACGTTTCGTGTATTTTTGTTTTCAAATATAGAAAGTTTGGAAGGTAAAATGAGATTTTTGAAGTGTTAATAACGATTTCTTTTAATATATTACAAAGCGATATTACTAATCTAAGTTACAGTGTTTCAATCCGGAACGTGACGATTGATCTGGGTTTCTTGAGTCTTACCAAGCAGTTGATATTGTTGTAGAAAAGGTTTAATGTATGATTGAGTTGCTAATTTTGTAGTTCGTCTAGTTTTGATTTCATTGTCTATGTTTAGAAAGGGGTTGAATTTGGAAGGGCAGATTTGGGGAAAGCAAAAGAGAAGGCAAAGAATGTTTGGTATGCGTAATGTGTCACCATTTCTATACGAACCTCATTTCCTCATAACCTTTTTTTTGTTTTGTTTATAATGGAGTAAAATGAATCATTGGCCTAAGTAAGTTTTGCATATGGATGTGATTTTGTGTCTCTTAATTTTAGCTCAATAGAAGCTTTCGTTCCTGAACTAAAAGTTTGTAAGTATTGGTTTCTGAACTTGTAATAACATGAAGGAATAGGTCTTTTAGTTACCTTTGTTAGAACTTTTATTTATATTTTTGCCCCTTTTAAACTCTATTTTGAATGAAAATTTTAACGGAGTTATTATTGTTCCACATTCTAACAAGTTCATGAATCAAAACTTATGAATTTTTAGTCTAGCAGCTCCAATTGAGCCAAAGTTCAGGACCATTGCTTTAATTTTTTCGATTTTGTTCATTGAGAAGAAATTAATCTTCGGTTCAATTATGTCATAAATGTGAAAATTTGGGGCTCATTCTAAGCAGGAGGAGGATTCTCTTCTTTCCTAATCTCTCTTCTTTCCTCCCCTCTTACTTGAACCATTATGATTAAGACATGTTAATATTTTATATTTATTTTTAATAGAGAGAAAAAAATAAAAAACAAAGTGTGAGCGGAGAGGAGAGAAACGGATGAGAATAGATGGGGAAAAAATCATACTCCCTTAACCTCGTGTTGAATGCGTCTTCATGTTGACATGTCTTGGAGTGTAAAGTAAAACCCATTATTCATGTTATAGTTTACTCAAAATTTTCGCTTAGGTACTATATTGATACTTAAAAAATGTCATTATGCATTTGTTCTTTAGTAAATTTGTAAATTCTCTTTGTATAAAATGCGAGGAGTGCAAAATGATTTTTGTGAAGGGGCAAGCAATAGCAGCTCCCTTCTCACTTATGTTAATATAAGATATTTTTTGTTACATTTTCGTCCGAATAGATTAATTTGTTATCACTTTAGTTCAATCCGTCAATTTGGCAAATTTTTTTATCCAATTTTAATCTTCCCATTATAAAACCCAAGCTAAAAGGAATTTTACCTCATTTGACAGACTGGACTAACAATGCTAACATAATGAAACTACAAACACAATAGTACAACAGAAAAGCTAGGAGGATGATGATGACGATGGTAGAAACTTGAGTAAATTAGAAGGACAGGATGATGGTACAAACTTGAGTAAACTTGAAGGGTTATTAGTGCAACTCAGCATGTTGCTTAGTAAGAGGGCAAGGCATGGAAAAGGAGTCAACAAAATTGCACGGCAGTCACTCAAAATTAGTGGAGGCTATCTTTGAACTTGGACTTTTACAAATTCAAAGACCCTTGAACTTGGACTTTGAAATTTTCATATGCAAATAGTAAGAGAAAGGGAAAGGACCTTATTTATGCCTATGCCCCTAAAACTCAATCATTCTCTCGTTTTGCTCAATGAAACTCAAAATGTATCCGTAATCTTTGAAACTTAATTTTTTGTTACACTTGGTCCATATGCCATTCAATTTTGTTAAAATTTTCGTTTGGTTTGTTGACATGGCATGCATGTGACCTACACATCCATTGAAATAACACCATGTGGAAAAAGAAAATAAATCAATTTATAAATCCAAGAACTGAAAAAAGTAAGATTATAAACCCGAAGGCTTCATTTGGTGGATTGGATGAGATAAGTTGTGACAAATTAAAATATTGAGTCTAGTTCGTTGTTTGTTGTGTCAAAATGTAAGTAGACAAGACTGGATATGATAGGTTATGAATCCACAATAAAATATGTTATCTAGCTTAATCCGGTCATATCTCCAAAACTCAATCTTATTCATCACACCTAAAGCCTCGCCCTTCCCCCAAACACCAGCATCATCCCTTCCCAAATCCCTCATGTCGCTGTCCCACCCCTACCCCCACTCCTGCCGTCCCAACCCAGGCCTCCCATATCCATACTCACCTTAGATGTGATTCCAACAAAGGAGGGAGATGCAGATGAGCGGAGTGGCCGGAGGGTGGGTTTGCTGGCTTTCCATTTTTTTTTTCTCTTTTAAGTTTTAAAGTATTTTTAACGTCAATAATGTTATTCTTATAATATTTTTGTACCATAATTATATACCACCTTAGATGATATTTAATGTGGACAGTCACATCATCTAAATTAAATTAGCATTTAATTTCAAAATGTTAATCAATAATTGATAAAAAGATTGTTAATTAAATGATGATTGTGATATACGAAGAGACTCTTTTTTCCACCTAATATTATTTAAGTGTTTTAATTAATAAAAAATTGAAATTAAATTATGTAGCTTGTCCAACTCATCTGCCACCTAAGATGGTAAATAAATGTGGTAAAAATAACATTACTCTTTTAACGTTTTCAAAGTGTTAAATGATTTTTTTTTATTAAATTTATCCATGTGGAGATGACATGGTTAACATGTCAGCCAAACAACGGGCCTTATATTTGTCACAGAACGTTTAACGGAAGTGATGGAATAAGATGGAATAAGACAAAGTGAGGCAAGGTTAACTTTCACATAATTAAGTGATACATTTTGAATTTTATAGGGCAAAGTGAGAGGAAGATTGAGTTCCGTCTTAAGCTTAAATAAGTTTACGTCATGCACTTGAAATTCCAAGCTTGATAATCGGGTTGTAGGTTAAAACGATTCATTGACCCTAAAAAAGGGAAGTAGAAGGGGTTTGGATTTGCAAATCAACGCAATTCGAATCCCATAGGTTAAATTGGTTTATTAATCTATGGTAATAGTACCTAACAATATAGGTATTGTTATTGATACTTAATAAAAACACTCTCATAATAGTTACCAACAATACAATAGGCAATTACTCCAGCTTGGGGCTGGTGGCAACTTCTATCCCCATATTTCTAGCTTTTTCCTTTTTCTTCTCAGAGATTGTTGCATATTCATTTTTTCGTCTTAATATTTCCGTCGATAAGTGCCTCCTTAATGGGGTTATTTGTGAGCCTTTCTTAACCAGTATTTTAATTCACAGCAAGAAGAGAAGTTTTTAAACCTGCGTTGAGGCTTGGAAATGGCTGGAGGACCTTGAATTTCGTCGGAAACCATTGGATTTCATAAACGGTGCACCCTCATCTTTGCCTCGCCGTAGATCTGAGCTATAGGTTTTGTAGTTGGGGCCAAAGTGAGTTGATTGGTGGTGTTGGATGATGTCGATTGAACAGGAACGACGAAATCGCCGTCAAAAAAGCTTGGGAAAATTGGAGCTTTGCTCTGCCACGACAGGTGGCCAAACGAAATGATGCTAGGGTGGAAAAGGAAGTTGGGGTGAGGCAGAGTCGTTGGTGGCGGTCATGATGACCGGCGATGCCGGAACTCGTCAGAAACGATGTCGAAAAATTACCCATGCAACCGGGTCATTCGCAGAGAACCGGGTTGTCGGGTTGCCAATTCAGGGGGAGGGGGTTCTCTCCTAGATTCTTGGGCCTTTTACAAATAGAGGTGCAAATGATCATTTTGCCTTATCTTTGCTTGCTTATTTCTCCTCCGTTATAACTTTAATATGGTTTTCGCTTGCACATTGGTGGAATTGAGCTCTACTCGAAAATATTAATATTGACTCCGAAAGGTCTACGAATTTTTAATGACTATTTATGAGAAGAAAAAAAAACTTTGGAACTAGTCAACTAAAATTCACAAGCTAGATTAGAGGAAATGGGAAATTTAGGAACTAATGAGTTGGATTTGGCTGAAAAAATGGTTAGAAAATCTGCCCATGAGCAGGGTCAGATCGCTAATGGAGGAGGGCTAAACGGTTAACCCACGAGCTAGGGTTCTATATAGGGAAGTTGCTCCAACCCTTTGGGGGCCTACTATATATGAAGGTGTCAAATGACATAAATGCCCCTAACATTGATTTCTTATAACTTTTTCATTAAAACTCCGTTTAGCGAACGATTTTCATCTACATACTTGTGGATCGAGCTCTATCTAAAAAGTCTAATAGTGACCCCAAAAGGTCTACAGATTTTTATTGGCCAGTGATAAAAATTTGAACTTAAATAAAAAACCAAAACCTCTAAAATTAACAAAATAGAATAAAATCGTAGAAACACGACATACGATAATGGAATAGTGATATATGATGAAGGAATTTCACATCTTTCCCCCTTAAAAACAGTTTAGTTCCCCAAACTCAGTGTACCTGTGATCATGTTAAGCTTCACCTAGGCCCCCAAATCGAAAAGTGCACAAACTCTAGCAACTCTATGTGAACTACCATGCGGTGCTCTATCGCTATGAGATCCCTTATGTTGACCTCCTCCAAGTTGTCTACGACTCTACTACTCGATCTTATACTGAATTGAGTCCAATGATTATCTAGTTAGCCTATTCTGCATTGATGGTGCAACTGAGCAACCAACATTAGTTGTTGATTCGCTCGTGGCGATAGTTGCCGCCTGTGGGTAACTTAGGAAAGCCAACTAGTAGCTACTAGCTAGATTGGAGGACATGGGAAATTTAGGAACTAATGAAACTACGTTTGAAATTAGTTAAATCATTAGGTAGCAATTACTGAGATGGATATAAATTTCAATGACCAAAATCAATATTCAATCTTACATTTGGTTTTAATGAGAATTAGATTTTATTCAAGAATTTTAATTATACCGCTTTTTAGTTACTTTCTTCACATTGTCCTCACTCTATTTAACTTGTATGATAAGAAAGCAAACGCGTTCTTTCTTTCTCTCTCTCTCTCTCTCCCTTAATTTCTCTCTCTAGAAACCCAAATTCATAGCCTCTTCTCCAGTTGCAACTTTCAGCCGTCGCCCCTTGCTCTTGCTCTGGGTAGGTGGCAACCCCGTTACCTCCTCCTTTTTCCAGTCTCCATTCTTCCTTCCTCCTCTTTTTCTTTCCTTCACTTCTTTGCCTTTTCTTCTTTTCCTCCCCTCTCATTGTCTCTACTTCATCATCTTCCATGCATCCATCTCTTCCTTTCTTCATTCTAGTCTCATTCTTTCGTTTTTTTTCCCTGTTCTCTCTGAGTTTATCTTAGTTTTCGTTGAGCTGGGTCTCAACTATCCTCTGAGCTTGTCTCAAATCTGGGTTTTATGCCTTTATCTGGCATCTTTTGCCTAATTTTACTGTTTTCTATCTTTTAACTTTCTGTCGTCCCTCCTCGTTAGATGTGATACTACATCCCCAACCCACCATGTACACGGATAGGCGGGCTTCGATTGGGAGAAGGATATCAAATCTATTACCCTCATTCATATCCTATCCCCTAGCCGGCATTTGCCGGATCCCCATCGAGGCCAATTGTTGGGTGTTTTACATATCCCTTAGCTTCACCCTCTAGTGTTTTACATATCCCCTTAGCTTCACCCTCTACCTTGTATAATACTAGTATATATTTGCAGGGGTTTGTGAAAGGAATTTGGATCTGATGTCTATTTCTCAGTTCGGAGTTTGGTTTCATCCGAGGATGTGACGACGATGGCGATGTGGTCTTTGCTGCTGGAGATTAGGTTTTTTATCTTCTGTTTTCTACTACCTTCGAGCCTAAGCTTATGTGGGCATCCTGTTGTATCTTGGGTTGTTGCTCTCATTTTGCTTGAGCCTTTTACTTTCCCTATATTTGTTTACCCGATCATTTTTGGGCCTTGTACTAGTTCTTATTTTAATAAAAGTTGGCTTTCTGTTAAAAAAAAAAAACACTTGTATGATAAAAACTGACTACCACCCCTTCTATTTCCTATTCATTTCTCGCTCGGCGATTGATTGCTCTCTTTCTCTCTTATTTTGTTTTTCTTTCTTCCTAAAGTGTAAGTGTTTGATTCAATGTGTGAATGAATGTTGTGAGCTTAATTTTCTTATTATGAACTTCACCTAATCATCTATGTTCCATAGACATGTAATGAATAGGTTTATTGTCATTTAATAGTAATTTATTCAAGCTTGTTGGTTTGTGGTTATGGGTTGATTGAGTTAGCTGTGAGATAGCTGCCAAGACTACCAAGTGCGTATGCAAAGATTCATCTGTCAAAGAGTTTCATATGAATGCACTCTTTATACTAGTGTTATAGTTGATGATAGAGAAACTATTTACTTAAATTATATTTTGTAAACCATATGATTTGACAGTTGAATTTCTTCTTTTGTAGACCACATGATTTGACAGTTGAATTTCTTCTTTAGAGTGGTTTTCAAAATATAATTTAAGAAAATAATCTCCTCGTTAATGGCCTAATTGACTTCGACAAAAAAAGAGTAAATTGTAGCAACGATCCATCAACTAAAAATTTATTACCATTTGTCTCTTAACTCATCAAAACGTGCAGTTATGATCATTTTCGTCAACTCCATTAGAACTTCGATCAAAATGAGTCATGTGTTATGCACGTGAGACTAAATCAAGAGACAAATATGGAAAATCAAATAAGAAAAATTATATTGTCTCTCAACTTTAATTCAATTAGAGCAATAGTCCCACAACTTTAGCTCAATTGGAGCAATGATCTCTTAACTTTAACCCAATTGTAGCAATGATCATTCCAACATAACTCATTTTGACATAATTTTGACGGAGTTGACGAAAAGAACCATTGCTACACGTTTTGATGAGTGAAGTGACCAATGATAATGAATTTTTAGTTGAGAGACTATTGATACAATTTACTCACAAGAAAAAAGGCGAGTAAATTGTAGCAATGGTCCCTTAACTAAAAATCCATTACCATTGATCCCTCAACTCATCAAAATGTGTAGCTATGATCATTTTCGTCAATTTCGTTAGAATTTTGTCAAAATAAGTTATGTTGGAATGACCATTGCTACAATTAGGGTCCATCAACCCATCAAAACGTGTAGCTATAGTTATTTTCGTCAACTTCATCAGAATTTTGTCAAAGTGAGTTATGTTGGAAGGATTATTGCTACAATTGAGTTAAAGTTGAGGGACCATTGCTCCAATTGGGTTAAAGTTGAGGAACCATTTATCTAATTAAATTAAAGTTGAGAGATCAGTGATAATGAATTTTTAGTTGAAGGACCATAACTGCACATTTTGATCAGTTGATTGGATCAATGATAATGAATTTTAAGTTGAAAGATCATTGCTCTCGTTAAGTTAAAATTAAAGAACCAGTGCTATAATTTACTCAAAAAATGTCGAAATGAATTTTCTTTTTGTCGTAAACTGATAGCTTACAATAGACTGACAGGAAAATAATAAAGAAAAGGAAAAATGTAAAATGGATTCCTGGCCGCACGATCAGCGTGAACGGTCAGGACTAAACGGTGCAGAGTGAGATCTGAATCGCTAAACCCTAAAAAACACGCTCAACCCTGAAAACTTCCTTCGCATTGCGCAGCTGCTTTGGCTCCTCCTTCCTCTTCCCCTTTACGCTTCTACTTCATCTGCCCCAACTCCAAGGTAACTCTTCTCTCCTCTCTCTCTCTCCTCTCTCTCTCTCTCTCTCTCTCTCTCTCTCTCTCTCTCTATCCCGCTCTCTGTTTCTCCTTCCCTCCCTCCCTCTCTCTCTCTACCGCTCTCTGTCTGTCTGTCTGTCTCTCAGTGTTTCGTTTCTTTTTGCAAATTAATTTCTTATCTTGCTTGATTTGTTTAGTGAATCTAATTAAATCTATTGTTTTACTTGAATTGTTTAATTGATTGCAGAATGTTGGTTTTAATTCGAATTAGGGTTTACGTTTAATTTATGTTTCTACATTCAAATTGGGGATTTCTGTCATTTCGAAACTTTGCAACTCCAATATTCATGTATTTATATAACATGTAGTCAAGTGCCGAATCGATTATCTTTTTTTTTTTTTTGTTTTATCTTAATGTATAGATTAGAATAGAAAAGGTTTGGTAGATTAGAATTCTAATTTCTGTTTCTCCACTGAAATTTGAGGACTTAATTTGAATGGTTTTCAATTAAAATTTTTTTACTTGTTCTTATAAATTCATCCCTTTTTTTGTTTGATCTGAATAAGAATAATTCTCTACTGGAATTACACATTTTTATTATCAAATTGTGACAGCATGACTGCCCAAACTCAGGAAGAGCTCCTTGCTGCCCAACTCGAACAACAAAAAGTTAATGTAATCTCTCTCTCTCTCTCTCTCTCTCTCTCTCTCTCTCTCTCTACACACACACACACACACACACACATATATATATATATTCATTTCTCGTTGATTTTAATGGGGTTCATGCGCAATTTACCAACTGTTTCAATTGAGTAGAGGCATGTTTTATGTGATATTTTTCTTATTTGCCTTATGCATTAGGTTAAATTGGAAAGATTTAACGGTTGAAGTGTGATTTTATTTGTTGCGTGTTTACTTTTTAGCTGGGATGCTGTTTGATTTTTTGTATCCAGTGACCAACAAATGTGAAATGGATTCCTACCAAGTGAAATCAGCTGTAACCCCAAGAAGGGTTTAGCTTTTATGAATCGCTATTTTTTTGTCAGCCTTTTGGAATTAGTATGGTGTCTATCTTTAATGGAGTCATATTTAGTTGACTTTGCTTCTGTTGGTTATGTGGTAGCTGTTAGGTTAAGTGGAAACCTTTCTTTACAATATTGGAGAAATCAACTTTGTCATTCTTTCTATATTGGTTTGGCTGGCGATGGCAACGGTTTGTTTCTTTATTCATTTATTTGTATTTCAGATAATTTTCATATCATCTTAAATGAGCAGTATACCCAGGTGGAATACTGCAACACTTGTTTTTGGCTATAGATTGAGCCAGTTTGATCGGTGCTGTTGACCCGAATTTCTTTCTTAAGGTTTTTCGTTGTTTTAATTTCTGCACCTGTCATTAAGTTTGTACCAACCTGGTAATTATTCTGTTTTTTATCCTATTGGATCACTTGCAAATCGGTATTTCTATATCTATCTCATCAATTTGTATGGATGATCCTGATACCAGATACCATATCAAACAATCTTTCATCATTACTCTTTTTTGAACTTTGATCACTCATTTGACATTGTTACCTCTTTGCCTGAATTCCGTTTAACAGGTGTATTTTACTTTAGTTCATGCCTCATTCCTTCAAGCATATAGGATGTTTTTTTGGTTACATTTAATTAGATGTGTTTATTTTGCATTGTCACCTTTTGACTGGGTTAGTACCAAATATGTTGACTTAATTTGGGCCCTGCTATTATGGAATCAATCCTGAACTGCTTAACATATCATAACAATTCACTAATCTAAGTTGATTTTCCTATCTACGATACGTTAGTGGAGAAAGAATGTGGCAAGTCTTTGGAGGTTCATAGTGTTCTATCTTTAACTTGTTTGCATACTTTGTCAAGTTTATGCACAGTATAATGGAAGTGCGTAGGCTATGCTCGTCCTTAATATGATTTGTTCCTTACATGTGAGTTGATGTTTACTTGTGGAGGATAGTGAATAAACTCTTCAAGATGCTTCACCTTTTTCTTTTATGGGGCATGAAATTTTGAGGGAAATGGTTGTAGGATGATGAGCCGATAGTCGAGGACGAAGATGACGATGACGATGACGATGATGAAGATGATGACCAAGATGAAGATGTAGAAGGTAAATTGCACTGTGAAGACTTAAATGTGATGCTAAACTGTTTTATGATTTTCCCGTCAAATGCTCCCGCTCTTTCAAGCATATAGTTTGCTTGAAGATCTTAGTGAATGCCATCTCTAGACTGACGTAAAAGGCATAGGAAAAGGGTGGTGTTTCTGTCTTCAATTTATTATGCAGTGCTTGTCTTCTTAGTTTAGCTCATTTGTCTCTCTTTCTGGTGCCTTTTGGGAAGCAATATGCCTATATATTGTCTGGTTTTGTGGCTGAAAATGTCAAAAGTTAGAGATGAGATATTGAGACAATTTTAGTAGAACTTTTTAACTGAATTCTTTTGTTTTGCCGTTAAGCCCACCTTGATAAAATAATTTTGGCTTACCCCTCCTGCTATATATAAATTGTGGGTAGTAATTGGGAAGTTGCACATTATTGTATAACCAATTTTTTTTGCTTATCACGGGTGTAATTTGTTGTCAAAATGCCACTGTGGCAGGACAAGGAGATGCAAGTGGTAGGTCTAAGCAGAGCAGAAGTGAAAAGAAGAGTCGCAAAGCGATGTTGAAACTTGGAATGAAAGGAATTCCTGGTGTCAGCCGTGTGACTGTCAAGAAGAGCAAGAACGTAAGTGTTGATTTATTGCTATCACGCATTTTGTGTCAGCTTGCATGAGATTGATATATGGAATTAATGTAGTAAGGTTTGTTATTTTCAGATTCTGTTCGTGATCTCAAAGCCAGATGTTTTTAAGAGCCCCGCATCCGACACGTATGTCATTTTTGGGGAAGCAAAGATTGAGGACCTGAGCTCACAGCTTCAAACCCAGGCCGCGGAGCAGTTCAAGGCTCCTAATCTAAATACTGTGACAGCAAACCCAGAGCCATCAACTTTGGCTCAAGACGATGAAGATGTAGACGAAACTGGTGTGGAGCCCAAGGACATCGAGTTGGTGATGACTCAAGCTGGGGTTTCAAGATCAAGAGCAGTTAAGGCACTCAAAGCAGCAGACGGTGACATTGTTTCTGCCATTATGGAATTAACAAACTGAGTCGCCTTGCAGTATGTAACTTTACTTTTGATGAATTTTTCTCGTTCTTTTTGCATCGTGGTCGTTGTGTCTTCTTGAGACCTTTGAAGTTCAAATTTCGGGTTTATTATTATTATTACAAAGTATTTAATGTATTGGTATGATATAACTATGGTGTGATGAATGGTTTGGATGATGTTGCATGATGTAGGATATGGTAAATGGACTAGATTGGTTCAGATTGGGTTTCACCTCAATCAAATTTAAATCCATTGCTAATCATACTATCGTTGTACGGATTGTTGGATTGAATGGGTCGACGATAATACGGATCGTCGGATTGAATGCATCGCTGTGTATTTGATAGGCGTTGGATCTGATTATAATTGGATTCATTTTCAAGCTCGGAAAATTACAGCCTCCATGTTAGGGGACATTTTCAAAAATAAGATGCCAAGATTTAAAGCCCAAGACATGACTCCCTCCATGTTTGTCCGGCACTCGGGACTAGGCTCATCAAATAGGGTAGGGCAAAATAGAGAGGAGGGTGGGACCAAAGAGTATTTTCATGTCTCTGTCATATGGTTCTGTTGGTCGGGATTCCGGACTCAAAAATTTCCCCTCCTTCACGTCGTATCATAAACCTGTTTATTTAACCAAACACATTAATTTTCCCCCTAATGAAATGTTCGTTTCCCTTTCAACAAACAATTGTCTATGTTCTTCTGGTGATTAACCCCTTAATTTATACCTTAATTTATACTAGCATATTTTAACACACTCTGTGTATGAACATTTTTTATTTTTGTTTTCAAGATGGAAATGAGAGAGAGAGAATGTGGGAGTGGAAAGAGAAATTTTTATTTTTTTAATATTAGAGATATGTTAGGATTATATATGGGTGATGTTTAAAATAAAAAAACAAAATTTGGTTTGTGAAAAATTACATTACTGCTTATGATATTATTTTGTGATCGAAGACTAACTTATCTTTTCAACTCTTTTTTGGTTTACATGGACGGTTTTGTTAATAGGTAGTTTAGATGAATGGACCATTGAACAACTGAGCTGCCTTTCGTTTATACAAATCAAAGAATAAGGAACAATTATTCTTTTTTTGCCTTAGGGTTACCGTAATCCTTCTAGACTAGTACTATATATAAATTCTACATTCCTCTGCAGCACTTTATAGTTTCTATTTATAACTTAAAACTCCCGAAACAACTCAAACTTAACAAATTAACCAACAAATTGAAAACCAAATATGATTAATTTATTACACAAATGTTCTGTCGCACCCTCCCTGTTATTGTTCTGTCCCCCTCCTTTCTCAAACTCACACATTAATTCAAACCAAATCAAACACGTTGAAGAAATTACTCGACATCGCATGGAAGACGACACCGTGGTCGATGAGGCCTTATTAAACAGATCGAAGAACAAGTTCCGACGCTGCGTCTCACACGCACGAGATGAACTGCATAGCTTTAGGTCATACCTACGATGGATGTGCGTGGACCAATCCAGTGTTTGGAGGGCATGTCTTTCTTGGTTCATGTTCATCTTGTTCGGGATTGTTGTCCCGGCCGTGTCCCATTTCCTGTTCGGTTGCGCAGCCTGCGATAGCAAGCACAAGAGGCCGTACGATAGTGTGGTGCAATTGTCATTGAGCAGTGTTGCGAGCTTGTCCTTTGTTTGCCTCACAAGGTTTGTCAAGAAGTTCGGATTGCGAAGGTTCTTGTTTTTTGATAAGCTTTATGATGAGAGCGAGACGGTAAGGAAGGGGTACACAGCACAGCTCAATGTAAGTTTTACAAGCTTCATTTTCTACATTATTAATTATTTTTTGTTTTAATTTACTATTGATTAATGTCAGGTAAACCAACTTTTTAGATCAAAATTTACAAATCATGATGTGTCGCTAATAGGAAATAAACACTTTAGTAATAATCTAATCATCAACAAACATGTTATATGATTTAATAAATTTAGTTTAAATAGTTGGTTGTCCATACATTACCCTTTATTATATGTTATGTTTCTTTACCAATGTGCCGTGTTTCTTGCTTATGTGAGCTGTTAAGAGTTGTCGCACACTTAAATAAACGAAATACTTAGGGTTGTTTGATAACTATTTAGTTTTTTTTTTTTTTTTTTTTTAAATAATTGAAAACCCATTTTGTAACCATCTTCAGGTTTCAAGAAAGAAAATGAAAATGAAAAACTAAAAATTGAAAGCTAAATTTTGAAGGATAGTGCTACTCACACACTTATTTTTACCTCCCACATACCCTTGCTATTTTTTGCCATTGATCTTCTACAATTCATGCGATCCAACGCCTGAAAATTGAGAAGGGTATGTGAGAAGTAAAAATTAGTGTGTATATATCATCACTACCCACTCTGAAAATTCAAGAAAGTAGTTTGATTTTTTCAACTTTTGGTATTCAATTTTACTCTTTTGAAAACTGAAATAGTTACCAAACGGGTTTTCAATTTTGAGTTTTAAAGAAAAGTGAAAACAAAAAGTGAAAACGAAATAGTTATCAATGCCTTTTATATATCATTTTATAACATAATTCGACAATGAACAAATTTATCAAACGAAATGACTCAATTTAATTTCTTGGACTTATATAGGGTGTGGTAATTTTCTTGTAGAGATCATTGCAACTTTTATGCTTCTTTGTCATTCCAATCTTTGCCAGTGAAAGTGTGTATAAGATATGGTGGTACGCATCTGAAGCCACACAAATTCCTTTTCTGGGTAGTGTATACGTGAGTGCCGCGGTAGCCTGCGTCATGGAGTTGTGCTCGTGGCTCTACCGGACCACCGTGATTTTCCTCGTCTGCGTTCTGTTCCGTCTGATCTGCTACCTCCAAATCCTACGGCTACAAGACTTTGCAACAATGTTTGAAGTGGACTCTGATGTTGGTTCAGTGTTGTCTGAGCACCTTAGGATCAGAAGGCATCTGAGGATCATAAGCCACAGGTGCCGTGCGTTCATATTATGGTCTCTCATTTTGGTCACAGGGAGCCAGTTTGCTTTGTTGCTCATCACTACCAAGTCAAGCGCCAAGGAAAATCTCGATGTTTACAGAGCTGGTGAACTTGTGGTACGTTATATGTCGCTTTAATGTTTTCTGATTGATAAATGTTTTACTAATATAACTATTTTGTCTACGAATCGAGAAATTTGAAGTTGAAATATCTTCTACCATTGGAAAAAGAAAGTATTGTTAGATCAATAGCTAGTTGGTACAACTTTGTTCATTTATTATTTAATATAGGTGTGGTTCACCTTTTATAGAATATGAGCGAGTCTTATGTCTGTTATAGAGTTGATGTGTCTCGTCCTCACACTCCCTTAATCGAGCCCAAAACTAGAAGAATATTTGTTATATAGTTGAAGTGTCTTGTCCTCATACTCTCTTAATCGAGTCGAAAACTAAAGGAATATTTGTTATATAACTTTCCTTAAACTGAAGTCAAAGCTTATATTCTGATTTGGTTTTGGTACAGTTATGCTCCATAACATTGGTTACCGGCCTCTTCATCCTACTACGCAGCGCAACCAAAATCACTCACAAGGCGCAAGCCGTCACATGTCTCGCAGCCAAGTGGCACGTCTGCGCGACACTAGACTCGTTCGATGCAGCTGCGGCTGAGATTACCAGCGGCCGAGCGCTGGCTGAGGCCGTTGGTACGGAACGTGGAGAATCAGACAATGAGGAGGGTGATGCCGATGAAGATGAATTGGACAACACCAAGCTGATCCCGTCATATGCATATAGTACCATCTCTTTCCAAAAAAGACAAGCTCTCGGTAAGCCAGTTACTTCAATGCATCAAATCGGTTAACACACATTTAAAAACTTCATGATTGTGTCATATTGATGGTACACTCGAACGTGACTAGGATCAACATAAACACGATACAATCATACGTCGAATCTCTCAACTAGAACACAACATAACTTTTACACATATGACATAGAAGAAACATACAACTCGTTTATACGTGTGACGTTACTGAAACATGTATCAATCGTGGTGTTGACATTTGTATTCGTGTATATTTCTTGTGCAGTTACATATTTTGAGAATAATAGAGCCGGAATCACAATTTTTGGGTTTACACTGGACCGGACCACACTTCATACCATATTTATGCTGGAGTTATCATTGGTTCTCTGGTTATTGGGAAAGACCGTCGGAATTTCTTAACAGAAAGGTCCTACATCAGACTGCCCTTGTGTTGCTAGGCCCGTGCCGGGAGAGGAATTTTGCACTGCAATTGGGGATGTATATTCATCCAATTTTCTTTCTTTCTTTCTTTTTCTCTTTTATAATTTTTATGTTTCATGGTTTGGAATTTTTTTTTCTTGGTGAGCCTCTATTTCCTTTATCTATTTATAACTATCATTGTGTCCACATATTCACTAAAACTTCAGAGAAATGCCGAACAAGGGATTCCTCGCCCGGTGTAAAAATTAACGATCTAGGCCTATATTCGGAGTTTTCGGCCGCTGGACGACGACCGCATCTTTATTTTTTTATTGTTATTTTGAATTCTATACTAAAGAAGAAGCTCCTAAATCAGCACGGGGCCAAATCAGCAGCATGAGAACTGTACTAACCTGACGCCGGTGACTTTCTCATGGCTCCATAGGAGAAAAAAAAGGTCTGGGTCAATTTTCTAATAAATAGTAATAATTGAGGTTTTTTCGTCAAATGATAGAGCTTTTTATTAAATTTGTAATGAAATGTTTACATCATCTGCAATAATATTAAATAAAAATTCAGGGAAAAGCAAACCTCATCTATGACTACTTATATTCTGACTTACAAAAGAAGTCACTAAATGCGGCGCTCATTGCATCGACGAGGACATAAGAAAACTCAACGGACTCCATTTGTGTAGCTAATTGTAGAATTTAAAAAAATACTGCATTCAATTGACACATCAACGTCTCTCTCTATCTCTCCACGAAGCATACATATCAAGGTAGATGAGTTTGCCTCTATTAGGCGGCGATAGACCCTACCTTCCCCTACCATGCTTCCCCAAGAACCCTTTTTCAGGATTCGGCAGGCCCGTAAAAAAGGATTGGGGTACTTCCCACCAAAAACCAAGGAAGGTAGCAGCAGGTAGCCCTACGTCCGTAGTCATAGCATGGGGGAGGGGTTCCTTAATCTGCACTAAAACCAATAAAAATGTTTCCCAGATTGATATATGAAGCTAAATCGAGACCGAGATAGAGATAGGGATGCTCGTTGGCTTTTCGAGACAAATCATAGGAATGGTGCTAATTCGCATGTTCCTTTTGGTCTTGTTTGGTTTCGAGGGCCTCCTCATCCCTTACTCGTTTTTTGAAAGTATTCATCTTGGATTTTTGTTTCCGTACACCCATTATAGAGGCTCTATTACAGAAAAGAAAGGGACGTGCCCTGTTGACCAACTGAAGAACATCCTTATAAAAGAATGAATGGGAAGCAGGCTCGGCCTATATTGCTAGAGTTATCTTTCTTCACCCCCTTCCCCCCCTCGCCGCCGCCGCCACATACTGCATGCTCTGCTCCCAAAATGCAGTGAGACTTGCGAGGGGTTGGTTGGTCTGCAAAATCATGGGAAAGGCAAGCTAAGAGAAATAAAATAATATACTGGTGTTACCATATAATCTTATGAATCACTCGCAACACATTTTCTATGTCTCCTCCGTCTACAAGGTGAATAACTTAGCTTACAGCACTTCGTGTTGGCCACCACACCGGTTGGCTGGTACATTGGCCTTACCCTAATAGGACCGAGATGAGAAGTATGACCCTTCGATTGGAAAGCCCCATATCTGACACATGGAGTGTGGCATTTACTTTTATAAAGTCCGTATAACTTCTAAAAAAAAAAAGATTCATTCTTAATGAATAAAGTACCATACAAAGAGTGCATTGCCCCCTTGAGTGAAGAAGAGAATGGCTTTGTATAGAAACCCTTGAGCCGAGTTCGTCGCTCCACTAGGCTCACCATTATTTCATTCTATTTATGGATTCAAGCTCAAAGGAACATATACATGGAGCTATGTCAACTTGCGTACATCTTGTTGACAAAATGATCAAGTATACCACACCACGTCTATAACAGTAAAAATGAAACCAACAGTATAAAAAAGAAAAAAGTTTCGAAAACTGACAATATGAAGTGAAAGAGGCTTGCAAATTTTACAATGTCCTTTATAGACAAAATTTCGCCTCTATTCGGATGCTTGGAGTCGTTTAGGCTCTGTCCACCAGAACCACTCTATCAATCCAAATTCTTAGCACCAGGAACTTGAATCTGGTGAACGTACAAGTATCTCTCTCAAGAAAAATATATTATAGTGATAGAGAAAAGATGAGGTTTTTCGTTGTTATGTTTTGTGTCGTTTTTGTTAAAGGATGAAAACCAAACATGTTTAATTTGAACTCGCCTGAGCCGAAGGCCATTTTTGACGTTTAATATATAGCTAGGCCCAAGTCCCGAACTTCTCTATGTGTAATCCAATTTACTAAATCTTATTCACATAGGGAATTGTTAGGGAATTGTTATTAACACTTCAAAAATCTCATTTTACACTCCAAATTTTTTATATTAGGAAAGAAAAATACACTTGTGAGGAGTGTAGAATGAGATTTTTGGAGTACCAATAACACTTCCCATTCACATAATCTTATAAATTAGTGTTGGAAAACCTTCTTTAATCAATGGGGGACAAAAGAACTAGGTTTAATTTCATTCAAACTTACAACAAAGACATTCTAAAGAAAAATCGCACATCACCTGACCTTGTGCAATATATAATCCACAATGGGTCGTTCCACAACATCATATCACTCACAAAACACAAACCTATTGTTTCCACATTTCTCTGCAAACACTTTCTAAATATAACTCAAAACTCCCAAGCCAATCATGTTCTTCTTAAACTGGAAACCAAATTCAACCCTAAAAACAAAATTCATCAAACCCCGATATGAGAAACGAAGTCATGGAGGGCTTGTTAAACCCGAACAACAAGACAAGCGCAGGGCTAGGACGCTGTGTTTCACACGTACAAGACGAACTGAAGAGCTTTAGATCGTACGTACGATGGATGTGTGTGGACCAATCTAATGCATGGAGGGCATGCATTTCTTGGTCCATATTCATCTTGTTTGCAATCGTTGTTCCTGCCATTTCCCACTTTGTGTTCACATGTGCATCATGCGATGGCAAGCACAAGAGACCTTATGATGGTGTAGTGCAATTGTCTTTGAGTAGCGTCGCAACGGTATCGTTTCTGTGCCTGTCATGGTTTGTGAGGAAGTTTGGGCTCCGGAGGTTCTTGTTTTTCGATAAGCTTTATAATGAGAGCGAGACGGTCAGGAGGGAATACACACAACAGCTCAATGTGAGTTATTTAATTAATTCAAAATTTCCATTGATTTTTGTTTTCTAATGGGTATTAATTTTTTTCACAATTTGTTTTACTAATATGAATTGTGCTTAGAATGGAAATTAAGATTAGGGTTTAGTTTTTGAGAAGAAAATGATTAGATACAAAACCACCCAATCTGAAAAGCAGTATATCAATAGAAACTATGTAGAAATTCATCACCATAATAATTAAGGAACCCTAAGAAAACTAACCCTTGCATCGAAAGACACCAAAAGTTAACATTATGAAACTATAGAATTTGATTCAATGTAAAACAATGAGTAGAAATTAAACTAATAAGCGGGGTTAGGGCGAAACCAGGCTTTTACATAGATGTGGACTGGGCAGACTCGATGAGTTCAGTTGAACATAGAAGATACATGTCGTTGGGTTTCTGTAAAATGTAAATAGCTCTATTAACATTTTTTTTTTTCACTACGCGAAAAGTAGACTACAAGGTAGGTACGTAATTGTAGGTAGGTACGTAATTGTATCTTCTTTCTTTGTTTCTCAAAGTCACACATATATTGTTCCTTGTAGAGATCATTGAAGATTCTGTGCATCTTTGTAATGCCATGCTTTGCCGCGGAGAGTGTATATAAGATTTGGTGGTACGCATCTAGAGCCTCGCAAATGCCTTTTCTGGGCAATGTTTACGTAAGTGACATGGTAGCGTGTACGCTGGAGTTGTGCTCGTGGTTGTATCGTACAACTGTGTTTTTCCTCGTGTGCGTTCTGTTCCGTCTGATATGCTACCTCCAAATCCTACGGCTCCAAGACTTTGCCACTGTGTTCCAAGAGCAATCTGATGTCGGGTCAGTGTTGTCCGAGCACCTTAGGATCCGGAGGCACTTAACAATCATAAGTCATAGATACCGACGTTTCATCCTATGGTCATTGATCTTGGTCACGGGCAGCCAATTTTCCTTGTTGCTCATCACAACCAGGGCTAGTGCCACTGCCAATCTTGATGTTTATAGATCCGGTGAACTTGCGGTATGCCTTCTTTTCCAGTTTTCACGGGTTGATTTGTATAGCATCAGAATCCGTAGAGGATCCATTTTAATGTTTGTTCAGTTCCTTTTCAAGAAGAGAAAGGACTAATTTGGTTATGAGTGAGAGAGATGAAAATCAACTGGGTTACTTCCAGCCTCAGAGAATCATTTTATGAACAAAAACTAATCTCAGTGATGACGTTTTATTTTTTTGGGTACAGCTATGCTCCATAACTTTAGTCACTGGAGTCCTCATCTTACTGCGCAGTGCAACCAAAATCACACACAAGGCCCAAGCAGTCACATGCCTTGCTACAAAGTGGCATGTTTGCGCCACACTGGAGTCCTTTGATGCAAATGAAGGAGATTCTCCGCCGCCTGATGAGACCGGGAATGGCCGAGTGGTTTCTGGTGCCAGTAGTGACAGAGAATCAGACAGTGATTTGGCAAGTGATGATCAAGATGAACTGGAAAACGCCAAGTTTGTTCCATCATATGCATATAGTACAATCTCTTATCAAAAGAGACAAGCTCTAGGTAAGCCAGCCTAATTAAATAGCACATATCCATGTCATTAACAACTTTTATTCATTGATTAGTTTGCATTGATCAGAAATTATAGTAAAGAATGGAATCACAAGAATCCTCTAGATGATGGGATGGAGAAAATAATGTTTAATAGTTTACATAGAGATTTTGACCATGGAAGGGGCGTCGTTCTTGAATCAAGGTTCTAAAAATGCTAGGCGCTAGTCGGGCTGCAGCCTAGGGCCTAGCGGCTAGGCGGGGCCTAGGCGGGCGTGTGGACGGACTAGGTGGATTTAAGTAAATCTATCATATTTCGTGTAAATAAGTGTCTTTTTATACTTAGATTATATATAATTACATCATAAACTACAAAATAGAGTGATATATATATTATGAAGTATTGGAACATAATGAAAACATGGGGAACAAACATATAATGTCTGTTCATTTAAGTATTCAACAAGTCTATTACAATTTATTGAAAAAAATAAAATACAAAATGAAAGTTATCTATTTTTTGTCTAAGTGAGTCGCAACCTAGGTGGGTAACCTTGGATTTTAGCTTTCCCCCGATCAACCACCTAGTCTAGGCTGGCGCCTCAGCAGGTCTAAGTGCTATTTCTTAATTTTCAAACGTCCAAGCATTAATCGGGACGGTGGCTAGCCGCCTAGTGCCTAGGCGAAGATTTTTAGAACAGTGTCTTGAATAAAGAACAAACCGTCGATAAGTCTTAGATAATGTGTTGATGACATTTAGTTAACAAAATGCGGCAACATGTTATATATCGACACATGCATTTTTATTACCCCGCATGTTCTATGCACATTAGTTTTTGTATCGCTTAGTTTGATGATATTGAATATTGATTGTTGTTGCAGTGACATATCTGGAGAATAATAGAGCTGGTATTACTATATACGGATTTACATTGGACAGGAGTACACTCCACACCATATTTATGCTTGAGCTATCATTGATTCTTTGGTTGTTGGGTAAAACAGTTGGAATTTCTTGAGACAATAGTCCAACAGCGACTGTGTAGGATTGTGTATTATTGCAACCCAATGGAGTTTTGGAAAAATATAGGGTTTTGGAATTTGGAGGGTGCATTTAGGAGATGTATATATTTGGTCTCATATAATATTTCCATTAGTTTTCACTACTATATTTAAATCTCCCCTTATAGTTGTTCTCTTACTTCTCTTTAATTTGTACGTCGTAATTATAATTGTATTGTAATAGTGAGGAAAACAAGTCAGGGTGGAGTAAATGAATGACTAGCTAGGAGGAAGTAGATTAGAAGAGAGAAGCCACCAGGAAATTGAGAGCCTCCATCAAGAGAAATTATGTCGAACGTGGACCAGACTACGCATGTCTTTTTTAGTCGTTCGTCTCCTTGTAAAAGTGAAGGACAATTTTTTTTATCCTTAGTTGAGAAAATTGGAAAAATAGCAATGTAATATCAAATAGAAACTTTCACGAACTATTTCGCATTGAGCTGTGCATCGTGGATTCATGTAGTTACAAGCTTATCATGTAGAAGAACTTTTCAAGCTTTGTATTGACAAAAGTATTAATTCTGCCGTGAGGTTTAGAGAGAAAGCTCCTCCTTTTCTCTAGAAACTCACTTTCCCTTGCCTCACTCACCACCGCCGACCCCGTTGCCTGTTTGAGAGTCGGTGACATGATATTCCGACGTTCATCGTGTTGAAATGAATGAATCTTAGATTGTTTTTAATGCTAACAGAAGTCGAAGGAGAAGATAATGAGAATAAAGAAGGGTTTCTTCACACACTCTGCAAGTCTTAGAGGTGCATTTTCTTTTTAGATATATATGAGCACTCACTCTCTCACACAAGTCGTGAGATGAGGAATAAAACAGTAATTGTGACTGTTGGATCCATTCACACTCCTAGCTTAGATCACAGCCACACATCTATTTTGTAATAACAAAGAAAGAATCCACATGGCTCTCATGGCCTTTACAAACCAAAACTTTACACTTGGTAATTAATCACAAGTGGATACACCAATTTAATCATAAACAGACTTATTCCAAAATTAGCTCACAACTTATAATTCAACACTCCCTTTTAAGTTTTGAGCTGATTTCACACCAAGCAAATCTCTGAGATAGTTGAACCGATCCTTGGTTAGAGCCTTAGTAAAGATGTCTGCAACTTGTTCATTAGTTGGGCAATACAGTAGATCAATTACTCCTTCTTGTAGTGCATCCTTAATGAAATGATACCTTCTGTCGATATGCTTGGTTTTCTGATGGAACACTGGATTCTTGGTGATTGCAATTGCTGCTGTATTATCACAGTACATTGGTGTTGCTTCAGTTTGTAACTCACCAAAGTCTGCAAGAACAAACCTAAGCCAAATGGCTTGAGCAGTTGCCTCAGAAGCACTAATATACTCAGCTTCTGCAGTGGAGAGAGCTACACAGTTTTGTTTTACTGAAGCCCATGAGAACACACCGCTGCCAAAGGAGAAAGCATATCCAGAGGTGCTTTTGCTGTCATCAATGGATCCTCCCCAATCACTGTCACAAAAACCAATTAACATTTCTTTCTTTCCCTTCACATACTCCAAACCGTAATCCAGAGTACCTTTAATGTATCTCAACACTCTTTTTGCAGTACCAAGATGTTTATTTGTGGGACAGTGCATGAATCGTGCAAGGAGACTGGTAGCATACATTATATCTGGTCGAGTAGCTGTAAGATATAGCAAGCTTCCTACAATTCTTCTATATTGTTCCTCACTTGCTGGTCCACTGCCATCATTTTTTCCTAGCTTGTCTGATAAAACAAGAGGTGTAGCAGTAGATTTGGACTCACTTAAACCAAATTTGTTCAACAGAGAATCATCATACTTTCTTTGGTGTATAAAGATGCTAGAGTGAGTTTGAATAATTCCCATGCCAAGGAAATGATGAAGAAGACCCAAATCAGTCATTTCATACTTGATCATCATATCCTCCTTGAATTCCTTTAACATCACAATGCTATTTCCAGTGTACACTATGTCATCTACATAGATTGAAACAATCAGAATCTCATCTCCCCTTGCTTTGATGTAGAGAGTTGCCTCACTTAGACTTTTCATGAAACCACACTGTGAAAAATAGGTATCAATCTCTCCATACCAGGCTCTGGGTGCCTGTTTGAGACCATAGAGAGCTTTATGGAGTTTGTATACTTTATCTTCTTTTCCCGTGATAACAAATCCATCAGGTTGCTCTACATATACTTCCTCTTCCAGAACACCATTCAGAAAAGCGGATTTGACATCGAGTTGATAGAGTTTCCAACTCTTTTGTGCAGCCAAAGCAATGAGAGTTCGGATTGTATCCAACCTAGCAACCGGAGCAAATGTCTCATTGTAGTCTATTCCTGGTTTCTGAGCATATCCTTTTGCAACAAGCCTTGCCTTATTCTTTTGCACAGTTCCATCAAGGTTGAGTTTGGTTTTAAACACCCATTTAACTCCAATTATAGGCTTGTCAGATGGTCGATCTACTAGTTCCCAAGTTGCATTTTTCTCAATCATGGAAAGCTCATCTTTCATAGCTTTCATCCAAGATTCATCTTCTGCAGCATCTTCATACTTCTCAGGTTCCATAATGCACAGGTTGCATTGAGCAAGTACATCACTCAGATTTCTCCATTTTAATGGAGTATGATCAATCGCTTGTGAATCTCTTGTACTTTCACATGATCTACTAGAGGATTCAGTAGATTGGACTTGAGGAGTAACCGGTGCATTATCAGTATCACTTGGTATTTCTGTCAAACTTCTAGATGGCAAAGTATTAGAGGCTGGGGTCTCAACCTCTGTGAATGCACTGCTTGGTGACTCACCAGACTGCCCTCCATAATTGAACATAGACACATGTTTCTCTGTGCTTTCCTGCCAATTCCAACTTGAATCTTCATCAAACACAACGTCTCTTGACAGTATTACCCTTTTAGAAAGTGGATCAAAGACCCTATAACCTTTCTCACACTTTGCATAGCCAATAAAAACTCCCTTTAGACTCTTAGCTTCTAATTTGTGCCTTAATTCAGCTGGGGTATGAACATAACAAACTGAGCCAAAAATCTTCAAATGTGCAATACCCGGTTTCCTTCCACTGTAAGCTTCAAAGGGGGTTATGTTATCAAGAGACCTGGTAGGACATCGATTCAGAATGTACACTGCAGTATGCACAGCTTCTGCCCACATATAATAGGGCATTCCTTTATCGTGTAGCATAGACTTGGCCATTTCAACCACGGTTCTGTTTTTCCTTTCCACCACTCCATTTTGCTGTGGAGTGTATGCAAGAGAAAGTTGCCTTTGAATGCCTTCTGTATCACAGAACTGATTGAACTCAGTAGACAAGAACTCCCCTCCTCTGTCACTCCTCAGACATTTCACCCTTAAACCAGTTTGTAACTCAGTCATTGCTTTGAATTTCTTGAAGCAGGAGAAGGCCTCAGATTTATATTTAAGAAAGTATACCCAGATCATTCGTGTTGCATCATCCACAAGCAACATAAAGTATTTGTTTCCTCCAGTGGATTCATTTCTCATTGGTCCACATAGATCAACATGGATCAATTCGAGTGAAGCACCAGCTCTTTATGCTTGACCACTAGGGAAACTTTCTCTGTGCTGTTTACCATATTGACAACCTTCACAGACTCTATCATGCTCTTCTAGATCTGGTAATCCATGAACCATGTCTTTTTCCTTCAATTGTTTGATTCCACCAAAGTTCAGGTGGCCAAGTCTTCTGTGCCAAGTCCGGGCACAGTTAGCAAAACTGAGCTTCAACACAAGTTGCTTTTCAGGACTTAGAGATAGGGGATAACATCTGTTTCCTCTCATCTTCACACTGATAATTTGACATTCCAGAGAAGGGCCATCAAAGACAGTACACATACCTCCACCAAACGCAAGATAATATCCGTGCTCATCCATTTGTCCTACACTAAGTAGATTCTCCTTTAAACCAGGTAAGTACATGACTTCTCTGATATATTTCTTCCCTCTGTTAGTTTCAATTTCCAGTGATCCCATTCCTGCCACATTCACTAACACTCCAGTTGGCATTTGAACTTTCCCTGCAACATTAGTCTTCACATCAACAAGAAGATCAACATTTCCTGTCATATGGTTGCTGTAGCCACTATCAATATACCATTCTCCATTAATCTTTGTTTTAGCAACAACACAATTTGCATAAAATAGATTTCCAGACACCTCCATTTGATTTGCACAGTTAGCTTTCTGAACAGCTTTTCCAACAGTACATTCTTTTGCCCAGTGCCCAAATCTGTCACAGTTATAGCACTTAGATTTTCCCTTATATCGACATTCACCATAATGAAATTTAGAGCATACTTTGCACTGAGGTTTTGTACCCTCTTGACCCATGTTTTGAAAAGAAGTACTATTCTGTGCAACATTAAGATTTGGCTTTTGTTGAAACTTGGGTTTTGAATCCCACTTCCTGCCTTTCTGATTATAATTTCTCTGTGACTTAAATGTGTTTGACTGAGCATACCCTCGATTCTGTCCTTTTGAATTAACAGTAAGAGAAGAGAATGCTCTCTCAGTTGCATCAGAGGAGTACAAATCAAACCTCTGCTCTTGACTCTTCAAAATGGCTATTACTTCTTGTAGCTCAACAGATTCTAAACATTTGGTGTTTTCTATCACTAAACATATCGGATCATACATTTTAGTGAGACTAATTAACACCTTCTGAACTAACCTCTCATTCAAAAGGATTTCACCAAACGTCTTCATTTGATTTATCAGATCATTCAAGCGAGTTAAATACCCAGACAAGGATTCATCATCACGCATTCTAGTGTATTCAAATTCTCTTCTAAGATTTTGAAGTTTCACAGATCTTACCTGATCTCCACCATGATATTTGCCATATAACAGATCCCAGGCCACTTTTGCCGAGTCTGCATTTGCGATTCGGGGGCAGATCTGATCGGAGACAGCATTTTGGATTATGCCGAGGGCTTTTGCATCTTTCATGAAGATTGCAGCCATTTTCTCATCATCGTCACCATCATAATCAGATTTTTCATCTGTCTTCACCTTCTTCTTCTTCGAGTCGGGAGTCGTAATCCCTTTCTCCACCATACTCCATAGCCCATGCGACTTGAAGATAGTGACCATTTTAATCCTCCAGAACTCATAGTTCTCACCGGAGAAAATTGGAGTCCTTACTTCAGCACTTCCAGATCCAGCCATCGCAAGCTTGTGTGAACCCAGAAAACACAACGCTAGTGATGCTTCAATTTACAGTGCACGCCCAGTTTTTAATCGGAACTTGGCTCTGAGGCCATGTTGAAATGAATGAATCTTAGATTGTTTTTAATGCTAACAGAAGTCGAAGGAGAAGATAATGAGAATAAAGAAGGGTTTCTTCACACACTCTGCAAGTCTCAGAGGTGCATTTTCTTTTTAGATATATATGAGCACTCACTCTCTCACACAAGTCGTGAGATGAGGAATAAAACAGTAATTGTGACTGTTGGATCCATTCACACTCCTAGCTTAGATCACAGCCACACATCTATTTTGTAATAACAAAGAAAGAATCCACATGGCTCTCATGGCCTTTACAAACCAAAACTTTACACTTGGTAATTAATCACAAGTGGATACACCAATTTAATCATAAACAGACTTATTCCAAAATTAGCTCACAACTTATAATTCAACACATCGCCGCTCCCTTTCTACAATTTTGCTTTTTCTGCCCATCTCCTCATCTCCTCCACCCTCTCTCCAAGCCCTAATTTCAATTTCCAAATGCCTACCCACCAACCCCATTCCCCATCCCCAACGTAACGCCTCTCACAAGACCCATCTATCCCTACTCACTGCCGAATTGGCATGTCAACAAAATTAGGCGAAGTGTGGTACCCAACTCTCGTCATAACAAGCGTGTTTTACTTCATCTGATCTCCCATGGAAATGTGGTTGTGGATGGTGCAGCTCTTGATGACTTTATTTGGCTTTCAGATTTACTTTTTGCATCTTTCTTTGGAAATTAGGGTTTCTTTTTTGTTATGGTTTGTTGTCTAATTTTTCTAGGACTAAGTTTTAACGGCCTCCCTCTTTGTTTTAGGTTGTCTCTCTCCTTTTACTTGGGTTATTTGGGTCATTTTACTCTTTTGTGTTTGCTTTGTTTATATAAGACTATATACACGATCGTTAATGAAATTAATTATTTTTTACCAATAAAAATGCTTGTTATTGACAATGGCTTGAAGATTACACTCATAAATGTTTGTTAACTCATTTTTACCACATGAATTTTTCTTTCCTGCTGCAAACTGTATATAGTCATGTGTCCATCTGCGAAATGATCATATAGATTTGTCATTTTCTTTCCTGGATCTCTATTACGAGAGTCTTGTAATTAGTTCATTGTGCTTTCTGGCCGGCTTCCACTAATACGAATAATAGAAAAAGACATTTAGTAGCAGAATTTTGCTGTTGCAAGGTTTGGATGTTACACCTTGACATCAAGTAGTCACCATTTCCATTACATTCGCAATTAGTCACATTGACAAGTAACTTTCCAATTATTTCGCGTGCCACTTGTGATACACACAACTACGAAAACGAAACAGATGCGTCGCCGTTTCAGGCCTTGACTTCCTAATGACCCCCGATTAACGTAAAACGTCCCGTCATGCCAGCTCATCAAAACGACGCGTGCGAAACAAGATTTAACGCCTTTACGTCTTTAAGGAGCAGGACACCCTGGGGGAAAGAGAAACAAAAACAAACCCATCAAAGAGCGTCTCCGTTTTTAAAAAGTTTGGAAAATTTAAATCTTGAAAATTCGATCAGATTCTTTCTCTCTCGGGTTACGATTTATGGAAATTTCTTCAGTTCCGATCACTTCGTGCTCCAAGGAGCATCAGAAAATCTACCAGGAATGGTTTCGATTCGCTGATTCAGGTGCGCGCTTACATTTTACACTGTCAGTCTGTCAACACGCATTTTCCAGGAAAATTTCTTGGTTTTCTGTTTGGTTCCCGAGAAAATTGAGCAACTGTAATTGAGTTTTATTTATTTTTTTTTCCTGTGGTTTTGTTCAGACAGTGATGGCCGCATTACCGGGGGCGATGCGATAAAGTTCTTCGGCATGTCCAATCTGAATCGGCAGGATCTCAAGCAGGTTAATTTGCGGTTTATTTTGTTTATCTGATATTTTCTTTTATCAAATTAGTGCGTCTCGTTTTCATTCGTTTGTCGTTTTTGCTGTAATTCCATACTATTAGTATTTGGTGAATTTGTTTTTGATGTAGAGGTTAGTGTATGCTCAGTTAATGTGTAATCGAATCATTTCAGAAATACATTTTGTTAGGATTGAGGGCTTGTATTTCCGTTGAGCAATGCGGATTTATTGTGACGCGTAATACGCGAGTAGAGCCATTGAAGTTGGCATCTGATTTTGCAGATTGGGTTACTTTGATTAATTCAAGCTTAAGATTATTATCTATGCCAAACATCACAATGCATTTGTAGCAAAGCCCCTTTCTTTTTTATACTTTGGTTAAACTTTGTTGCTTGAATTGGGTTTACAATACATTTGTCAAATATAAGTTTTTTGGTGGCTTCCAGCCTGCTTTATAGAGGTTTTTTTATTTTTTTTATTAAGTTTGTTCCTTTTATTAAGGTTTGGGCCGTTGCCGATTCAAAGAGGCAGGGATATCTTGGTTTTAATGAGTTCATTGCCGCTATGCAGGTTATTTTATAAACTGTTATTTTTCTTTTCCATATATAACAAAAATCAATATTGGATTGATAGGAATCTGACATGTTGTTAGTGTTTTGTTTCTAGCTAGTTTCTCTTGCACAAGCTGGACATGATATTACACACGGTTTACAGAATAGCAATGGTGGGTTTCGTTTGTTTAACTTTGTGTTGGAATGCATGCTTGGTAGATACTCATGTATAAGTTGGCGACTTGTAATACCTGCTTCTTCATAAATATGAATAGCGCACAAATATTTTTTATTTATTTATTAATTTTAATTTCTTGTTTAGCACACATGTAACTTAAACTTTGAATTTTCAGTGGACTTGGAAGGTCTGAAGCCTCCTGTTATGGAGGGTTTGGATGCATTATTATCAGCGGTAGATATGCTTTTTAAACCTTTCTTATTTGTGTTACTCATTGTTATGGATTTATTTATTTATAATTAATTCATTGTATATGGCTGAAGCAATTTGATTTCGTTTACTTAATTTATTCAGAAGAAAAAGCATACGCACAAGTCAAATGAAAACGAAGTAAATGGTGAGGAGTTTCTCTAACTATGAGATGTGTACTGCTAATTTTGGTTTTGGCTGTCTATTTACGTATAATCTGTGACGCAGGAACTGCTGTGGTGCAACAATCATCTTCCGCGCTTTGGTTTTCTTCAAAATCAGCAAAAAAGGTATATGTTGTTTCTTATTTTTGGAGGCAATTGCCCTTTTGCTTTCACGGTATTCAGAAAAAATGATTTATCCTAAAATTGTTTCTATTGGATACGAACTTGAATTTTCTTATTTGGATAAGTTGAGTTTATTTTTTCATTTTTCGTGAGAAATTTATGATAGTATTGCATTTCAGTCTCTCCGAGTTGTTATACATCAAGTTGATTGCAAAATACTTATGTTTTTACTAGTTAAGTTTATGAAGGTCATGCGAAAGCTTTGAGTCAATTAAGACTCAGCGTCCACAAGAAAGGCTAGAAGAGGCCATTTTACATAGTGAAAAAAATGGAGAGAGAACCTTGCATACGTCAGTTTTAGGTTTTTTATGTGTGATATGTCAGAGTTGATTATAAATTTTCCTGTGATGAAATTTGCAATACTGTTGTGTAGACATGAGTTGTGCACTCCGTTTAATACCTTATACAAAAATCTTTGGCATATTTCTAGGTACCGCTTTCTTCTGTAACATCAATTATTGATGGGTTGAAGAGACTGTATGTTCAGAAGCTGAAGCCATTAGAAGTTACTTACAAGTTCAACGATTTTGTGTCCCCCTTACTGGTGAGTGAGAATTATTCCTTGCTTGTAGTTCTTTCATCAGATTTAATGCCCAATCCCTCGTAGTTTTATTTCATTTTTTTTTATTGGATCTTCTCAAACATATATCTAATTGTGGCATGCTATAGTTATCAATTGATATTTATTTGCTTTATTCTGCAGGCAAATAGTGATTTTGATGCCAAACCCATGGTTATGCTTTTGGGTCAATACTCCACTGGGAAAACAACATTCATTAAACATTTGCTTAAAAGTAGTTATCCAGGCAAGTTATCCTCTGGGAAAGTGTATCTTTATGTAATTGTTTGTCTTGCACAGAAAGTGTGTTCATCTATTTCATCCCTTATCTTATTTCACTTTTGACAGGAGCTCACATTGGTCCTGAGCCTACAACCGATAGATTTGTTGTTGTTATGGTAATTGCCAATTTATCTTCTTTTATGTTGTCATTAAGACAGTTTTGAATTGCTTAGCAATTAAAAGTTAAACTAAATGTTTTATATGGTTGCATGCAAGTTAAAAAGCCATATATTTAGGCTGTACAGGGACTCAGTAAGAAGGTAGAAACTAAGAGCCTGTTGGTTATCCTTCTTGGATCCAATTTTTTATTTTCAAAAATGACAAATGTAGCTAAATTACTTGATATTCATTAGTTTCAAAAACAAAAAGTTGGATTCAAGAAGGATACCAAAAGTCCCTAAACTTCTTAAACAGATAGCCATCCATGGCTTGCCTTAAATTTTTGTGCTTTGAATTTAAAGAAACTTTTTCTTTATGTTTATGTGTCACCCTTTTTGGTAATTTTCAGTAGGGGTATATATCCTTTAACATTTCATTAAAACTAGGGTGCATTGGCCCTTTTGACAATGTAATCTTGCGTTTTGTTCTATATATTAGAGACTGTTGTATTTTAAATTTCAATAGAGAAAAGACAGTTGTATTTTGTCTGGTTTCTATTGGTTGAGCAGTGTGGCAGAATGCCAAGGGTATGGAATTGGAAGGCAGATTGCAGAGCAGTGTGGCAGAATGCCAAGGGTATGGATAGGGTACTAAGCTTATTATTAGCCTAGTTCTAGGAATTTGGAGAGAAACTGAGGGACATTTTGTGTTTCTGGCCATTGTCAATAAAACAATATTTCACTTGTTACCCATATATACTCTGTTGGTTTTCGTAGATATTAAACTTTTCCACATTTCATTTGCAGTATTGTCTTTTGTTTTTTGTTTTCTGTTAACGTTTCTGAAATTAATATTGTTTACTAGTTAATTCTTCTTGCATGTAGTCTGGACCTGATGAAAGAAGTGTTCCTGGGAATACTATTGCCGTCCAAGCTGACATGCCATTTAGCGGTCTCACAACCTTTGGAACAGCATTCTTGTCAAAGTTTGAGTGTTCTCAAATGCCACATTCTGTGAGTTATCTTTTAGAATCACCTTGAAATTCTCTGAATTGCCCTTTGAAACACCTAAAGCTTACACATTTTCATATCCAAGCTGCTAGAACACATTACATTTGTGGATACTCCTGGAGTTTTATCTGGAGAGAAGCAACGGACGCAACGAGCCTACGATTTTACTGGGGTAACTTCGTGGTTTGCTGCAAAGTGTGACCTCATTCTACTTCTGTTTGATCCTCACAAACTTGATGTCAGTGATGAGTTCAAGCGCGTTATTTCATCTTTACATGGCCATGACGATAAAATTCGTGTTGTTCTGAACAAGGCAGATCAAATTGATACCCAACAAGTAAGCATAGGCAATACATGGATCTCTTTGATTATTATCCTTGTACATATTTTTGTGGGAACTTAATTAGGTCAGTGGATGCTGCGCTCAAGTCATTTTTCATTCTTGGTATGCAGTTGATGAGGGTTTATGGAGCATTGATGTGGTCACTTGGGAAGGTTCTTAATACTCCTGAGGTCATGCGAGTTTATATCGGGTAGCCTCTCCATCCTTGCATTCATTAACTCCTTGGAAGTAAATCCTGTAGTTGCAAATATATTCCAATGTTCCTTGCAAATACCTTGGTTCGATGGTTGCAAGCTAATTTTCTCTTTTGCAGCTCCTTCAATGACAAACCTGTAAATGAGGCTGCTACGGGTCCAGTTGGGAAAGAACTCTTTGAAAAGGAACAGGAGGATCTTCTTGCTGATTTAAAGGATATTCCAAAGAAGGCTTGCGATCGCAGAGTGAGTTTGTTAGATTTACGTATCTTTACCAAGTTGCTCTCTGGTTTTATTTGCAAACTTGCAAGCTTTATGTAGAGGTGATATTAGGTTTGGGCCCCTTATTTATTTCTTGTTAGAAACTGAATGTTTCTTGCAGATTCATATGGAATGGAATTTTGATGACCTTTGTTTTTCGCAGATCAATGAATTTGTGAAGCGTGCCAGAGCTGCCAAGATACATGCTTACATAATTAGCCATTTAAAGAAGGAGATGCCTGCCATATTGGGGAAAGCTAAGGCTCAACAGAGGCTTATTGATAATTTGGAAGATGAATTTAAAAAGGTACTATTCCCTCCCTCCCCCCCTTCATATGCGCACTCTACTCTATAATGCTCACACTTTGACGTACCATACAGGTTCAGAGGGAGCATCATCTGCCTCCAGGGGATTTCCCAGACGTAGACCACTTCAGGGACATCTTGAGTGGTTACAGCATTGACAATTTCGAGAAGTTAAAGCCTAAGATGATAGATGCCATCGATGAAATGCTGGGTTATGATATCCCAGAACTCTTGAAGAATTTCAGAAATCCATACGACCAATAGGTAAAAACAGTTCTGAGAAGTCTCATGAACTATGGTGGCTTTGAGGTGCACATGTTGATGGAGCATTGCTCGTCTTGAGTATCCTAGTGTTTGTTGTAGCATAATATGGTTTCAACTCGTATTACAGTTTTTTCGGCATTTAGATAGTGCCAATCGCTATAGAAGGTTTCGCAAGCGGGCTCCTTATTTGTAATGTTAATGTTGTTGGGGAATGATTTAGGACCAAGAGCAGGCGATTGTCAAAGTGCCTAAACGATCGAAAGTGAATGAAGGTTTTATGTACGCTATTATTCCCTGAGAGGTTTGCTAAATCTATTGTCACAGTTGCGGATTTGTGTTTGTTGAATTCTTTGTCCAATTGTAGTTTCATGAAGCAACCATGAATTCATCATCATATTCCTGTTCTACGTAGATTATCTGATAACAAACTTCATTTGCTAATATCATTGCTCTCTGCCACTGCGGAGTTGTTTAATCTCTCTCTAAAAGCCTGGAACTTGAAACCCTCTCTCCACTTCTGCAAACTCATCTTGATCTTTCAGTCGGATGTTATTTTCATCCTACAGAGTCCTGACCTCTTGGGTTACTATCTGCCTAACAAGGGTTTACCAAGCCCTTTCAAGTGCAGGAGTTTTATTCCGGTGTTTGATCTCTACGGTACCATGGAAATGGAGGCAATTTGGGGGAGAGAGCCCAATTTAGAGCTCCAAAAAATCTTCGGGACTTTATAACATAATCTCTTCCAATGACAGGCTAGTTACCTTTGACTATATATGGGACTATATACATTTATTTATGTAATAATTTGATTACGAGATAAAAAAAATTTGTGTAAACTATTCTTAAGTTGATTTTTAAACGTGTTGTCTTTATATGAGGCTAAAAAAATTCAAATTCTGACAAAATTAGATTTCATCACTTGAACCGTTGGATTACGGGTTGGTTTGGTATTGCTGTGCTTTGAAAAAAAAGCTGATTCTGCTGTGCTGTGAGAATAAGCGGCTGTGAAATAAAGCAGCAGAGTGTTTGGTAAACTTTTTTGTAAAAATGCTTTTGAAAAAAAAAAAACAGTATTATAATGTTTGGTAAACTTTTATGTAAAACGGATGTGAAAAAAAGCTAGTTTTTCAAAGCTAGGTTTTGCAGCTTCTTGTTTTTGGCTTTTTTTCACCCAAAACTGTGAAAAAAAGCTGAAGCTGAATGTTTACCAAACACAAAAACAGCTCCCAGCTTTTTTTTATACCAGTTTTTTTCAGAATCACCTTAGTACCAAACCAGGTCTACGTTCTCTTATCTTAATCTTATCCATTGGTTTGTTTCTTTGAAATTAAACAAGATAAGATTTCATCTCATAACTAAATTGTAATGCCCTTGCAATTTAGGTAAATTGTTTGTTTATGTTTTCGGTTTAGGTCTCTAAACTTCCAATGTCATTTTAATATGTAGTGTTTTAATTTAGAAAATAACAAAAGTAAACCCTTTTAGTAGAACATCTTACATCATTTTATGTCTTAAGCATTAAACATACAAATAAAATGGTGGAGGACATTTTGAACATAAATATGTAAAGAGAAAGAATTAAAAAATAAAGAATAAAAGGAGAGTATACGTGTATTCACTTGAGAGTGGCAAAATTTAGCTCACATGGGTAGCTACTTTTCTCATGGACCCAACTCATTTTTGGAGTTAGATGTAGCCTAATTTTTTGCTACCCAATGAAGAAAGTTGCTAGCCTAAGTGGTAGATCTAGCCTCATTTTCTGGTTAATTGGGAATAAAATTTCTCATTAGGGCTTTAAATGTAGTAACTTCATGAAGGATAAAACCTCCATTGGGCATGCTCCTAGAACCAGGCTAAGATCCATCTACAACAATGCTTGCTACAGTACGACCTTTCAAGTACGAGATCCCTATCCCGTTATTCTTCTGAAATGTAAAAAAAGGGACAACTGTTAGCAAGTTACGGTCCTTAATGTAGCAAGCATTTTGGGAGATGCTTTTAACGCCAATATCCATTTCACTCATTGCAAGCCAATTTTAATTAGGGATCAACAACAGTTATGACGGGTGGATAAGCACGGTTATTTATCCATAACTTTTCAAGTCATTACCCGTTTAACTTTTTATCCATTGGTGTTCTATAAACAAGTATACCCATATAGATAACCGGTTATAAATGGGTAACCGTATCCATTTAACCGTAACGGCATATCTGTTTATCCATTTTTTTAATAAGTCGAAAATAAAAAAACACATAATTACCCTTTGGTTTCAGCGTGTCAGACATGTAGGATTACTTGAGAAGGGGTTTTTAGCTAGGTCAAATTCTAAGGTAAGTATATATAGTTTCTTCCATCAAGTATATAAATTATTTTTGGTGAGTCTGTAATGGTCAGAAGCCAGAGATAGCTAAGCTTTAGGGATATGGAGGATCACCCTTGACCTTAAAATTGAGTTTGAATTTTTATGGGTTGGGGATGAAATGGAACTTGCCAATTGTCTGTCATCTGTCCTTCAAAATTTTGAGTACATAAAAAATGAAAAATCAAAACTATTTTAAATTGTTCGACAAAGAAATAAAACCATTTGCTATTTTGTACAATATTCTATTATTAAATGGATATGAGAGAGAATGGCGGCGATAGGAGAAATCTTAGTCGTCGAACAATTTTTAGGGTTTTTAATTTGACAACACAAAAAAAAAAAAAAAAAAAAAAAAAAAAAAAGAAGCTTAAACAAGTATTTGTTTGTACAGGCGGCTAATACTCTTTTATTTATATTTCACGGGTAAATAGGTATACCCGTAATTGGTATTTGCTTAAACGATTCCCATAAATGTAATTGTAAAGTTTAAATGGGGAGTTCATAGATACCATATTTTCAAGTGGTATCCCTGCATAGAGATTTACCATGGGTCGAGCTAACCCAACACAACACGACCCTGACCCGTTTAAATTTTTGTGGGTTGTGACTGTTAGGTTTTCTCCAATGGGGACAAGCACAGGATGCACTATATTTCGGATTGGGTCAAAAAATTTCGGCCGAAACACAATTGAACCAATCTTAATGGTCCAGGTAGGGCTAAGCTGGGCCATTACACACCTCCTGAGATCTTGAATTCACATCGCTCCTCTTTCAATTTGTAACAATTTGTTGTGTGTACTAGAAACACCACCACAAGATGTTACATTTTCATGTGTTATTATATAAGTGGACAACATTATGAAAAAAAATATGAATAAAAAAAAGAAAAAAAATCTTCAGGAGCATTCCCCATCAGCAACCACTTGATCCCCTTGTTCTGGTTTCGCTTCTTACGACCTTCATCTTTGTCAAAAGTAACACTGATGTTCAAGGGCAACAAATTGTCCCGATTGGCCCATCTCAACCATTGCTGCACTAAATCATACTCGATAATTTTATCTTTAAGAACTGTATCTCTAAAATTGTGTACATTCTATAAGCTTCCTGTAAAGGAGCCTCCAACAAAGTAACACCATTAGAATAAGTGGTATTCAGAAGGTAATCTTCTGGTTTCAACAACATTGATGCACCACCAACAAAGTTTAGACTAACTGAAGGAAATGCCTCATCCAAACTAGTGAAACTGCATAAAGTTGTTTTCCTGCTTTAGTACTGAGAGTCAGTTTTTAAAACATTAAGGTTTATCTAGCCCCCAAACCCATCTGAACACCGAGCAAGCCCTGCACAACACAACCCCAACCCAAAGAAACTTAATGATTGCTATATGCTTCACAGTTGCATGCTGTAATTCGGCCCCATAGATTCAAGGTACCTTATTTTCAAGTTATTACTGTCGCATAACGATGTACAACAAGTCGAAACCCAACATATCACGAGTCCGACTTGTATAAAGATGGCCCATAACTATACAATGCTCTTTTTTTGTGGGTTGGACCAAGTATCACATGAACCATAACTCAGATTGAATCAACTGGAGGTGGCTGTATTTTAACGAATGTTAGAGATATTTCGAAGTGAAAAGGTATGGTCAAAGTACAAAAACAATATTCCTTTTTAGATTCTAGGAGCAAAAAATGGAGGTGACCAATGTTGATAAATGAATCGCTTTAATACTAAAAAGCTTAGGCTATAAAACGGCTCTCAAAGCTTAGGCATATGCATAATTGGGAGTTCATAAATTCAAGTGGTTATTCTTGCGTAGAGATATACAATAGGTCAAGCTAACCCAACATAGAACAATCCGACCCGTTTAAATTTTTGTGGGTTGGAACAAACATGACATGCACTGTAGCTCGGATTGGGTCAAGGATTTTCAGCACAAAACACAGTTGAGCCAATCTTAATGGTCCAGGTTGGGTCATTCCACACCTTCTTGCTTCTTGAGGTTTTGAATTCAGATCACCCATCTCTCAATATCGGGAGAAGAATTTGTTTTGTGTATTAAAAACACCATCACATGATGTTGCTTTGGAATATATCTCACTTTAAGCTATGTTAATACACACACATCACAATATATAGTGAGAAATATATATTTGAATAAAATAATCTATATTATTGATCTCTGACACTACGAAATTGTTTAATGTGTTTCTTTAAACACACACACACACACACACTCTCTCTCTCTCTCTCTCTAAGCCTTGAACTTGAAACCCTCTCTCTACTTTTGCAAACTCATCTTGATCTTCCTATCAGATGTTACT
This sequence comes from Pyrus communis, assembly GCF_963583255.1. Classification (NCBI taxonomy): domain Eukaryota; kingdom Viridiplantae; phylum Streptophyta; class Magnoliopsida; order Rosales; family Rosaceae; genus Pyrus; species Pyrus communis. The sequence goes on from NC_084810.1 coordinate 8,967,777, forward strand.
TTCATCCTATATAGTCCGACTTGTTGGGTTACTACCTGCCTAACAAGGTTTTACAAAGGCCTTTCTTTTTTCTTTTCTTTTTTTGTCGATACAAAGACCTTTCAAGTACGGGAGCTTTATTTCAATGTTCGATCTCTATGGTACGACGGAACCCTGAAAACTATGGAAGCAATTTGGTGGAGACAACTTAGAACCAAGCCAAGATCCATCTATAACAATGCTTAGTACATTAAGGCCTACGAGAACCTTATTCCGGTGTCCTTAATGTAGCAAGCATGCTTTTAGTGCCGATATTCATTTCAATCATTGCAAGCCAATTTTAATCCAAAGAAACTTGTTGATCACTATATGCCTCACATTTGCATGCTATACTTGGGAGTTCATAGATTCAAGTCGTTACCCTTGTATAGAGATGTCCCACAAGTTCAGCTAACCCAACACAATATGAACCCAACCAGTTTAAATTTTTGTGGGTTGGGACAAGCACGACATGCACCATGGCTCGAATTGGGTCAAGGTGTTTTGGCACAAAACACAATTAAGCCAATCTTAATGGTTCAGGTCTGGCTAGGTTGGTCCATTAAACACCTTCTTGCTCCTGAGGTTTTGAATTCACATTACCTGATTACCCCTCTAAATATTGCGACAAATTTGTTCTGTGTATTAAAAACTTGTCACATGATGTTACATTTCCATGGATATGTTGCACTTCAAGCTATATTAATATAATAATATATAAAAATATATAGTGAATATACACACACACACACAACATATGTTCCGAGTATTTTGAAAAAAATCTCCTAAAGTTGTGCTATCTACACATTCATTTTTACCTCTCACATATTTTTCTTGATTTGACTGTCGAATTGAACGATTTGAAGAAAATCAATGTACAAAATTAACAAAGATATGTGAGAGATAGAAATGTGTGCGTGAATAGCCCTACCCTTTCTCCAATATAGCTTGTGAAGAAAATGATGAGAAAAGCAAGGGAGAATAAGAGAAGTATTTATATGAGAATAATACTTGATTACTTAAAAGGATAAGTATGAACTTCTACTTAAAACTCTTCGTTTTTTATTTATAGACTTTTGTATTTATGATTAAAACCATTCATATTATAAATCTCTCTATAAAAATAATGTCTACAAAAATTCAATTAGAACTAAGGTCGTTTAGTCATTGAATTGTATGAGAACAGACGGAAATAGTAAAAACATTACAAACCATTTGTCTATTTACTACAATTGATCGATTTAATGATCTTAGTCTTAATTCATTTTTTGTAGGAATGATATTTACAAAGTGATTTATAATATGAACAGTTGTGATTATAAACGCAAAATTCAGTAAATCAGACACGAAAATTTTGAGTAAGAACTGCCGCTGATCTTTGAGTACCCCAAGCATTGCCCTTTATATGATCATACGAACTTGAAACTTCATACATTCCAATAAAGTTCCCAAATAATAACCTACAAATTGCAAGCCTGGCTGGATTCAGGTCAAGGTACAGGTAATGCCTAGCATGAAGGATTTAGAGACAGCAAGCAATTAGACCAGACATCCTCTCTCTGTCTCTGCACCTTTAGGTAAATTATTACCTTCCAATTTTTCCATACCAAATCCCACCAAACTAATCACTGCCACGATCATTGTTATTTTTAACCCTGCGATCTCCTTAATACCAATTTTGAATTTTTATCTATTTTTTTTATTTAGATTGTGTGTTCTTGTGGGAGCTGGTGTTTATAGCACACCAGGTGTTTGATAAAACTCCTCTTAAGCTCAGTTTCTGTTTCTGAGAACGGAAATTGCACTTTTACGTGCAACGCTTTTTTGGAGAACTTATCTCATGCGCATAGTTGCACAAACTTATATAAGTAGACACAAGAAAGAAGGGTACTTAATTATGCATTTTTTTATCTGTTTAGTGCAATATGCAGTTTATGTTCAAATTATAGACATTTCTTTGAACTGGGTAATCAAGTGGTGGGAAAGTTGTGTATATGAATAGTGTACTAGTTTACTGGGTCATTGACTCAATGGTTTCTGTTTTCAAATTTAGAGAGAGAGAGAGTTGAACCAGGTGCGAGCGGGAACAATGTTGCCACCAAGGATGAAGAAGGCCATTACAGATAACCCAAAGAAGCTGGCTAACTTGAATGACCTCGTAAATCTTCCTTCCACACTGAGAGAGTTCGTGGGTCAGTCTCAGATTTCTCGTCTGGGATGTTTCATGCGTGTCTGGTCAATACATCAAGGACAATAATCTCCAGGTTTCTTATATTTGTCTATTTGTTTTTCGTTTGTTTTTTAGTGATATAAGCAATCTGTGTGTTCTTGCAAATTAAAGTGCATTCAGTTGAATGTTATCCTATGAAGTAAAATGATGCTGTATAATTCTTTCCGTGATGCTTTGTCTTAGTTATGGTGCTTGATGTTTGCTGTTCAATTTCAATTAAGAAGCAGTTCTTAGGGTTTAGTCATCTAAATACGTTTTGACTTCTTGTTGCCGATGTTGCTTGTGAATTAGGGAAGCAAATGGGAAAAGTATATTAGCATTCACCTTGCCTTCATATCCTTTATTGGATTCTAACTGTGCAACTCAGTTTTAATGCTTTCATGGTGTAGATTTTTTCTGTATTCTGACCAGAAAAGTAATCTGCTTGCATAGGATCCGAACAACAAGAATGTGGTCAATTGTGACGAAAAGTTGAAGAGTGTTTTGTTGGGCAAGCCTCAAGTTGAGTTATCTGAACTTCCTACACTGATCAAGCTCCATTTCCCCAAAGAGCGAAAGTAAAATTCCCATTTCAAGTTGAGGTTTCACCCCACGGTAATCTTTTCTCTAAGAAGAATTGTATAATTCTTGGTACCTTATGTCATAAGAAACCATTTCATGAGTAATTGCAGCCTCAGTCATCCGTTTTAAGTTATGTTCTATTTTCATGTCCAGCCCTTTTTACTTGGTATTCAATATGGTTTTGTAGACCTTAATGGTAGTTTTATAAGGTAATATGTTTTTGTTTAAATACTCAGCTCATCTGTATGGCATCTCTGTCGGTGTCAAACTTAGACTCGGGAAAAATGAACAATCATATCTTTTATATAGGTAAAAGGATGGTGCCACAGACAAGACTACTAGAACAAAAATTACAGACACCGCATTCTATACTTGTACTTCTCATAGAAATTGAGCCAGGTCAGTTTTAAATACATGATCTGCAACAATAGCATTTGTTTTCTCTGTGGGGTGGAAGGCATCCCAGAATACATATTTATTTGGATCTGAACATGTGAACGGGCTTATCTTATTACACATATAGCTCATCTCGAACATTCCTGTGCCGCAGCAGGCTCTTGCTACATTTTCAAATCCTGTAAAATAGGAAATTTACCAGATTGTTTTTTATGTCATGCACAAAATGTGTAAGTGACGATAGAATTGGAATCATAGTGAAGACAAGACCATAGAACTCACCAAAAAAGGTTGGGTTTCGAATGATTTCTGAGACAATATCGTATGGGTCTGAAAAAACAAGTTGAAATTTAACCAGTTCCTTCTTGAGCTTTTCAACCAATCCCTGCAACTTCTCGTTGAAACTCCTAGCCACATGATTGTACTTCTCATTACAAGCACCCCCAGAAAGGACATTTGTAGTTCTCTCCAGTGGCACACAACCCATTGGAGGAAGGCCGCTTAGAACCACCTTCCGAGCTCCAAGCTGGTAAAGCTCTCTGATGAAATTTCCAGCAATTCCTAGTAGAAAGTTTTGGTACTCCTCAATGGAAAACTGAGATCGTCTGCGTGAAAATACAAAGTAGTTTTCTAGAAAATCATTAGTTCCTACACTGATCAGGTAAAGTGCTTCTCCCAGAACCTCATTAGCTTTATCGTTGCCTAGATAGCTTCGCAGCTTCTTCTGGTATTCCTTATAGTACTCCAGTTCCTTCCAAAGAGGTATCACAGACTGCAAGATCAGTGTAGCAGCTGTAAACAAAACAGGCCTGTATTTCTTTGTTTTAACTTAGTATAACTATTCTGATTTGAAACGACACGAAAGCAATAAGATGATTGAAATGATTAGAACTCAGAATTAACATAGTTTTCCTTTATCTTTTCAGTTTGTAGATTCACTCGTTCATCAATCAGGTATTGAACCTACGAGCTCCCCCTTCCGCCCCATATCTTAGGGCTGAAGGCGATGTTATTTGGCCCGAAGGTCATTGCCGTACGTTAGGCGTACTAGGTTGAGTCATAATGCGACTTACTAGCACATCAGAAGTAGCATTATCATAGCCAGTTCCGGCAGAGGCAAAGCAAACTCCGGTAGCAAAATCCGAAATTTTATAGGCAGGATCCAAGTATGCAGGTATGGTCGGCTTGATCATAAAACCTTCAGAAAGGAAGTCCGTTGGAAGCCTACCGTTGGAAAACCGGCCAGTAGGCAAGCCTCCATAGAAATTGTGACCGTAGGGTTGAAAGTTGCTCTTTAGGACTGTCGATATCTGGTTGTTGTTCCCTGCATCCACGGTAGAGTCTCCAAACACAATGATTGCTGGAACTTTGGCACACACCATAGAAACCTGCACTAGGAGATGGCTTAGGAGGAGCCATTGAATGGCCTTAACTGTCATATTTTTGCTTCTCTCGAACTCACTGGGTTTAGAGTATAAAAATACTGAAGGTTGTTGGAAGGGATGGTTTGAATATATATGAAATGGAAGAAGCTCGTAGAAGTGGAGGTTGATGAAGTTTGTTGGGAGTTCAACTTCTGTTGGAGTTGTTGTATGTGGGAGAGTCAATGGTGGAGGAACTGGTAAGGAAAATAGGAGCAATGACCTAATTTGTAGCTGAATCCGAAACCTAATAAATAATTATGTCATGAATAGGAGATTCTGGTTTAGGGATGGTAAAAAAAGAGTGAAGCTAGATCATGAATCTGGCTTTGTCATGTTTGTTTAATTCTTAAACCCCAATGAGAAAGGCAAAAGGATTGAAGGGTTAAACAAAGCCAGAGAGATATATAGAATAAACAATTTTGTTGGTGTGGTTGTATTTACGCTCTCTGTGTGTTTTAGGTGATTTTAGATTTTCAAATGAGTAGTAGGATTTTAATTTTCTCAAATTGCACTTTAAAGTTTTTAAGTCCTGTTAATTTATGTCTTCAGTTTATTTAATTTTATGATTTTACGTTAAATTAATGATTTGGTGGATGTGGAATCTGTTTCTAGGCTGTATAGAAGCAAATTTTGCACCATCGGGACCAAATTGTATGATTGGTTGTACTTTGGGTGTAGCTTCCACGTCAACTTAAAAATAATTCACGTGCTTGTCATGTCATCAATTTAACGAAGGATCATAAAATCAGACAGAAAAAATACATAAATTGATACGATTTAAAATGCAATATGAGAAGATTGAAACCTACTGACTCATTGTAAACTTCCCCGAACGTGAAAAATGTAAATGTAGTTAGGGCAATTATTCATTTGGGACTCCCTTGAAAGGGCCAAAAGTGACTTTTTCAGTCGGTAGCCAACCAAAAGTACTTTCAACTTTGTTTCCCTTAAAAATTTGAGAAGTGTCTTCGAGTCATGGAATTTCTTTGGGTTTATTTTTTCTTTTTTAATGCCCAAATTTATGGACTATGGGCCCACATGTTGCTTATAGTATACTGGCCCACATACTGGAGTATATTATTAGGCCCAAATGCTAGTGGTCATATTATCCAGAATCTGTTGGGAATCCTGTTAACCATCCCATAAATGTTAAAATCCTTAAGAGCAAGCCCAGCGTTGCTGGTTGCTCGGGGGACGGGGGAGAGAAAAGAGGCCCGAGGCCCGAGGCCCGATGGACCGGCTCCAGTGTTGGAGAGCTCGAGTGGAGGTGGAGGCCCGAGCTTCAGGCCCGTGGAGAATTACCAGCCCGAGAGCCTGAGGCCCTGTGATGCTAGTACTGACGTCAGCATGGCGTCAAGCATTTTTTAATTTAGGCGCGTGCACCTCACTCGCGTGTGGGGGTGCGTCGCCGACAAGAAATCAGAAAAAAAAATTGCTTTTTCAGTGACCGTTGGGAGGCCACGTGGCTTCCCACGGTCCGTTCGATCTCAATGGATCCTTAATTTGGACCGTTCGATCTCAACGGTAAAAAAAAAAAAGTCTTATTTAATATCCACCATTCGATCTGAGATCAATGGTGGATATTAATATGCTTTATAAATAAAAAAAATAAAAGAAAAAATAGTTTTAAAATTAAGAAAAGTTACCGTTGTGACATGTGGCACAATCTGGAGTGTTGGAATTCAAATTTTTTTATATCCAACGGCAGAGATTAATTAGTTGAATAATTTTTTTTTAAAAATTCAAAAAAATTCAAAAAAAAAATCTGAAATTTTTTTTAAAAAAAATTGTTTTTACTTTTCTATAAATACCTTCACATTATCATCTACCTTACACAACAATTTCATATTTTCTCAACTACTTTCAATCACATTCCTTTCTTTGTCTCAAAGTTTCAATCCATTTTTTTTCAACAAAATGACCACTGGTGCATGTACGAGTACGATTAATTGTATTTTCGGATAATGACACGTGGCATAACAAGTACGATTAAAAAATTTATCGGAAATCCATCCCCAATAATTGTCTTTTCGGATTTTATGACAAGTGGCGCAACGACAACGATTAAAAATCTTATCCGAAATTACAAATAAAATTATTTTGTATTATTTAATAATACTTTGGATAATAACACGTAGCGCAACGATAACGATTAAAAATCTTATCCGAAATTACAATTAAAATTATTTTGTATTATTTTATACATAAAAAAATACTAATATTTTATTACCTATTGCCAGGGCCATTGAAGTGTAACAGTGGAGATGCAAATGCTATTGCCAGGACTATTACTGTTCATTAAAGGAAGTTACTGTTCATAAGGTGGATTGAATAGTGCATAACCTGAGGGGAGGACTCCAACGCTGGAGTTGCTCTAAGAAAACTACTTTGATGCTTCTGGCAACTTTACTCGCAGCCAAAGCTTTCGTAATATTATTTCCTTTTTTTTTTTGTTTTTTTTTGAAAGAGACGATATTAATTCATAGGGTAATAAAATGAGTACATTAGGGTATCGTTTGGTATGCAGACAGGACGGGACGGAACGGAGCGGGAGCAAAGATGCCCTCGGATGGAAACAAGGAGGAAGAAGAAGGAGATGGAGAGGTTATAATTTTGTGTTCCACGGATGTGGAACGAGTCGTTCCAGGGGGGTGAGGTGGAACGAAAATTCACCCAAAACTCGTCGCGTGGAACAGCTTGTTCCACCCGTTTTAGGCGCACCAAACGTGGGACAGAACGCCTTGTCCCACTCTGTTCCGTCCCGTCCCACGTACCAAACGGTACCTAGGTGATGAGCTGCCATTTCAAGCTCGGGGATTACAGTTTGAAAACAAAATATCCGAAATGATATCAGGTGGTTCTTCAAATCACGAACAAGAAACCGAACTTGCAACAACATAACGTGCCAAACGGTGAGCAACTTCGTTGTTTTGGCGGCGAGTATGGGCCACAGTTGCTCTAGAGATCGAAGACATCAAGACCTTGGAATCCTCCACAATGATCCAGATGGGGGAGTCATTTGGAAGCTCACAATGAAGAGCTGAAACAATCTCAAATAACAATATTAAGAAATCCCCTTTGAACCGCCAACAACAACCCTTCCCCTACCGCAAGAGCTTCGATACGGAGGGGCGAGGAAACGTACTAAAAAATAGCAGATCTTGCTACTACAAACATACGCCGATGGTCCCGAATCACAATTCCTACACCACCCAATTAGACGGACTCCCTCCACGCACCATCGACATTGATTTTGTGATAGTCTAGCTGGGGTCTAATCCAACAGGAAACGATATGAGAGATGGTGGCTGCCACCGATCTCTGAAAGTCCATCCACTAGCTAATAGCTTTGGCAACAACAAAATCAGGTTTTTCCGATTTTCCGTTCCAAAGCATAGCATTCCAAGCCCCCCCAAATGGCCCACCAAACCATAAGGCATAGATCATAGTTTGATGGGTATTTGGTGTCCCGGTGACATGTTATTGTTATTTTGAGTTTGTAGAAGAGTAAAGAAATTGGAGGAACTGGATATTCACAAGGATGATGCTGCATCTGTGACATTCACATGGAAAATTGACAACTTCTCTAAGTTAAATGCTGTCAAGCATTACTCTGATGTCTTCGTCATGGGTTGTTTTGAATGGTATTTTATTGTCTCGTGCCATCCACAAGCTTAAATTTTTCTTTTTGCATTGTGCTATTTATGGTTTTCCAGCTATCTTGGTTCTATCAGGCGAATCCTTATGTATCCGCGTGGGAGGAAAACCGTAGGCTACTTGTCAGTCTATCTGGATGTTACTGGTTCTTCAACATTGCCAAAAGGGTGGGCTAGATATGCGCAATTCAGCTTGAGTGTTATCAATCAACTTCAGAGCAGCAAGTCAATAACAAAGGGTACATTGTTGTTATGTTCCTGTTGCTTATTTCACATTCATCCTTGTTTTTGTCTCTTGCCATGTTAGTTTATAATTTGTAGGGTAAAGTTAATTTATCGAAGGGAACTAGTCATTGCTGTGTCCTGTCATGGAGGTTTTTCGTTGATTTAGTCTCATGCTTACTATCAATACCTGGCTGCCTTCTCGACTTTTTATTGAACTTACCATATGAGGAACTGAAAGTAGATAAACGAAAGGCAATAGGTAATTTTGTATCTCTGGTTCAAAAGATTAATTAGGTTTAGCACGGAAGTAGTTTGCTAGCAATACTTTCCACTATTGGGAGATCTCCTTTGAAGGAAATCATAGAACTTGAGGAACATCTTATTGGTCAATGTTATTTTTGCTGTATGTAGGGTTGCCCTTTAGGAAACATTCAAATGGTAATTTCCCCGGGTCCTGAAGACAATTAAGGTCACGTTCTGTTTCTTTATTCTCCCATCATTTCCTCAGAATATCCAGGAACCGTCAAATATTACTGCTAGGTTTCTTATTATTCTATTTTCTCTACTAAATGTGAAACTTCAATGTGTTATCACGGCTTGGATTTCCAGTTTGGAGTCTGAAAATTATATCTTATATTTAACGACCTCTAACAACGGAAGCTTGTTTACCAAATTTCTATGTCTGCATGTCTGGCTGGTTGGCTTAGACCTTTTGAAAATGAAAAGGGCGTGCATGAGCCATGATTGTTTAATTAACATGGTGCAGCTGAAGGTTGAGATGCTGGATATCTTTCTTCTTCCAAAGATGGGATCTCGTTTTTATGGCATTTGACATTGCAAATATATACCTTATCTGCAGCATGGTTGATAGTTTACCTGCTATTAATTAGTATAGTAAATCACCTAGGAGTGACAGTATAACTTTTCATGTCTAAAATGGTGATCACCGTTGAAGGCCCAACTGTTCAAATTTACTTGAAGTTATGGCAATCGAGTATTTAGGTTCTATTTAATAAATATTCCCGTGATAAAACCCGTTTAGTTTAAGGTAGGGATAGATTTTCAATCCTTGGAGAATATGGTTTTTTCATTGAAATCAAGTTTTACAATTAGTTTTGACTTTGGTCCTTTGTTTAGGTAAATCAATATTGAATCTTACACCCCAATTTATTGAAAATAATATCTTTTTACCGATTTGGGTAGTCTGGCCTCAAATGTTAGCTAAAGGTGAGGTGAGTATGTACTTGGGTTTACTCTGCAACCGATGTGTTTGTTAAGCAGTTGAAAATCGGGCTTCGCCTCTTTAATTCCTCTAAGCGAGTTTTACAACGACTGTGAAGCATATCTTGTGAATGACATGTGTATAATTGAGGCCAAGGAATTAAGCTTTTAGAAGACCAAAAAGGTTGTAAAGCTGCTCTTGTTCTGAGGGGGTGCCTACCACAGGATGCACCAAGTTGCAAGCAGGTTTGCACCGAGCCTACTGATAGCCCTCCTAATCGTCCCATTGTCAAGGACCATTAGGATGCGTCCTCCACACCAGTTTAGGTAAAATAAGGAAAGCTTTTGTTCCACTGCGCGATGAAGTTTGTTTGTGGCATCCTTCTCCTATTGAATTCCGAGAGAAGAGAAGCTGCGTGTCTACTGAGTCGGTAAAGAGAAGCTGCAAGGTTATCGTCAATGAAGGAATGTGTGATCAACTTATTCTAAATTTGTGTTAAAATTAGTATACGCCGTCGAGGCGACGACCAAGAACAAGGATGCCTTCTTTGAACCATGTATAAAGTATATATTAACCTTGCCGTGAGTAACAAGCAAAATCAGATAGTTCTTGTCAATCACGGAGAAGTAGAAATCGGAATAATTTCGCTGTCTCTCTGTCAAATAAATGGGAAGTCAAGAAATTGAAATAATTTCAATACCATGGAGAGAACTTCAAGAAGCAAAAGAATTTGAGTACTCAAATTCGACCTGTTATTTACACTAGTGTCAAATAAATACCGATTAACCTTATTGGATCAAATGATAGGCATTATTGAGAAAAATAAGGCTTTTCTCAGATGAAATGGAAAATTGATTGTTACAACATAAAGGTTTTTCATTCCATAGCCAAAAAGGTATGCAGCCATGAAACTTGGATTAAAGGGAAACATAATTGACTGAGCGGTAGAGTCGTGGAAACATCTGTTTCTGACTTTCTTCCATATTTTGGACCTTAGTTCTATGGAACAATTATGAGAAATCCAAAAGCATCCAGCTAAAAAGGAACTTTGTGGAAAGACAATTATGCCATTGCCATTTCTATACCGTGAATGTTATGAGATTTATGAAAGATTCCGTTTCATTGAATAAATGAGTCTTTACAACTGTGTATATATATACACCTGCTAATCATAATTAGCACCTAATCAAGTATAACTAATTACACTAAGACAACAATTAGTTACACTAAGCAAATAGAAAACTGTTATGATGTGTTGGATTGTGTGTCAATACACCCCCTCAAGCTGATAGGAGGTAATCCGAGGGTAAGCTTGGACTGCAAAGCATTGAACCGAGCTTTAGAAAGAGCCTTTGTGTGAATATTAGCAATTTGATGTTGAGTAGGCACATACTTGACATGAAGAAGATGAGAGAGTACTAACTCCCAAATATAGTGATAATCCATTTCAACATGTTTGGTACAAGCATGAAAAATTGGATTCGAAGAGAGGGAGATGGCAGAGACATTATCACACCATAAGACAAGAACTTTGGATAAAGGAAAGCTAATGTCTTTGAAGATCTTACAAACCCATGTAATTTCTGCTGCAGTATGTGCTAGAGAACGATATTAAGCTTCTGTGGAATATCGAGCAACTGTGCTTTGTTTGTTGGCACTCCAATTGATAAGGTTGCTACCCAAATACACATAATAGCCACTGGTTAAATGCCGATCATAAACACAGCCAGCCGAATCAGTATCAGAGAAAGCAGTGAGATGGAGAAGACTCTTTGTAAACCATAACCCTTGATTGACAGAACCCTTAAGAAATCTAAGGATCCTTTTTACAGCTTGATAATGTGTATCTCGTGGACAATGAAGGAATTGGCAAACTTGATTAACTGCAAAGGATAAGTCATGTCGTGTCCATGTCAAATATTAGAGAGCACCAACAATAGACTTGTATTCATGGGGATCAGATAAAGGGGAGCCAACATGATCTAATTTTTGACTACCAAGTGGTGTTGAACACGGTTTGCAGCCTTCCATCTTTGCTTTAAGTAATAAATCAAGAGCATATTTCCCTTGAGAAAGAAAAATGCCCTCTGAAAGATCTGTGGACTTCCAGGCCTAAGAAATAATGAAGAGGACCTAAGTCCTTAACTGGAAACAGTTTACCAAGTTGAGTGATAAAATCCTTGTAGACTGAAGGATTTGGACTAGTGACCAATATATCATCCACATAGACCAAAATAATCACCAGTGCAGGAGAAAATGTAACAAAGAATGAGCAATCAGATTGTGAGTTAGAGAAGCCAAGAGATAACAGAGCATGAAACAATTTGTCATACCAAGCTCTAGGAGCTTGCTTGAGCCCATAAAGTGATTTATTTAACTTGCAAACATAAGAAGACTTAGAATAGTCAATAAAGCCTGGATGTTGTTGCATGAATACTTCTTCTTTGAAGGAACCATGGAGAAAGGCATTACTAATGTCCAATTGATTCAAGAACCAGTCAAACTGAACAACCAATGTTAGCAAGATCCGAATAGTCACGGGCTTTGCAACAGGACTAAAGGTTTCCTTGAAATCCACACCTTCTTGTTGATGGAAACCTTTGGCTACTAATCTAGCCTTGTACCTATCCACATAACCATCGAGTTTCTTCTTTATTCTAAAACCCCATTTACAACCAATCTAATTCTGATGAAGATAAGATGGAACAAGAGTCCATGTACCAGTAAAGCTTGAAATTCCTCTAACATAGCGTATGTTCCAGTGATCATGTTTAGAGGCTTGTAAATATGTAGTAGGAACAAATTGGGCAAGATCAATAGGGTGTTTGGTTGTTGTTAAAGCCTTTGGTTTAAAGATTCCAGCTTTGGATCGAGTTATCATTGAGTGAGTATTGTGGGGAGGTGAAGGGGGAATGGGAGAAACAGATGGTTGAACGGAAGGTGGAGAAGCCAATTAAGAGGCAAGATGTGAAGAAGTAGAGCTGGAACAATGTAATGGAGAAGATGATATAGTAGAAGGTACAATGAGTGCAGTAAGAGGTGAAGTAATGGGAAAGGGTAAAATAAATGATGAATATGGAACAGAAAATGAGTACCGGGTAGATGGTTGAAGAGGTTTTTGATGAAATGGAAAATGACTCTCATTAAACAAGACATGCCTAGAAATATAGACCCGAGATGTTTGCATATCTAAACATCTATACCCTTTATGTTGTAGGCTATAACCAAGAAATACACATGGTGTACTCTTGCCAAAAAGTTTAGAAGAAACATAAGGTTTGAGCCAAGGATAGCAACTGCATCCAAAAACTTTTAACCTTGAGTAATTTGGAGGCTTTTGAAAAAGAAGTTCCCATGGTGATTTATCCAAACCAGAAATTGGCAATCTGTTAACTAGATAAACTGTAGTGGAGAAAGCTTTAACCCAAAATTTGTGGGGAACTTTGGAGGCAGCAAGCATTGTTCGAGTGGTCTCAGTTAAATGACTATGTTTCCTCTCAACACACCCATTTTACTCTAGGGGTGAGGGCAACTGAACTGATGCAAAATACCATGTTGGAGAAGAAATGAACTAGACTGAGAACTTGTAAACTCACCTCTGAATTAGATCGTAAAATCTTGATTTTGTTTCCAGTCAAATTCTCAACATATGATTTGAAATGCACAAATATGGAGAAGACCTCATATTTGAACTTCAAAGGAAATAGCCAACTATATTTGGTAAACTCATCAACAAACAAAACATACAATTTATATCCACTAACAGAGGAGATAGGAGCAGGGCCACAAACATCACAGTGAACAAGTTCTAAACTGTGAGTAGTACTGCTAGTGCTTATAGAAAATGGCAACTTATGATTTTTACCAATTGCATAATCTTGACAAAAGAAAGATACATATTGTTTGTCAGTGTAAGCAAACTTATTTCTACTTAATATCTTCTGAAATATTGTAGAAGAGGGATGTCCAAGCCTCTTATGCCAAAGTTGTAAGGAAGATGGAGTATTCATATTAGCATAGGGTGATGAAGAATTTGGAGCACAAACAGAAGTAGGTGAAGTACCTTGCACATGATAAAAGCCAGAGCTAACTGGCCCTTGAAAAAGCATCATCCCTGTAGAACGGTCATTGATTGTAAAATCATCAGAATCAAGGATTACTTGACAGTAATTATCCTTTAAAAATTGATATGTAGAAAGAAGATTACACTTCATGTGACGAACATGGAGAAAATTATTCAACTTAAATGCTACAGTTAGAGTTTTAAGAATAGAAGTACCAGTGTGGTCAATGGGCATACCTTGACCATCACCGATATAAACCTTGTCTTCACCATGATAAGACATAGGAGAATGAATAGCAGATATATCATTCGTGATATGCGAGCTAGCTCGAGAGTCCAAAATCCAGGTAAGATAGGTAGATTTAGCAGTGGTGTGAGCACACATTGCTGTTAATTTGGCTGGTGGAATTTTTCCAGCAAACGCATGATTTATGCATTCAAATCAGTTAATTGCTTCATGATCTTAAGAGTGATAGATTTGACAGGGAACTCAGCCACCAGAGTATTGTCGATTTGAGCCTCTTGAAGAACGACTTGGATTGCAGGAGTTGCCTCAGAAATTACCAGTCCCACGATAATTGTTGAAACTGCGATTGTTGCCACGATTATTGCCACCATTGTGACCATGATTGTTGCATCTATAATTCTTAGAAGAATTATAGTTGGAGTATGGAGCAGGAAATGCTGGAGGAAAGGCATTAAATTGAGGTGTTAGAAGAATCAGAGCCTGAGAATGCTGAGACTGAGCAACATAGGCATGAAAAGGTTCTGTAACAGCAGGAACAACAAATTTCTTCTTCCGATTCATAAAGAGTTCTTTGTTGATCAATAAACCATGAAGTTCATCAAGATTTGTGGAGGAAATTTGCAGCATTATAGAGTCAATGAAGGACTTGTTCTCATCAGAGAGGCCATTGAGCGTAACAATAATAAGACCAGGATCAGAAACTGGCGTGCCGGCAGCCATTAAAGCATTCGAAATACTTTTGATTTGTTGAATGTATTCAGAGATTGAAAGATCACCTTTCTGAACTGAGTGAAGGCGAGTGCGGAGTTGGTGAATGTGCGTAGCAGAGGCTCCACCGAAACGTCGTTCAAGATTGATCCACAATTCGTAAGATGAAGATATACCAACGGTGAAAGGTATGATTTCTTCAGATAAAGTGGAATTCAACCAAATGAGGATATTTTGATCATTCTCATACCAAGCTTCAAAGGCTGGATTCGGAGCACCGGTGCTGTGGCCAGAACTGTCAAGAAGAAATGGCGGTGGACACATTTCAGTGCCGCCAAGAATTCCAGTGAGCTTGTAATGACGATAGATTGGAGCAAAGAGCGCATTCGATACGAGATAATTGTCTCATTTAAGCTTCGTGGGAACCATACAACTAATGTTTTGGATTATGATAGAAGAAACAGATGAAATTAGGAAATTAGGGTTAGGGTTCATTGAAGATGAATTTGGGGCAAGAATGTCAAGATTTGTTGGAGAAGACGCTGAAGATGCTATTGTAGAGACAAAGAGAAACAGAGATGAAAGATCGAAAAGATGGAGAATTGATAAAAAACTGAAGAAAGATCACAAATGAAAGCGTGAAGAGAATCAATCTAGAGATGAAGATCGATGAGAATCGCGAAGAGGTGGAGAAGATCACATAGAGGTGGTTAAGCAAAAGGCAGCTGATACCATATGAGATTTATGAAAGATTCTGTTTCATTGAATAAATGAGTCTTTACAACTGTGTGTGTATATATATATATATACACACCTGCTAATCATAATTAGCAACTAATCAAGTATAACTAATTACACTAAGACAACAATTAGTTATACTAAGCAAATAGAAAACTGTGATGATATGCTGGATTGTGTGTCAATAAATATACCGACTGGAGCTGTTTATTGTCTTTGACGTCCATGTATGTTTTTTTTAGAGATATGCAGTTTCTATTTTGTCTAACACTTTGTCAAACTTTATGAGTGACTTTTTTTATTTTTAGTACACTGATATTTTTACACTAAGAAGATAGGGAGTTCGGCTAAGCCAAAGAATGGGCAGCCTAATTTAATATCGAATTCGTCATCCCCTTTTCAAAATTGATGATTGTACCCCTGTGTCCGCCACGCTTCCACCATGTACCACTGGGACTTATTTCTGTTCAACAAAATGAAATGCTAATTTGATTGCATTTCGACAGCGGCCAGCGCAGCCTCGTCGTTGCTGTCGTCCAAGAGACCACTGTTCTTAAACAAAGTTGAACAAAAAACGGAATCCAAATTTACCCCTAAATATTTATAATGCTTTTTTTTTTTTTTTTTTTTTTTTTCCTCTTTTCAGTACATCGATATTTTTACACTAAGGAAAGATGGAGTTCGGCTAAGCCATATAATGGGCAACCTAATTTAATATCGAATTCATCATCCACGAGATTCAAACCTAAGACCTTTTACTTCCAAGTGAAGAGGAATACCATTAGACCGTTATACTGAGTAGCTTATGAGTAACAATTGATGTTTTTTTTGCCATGAATGCACTTAATGATGCTGCTTATTGTCGTGATTGATCGCCTATATTTTTCATAAGAGATACAGACGCTTACTCTATCTGACATCTCACATCTGTCTAATTATAAGAGTAATTCCATCGATCATTACGTTTGTCGTGAACGCACTAAATGAAGCTATATCTACTATCTTGGACTCCTACGTGCATCTTTCATAGGAGATACGCATGTCTGACGCATCACGTTTGTCACATTATACGAGTAACTAAATTGCCATTTTTTTTTTTTGTCGTAAATGCATTCTACTTCGTCTGACACCTTACAATTCTAAGGGCTCGTTTGGAGCATTCGTCTTCATCTTTTGTGGGAGACATGCAAACCTATTTTTCAAGATTAAATTCCAATCTTCCCTGGATTAAAATAGAAAAAGAAAACTCAATAAATGGTAATCCTATTCCATTATTCAATCACCATTAAAATTAGGATTTGATGCCTCTATGAAGGCTTATCCTGGAGTTGTGATTCGAATTCGATCACGATCTTTTAAAAATCTTCGGAGGTTTTGTCTATTTTTGGTGGATTTCGAATTGCTAATATACTAATCTAAGGGTGTGTTTACTAATCCGTAATCAAATTGAAATGAATTGAATTGAAGAGGAATTAGATTGAGACGGAATCAGAATCAAATTCTTGCTGAAGTTGTTTACTAAAACTGTCTGAAATCGGAATAGAATTCCATAAAACTGTTTACTAATTCAGCAGAATCGGAATATAAACCAATATGATTACTAAAATGCCCTTCCAAATCAAATATTTTATATACTTTTTTTAATAAAATTTGATATAGTATATAATAGTAAGAAAAAATTAAATTGCTTTTTTATTTCATAGATAGTAAAATGATTTTGTTTATTTTTTTTTTGTATATTTAAGTATTTACTTTAATATCTAAATTTTCTTGCTCAAATTGTAGTTTCTTCTCTTTGGCATATGTATAGAGTTGTGTATAATGTGAGTCTAGGGTTAAGGATAATCTTGGAAATAATGAAAGTAAGTGAAGACATAAAGGGAAAAAAATTATCATTCTGATTGCTTGGGCAATTCGGAATCCAAATACCTTCTCTATGTTAGGAATTCAAATCAGCCAAATCTTGGAATTATATTCCATTTTTTGTGTGGATCCTATGCACTTTTGATTCTCTCAATTTTAATAACACACAGATATAATGCGTAATTAGAATCGGATTCCTTATTTTCATTCTCAGCCCAGGTTTCTTGCTCCCACAGTCATAGAGTACAGGTTTGTTGTGGGTTGCATGCTTGTGTTTTTGGGCCTTCTGTAAACTAGTTTCTGTTGGGTTGTATTTGGTGTTATGGTGACATGCTATTGTTACTTATTTGTCGGTTTTGAATTTGTAGAAGAGTAAAGAAATTGGAGGAACTGAATACTCACCAGGAGAAAGCTGCATCTGCGACATTCACATGGAAAATTGACAACTTCTCTAAGTTGGATGCTGCCAAGCATTACTCTGATGCCTTCGTCATCGGTTGTTTTGAATGGTATTTGATTGTCTCCTACCAACCACAAGCTTAAATTTTATTTTTGTTGTTCACTTGTGATGCTTATGGTATTCGACTCGTGTATCCAAGGGGGAACAACAGCGTAGGCTACTTATCGCTCCATCTGGACGTTACAGGTTCTTCAACATTGCCAAAAGGGTTCGCTAGACATGTGCGATTCAGCTTGACTGTCGTCAATCAACTACAAAGCAGCAAATCAATAACAAATGGTACTTTCCTGTTGCTTGGTTCACATTTATCCTTCTTCTTGCCTCTTGCATGTCATTCTATAACTTTTACGGGAAAGATAATTTGTCAAAGGGAACTAGTGGTTGTTGTATGCTTTTACGTACATTTGTTTTTTTTTTAATTCAGTCTCACGCTTAATGCAAAGGAATGAGTATCGTAATGTTTACAAATCATTGCCTGAATGCCTTCTCGACCCTTCATTGTGCTTTACCATACAAGATACTAAAAGTGGATGAACGAAAGGCAATGTGCTAATTTGTTTCTCTTGTTTTTATGGACAAAAGGTTAATTAGAATTTGACAGAAGTAGAATGCTAACAATATTTTCCAATATAGGGAGATCTCCTTTGAAAGTCATAGAACTTGCACAATATCTTATTGTTCAGTATGTTTTGTTTTATTCCTGGTCATCTTTTAGGAAACGTTCAAATGGTAATATCTCGGGTTCTGAAGACAATTAGATCATATCCTCTTTCTTTAGTCTTCCTCTGAAAAAATAAGCACTTACGGCTATGTTTCTTTCTATGCCATTTTCTCTACTAAGAGTCTGAGAGTGAACGGCACTGTGGTTTCACTGATTTCGTTCCCAGTAATTTGGAGTTGCATTTCTTCCGCTGACAAATACCTGCAGATTTTGACGTTCAGTTGTGCCAAGTAAACTTTTGTATTCTGAAAATTACACGCCTGCATGTCTGGTTGGTTGGTTTAGATCTTTGAAAATGAAAACGGTGTGGACTTCTTGTCCGCCCTTATATTTTTATTGTTCTGTGCAATAAAAATTTGTCTCTTCTTAAAAAAAAGATAAAAAAATGAAAAGGGTGTGTAATGGTGTAATTGGAGGTTGAGATGCTGGATATCTAGCCAAAGATGGGATCTTGTTTTTATGGCAGTATATTGAGGTTGCTTACTGTTTGCCAGTGCATTTGATATCACAAATCATATCTGCAGTGCGGTTGATAGTGTACCTGCTTTTATTTAGTATATTAGATCACTTGGCCAATAAGATTTTTCATGTCTAAAAAGATTATTAGCATTGAGAGAACAATTTTTTTCGAATTTTACTTGAAGTTATGGCAATCAAGTATTTACTTTCTATTTAGTGAATGCTCCGGTCTTCCGACTGACAAAACCTATTTAGGATACAGTCTTGATACCGACTAGGGTACTCTGGCTTCAAATGTTAGCTAAAGGCGAACACTTTCTACAATGTACTTGGGTTTGCTTTACACATCATCCTTTTTGGAATGTAATTATGGGCAATGTGTGTATGTATTAAGTCCTTGAAATAAGTAGTTAAAATTGATAGTTAATCTAGAACCTCATATCTCTTTCTTCGGCCTGGATTGAAACAATTCAAATTGGATTGTTTCAATCTTGAGATTGCTCGCCGTTGAAGTCTTTTGTTCTTGGATCTAATGATTTGGGACCAACTGGTAATTTCCGTTACTTATAAGTACTCTGTGCAATGACTATCCTTATTTTTTATATGAGTATTTCTATATCATTTAGAGATTGCTATGCTTCATGAGTGTATTGTGATCACTAATATTTGGACTTTGCGGATACTGGACATGTGTTCAAGAAAAAGGAAAGAGAATCGGGCTTCTCATCTTTAATTCCTCTAAGCAAGTTTTCTGACCACCGTGAAGGATATCTTGTGGATGACATATGCATCATTGAGGCCAAGGTTGCAGTCCATAAGTCTGAAATTAAGCTTTTAGAAGACCGAAAAAGTTGCAGTGTTGCACTTGTGGAGCCCTTGGATAAAACCATAAAGAAGCAGCAAATTAGGCCACAAGTTCTGAAGAGGTGCCGACCACAGGATGCACCAAGTCCCAAGCAGGTTTGCACCGAGCTTACTGATAGCTCTGCTAACCCTCCCATAGCCGAGGAACCTAAGGATGATGTGCCATCCCCACCAACCGGAGAGCTTGCGGATTTTAGGGGTTTAGGGAATATAGACAATGCTTTTGTTCCACTGCTAGATGAGGTTTGTTCGTGGCATCCTTCGCTAATTGAATGCCAACGCAAGAGAAGTTGCATGTTTACTGAGTGGGCGTTGACAGCTTTGGGCCGGCTATTGCTTGTTATGAAGACGAAAAAGGTCAAGGATATGACAGCCGATGCATGTGAAGAACTAAAACTTTTGTGGGAGGAGCTTGAGGCCTTCAAATTTGACTTGGCGTGGCTGGAGCCTTGTGTTCAAAGGGCTTTGGGTATGAAGAAGACTGGAAAGGGAAGGAAGTTGAAGAGACAGAGAGAGGATGTGGATGCTTTACAAACGCACGCGAAGAGGCTGAGGGCTGAGCTAGCTGTTGCGGAGGTAAATCTTGAGGCAAGAGTATGAGATTTTGACAAGACTCAAGAAGGCGTGGACGAGATATACATGGATAGGGAGCTAGGTTACGGTAGGGGTTAACCTTGTATTTTGTTTGGATGGACGAAATACATTTCCAAAATGAGGAATGGTAGCTACCTTTCTCATGTGGGTGGTGCTATTCACACACTTCTCTAAATTTCGGCCATCGGATCAATGGACAAATACTAGTAAGGGTGTGTGAAAAGTAAAAAATTGTGTGTGAATAACACTGCCCTTCCTGTTTATCTTTCCCTACTTACCTTTCCCACTCATCATTTGACATGTGGACTTTGTTTGTACCATACTTGACCAATCCTGAAACTACTAAGCACCGGTCAACAGTATACTGTCAAGGACCCACAAGACTTTTCCTCCAACCAGGAGGCTAATCACAACGCGACACATGTCGGTATCAGAGGCCAATCACAGCGCAACACGTGTCGATATCAGAGGCCAATCACAACACGACACGTGTCAATGTCAGAACAAAACTAGAAACTCTCTTCTATAAAAGGGGATCATTCTCCCACAATAACTCCTAATGTCATTTGTACTAAACTATTCACTAGAACTCATTAAAAGAGAGCTTGAACCTATGTATTTGTGTAAACCCTTCACAACTAATGAGAATTCCTCTACTCCGTGGACGTAGCCAATCTGGATGAACCACGTACATCTTGTGTTGTTTGTTTCCCTGTCTCTATTCATTTACATACTTATCCACACTAATGACCAGAGCAACCTAGCGAAGGTCACAAACTTGACACTTTCTGTTGTACCAAAGTCCTCGCCGATTTTGTGCATCAACAGACTTAACTACTATGAACTATGAAATTAATTCTCTAAAAGCATAATTTTTTGTTTTTCTCGCATATACCTTTAGGTCTCGTTTAGCAAGTCGTATAAGAGACCGAATAGGTCTAATAATACGGACTCAGTCGTTTGGCACCCTCTCGTATTAAATTGGACCGGGCTAATTTAATCTAACCCACTTATTTTATTTGGCATACACCCTCTTGCTAAAGGAGTAGGATTCTTTCCCCTCATATTCACATCTCATTCCCTCCCCTCCTCTCACATATTGTTTTTTTATCTTATTGTCTCTATAAAAAAAAAAATCAATATAAGGTGTTGACGTGGCTAAATCGTAACCATTCAAATAAGAGATAAGAAAAAGAGAGAGAGATTATGAGAGAAGAGAATCCTCCCTCCTTAATAAAACCTTCCAAAAAAGCTTATAATTAGTAGGGTCTCATTCCTCTCTCTTTCTTGCGAACTAAGCTTTCTCTCGCCTTTTCTCGTTGTCACCGTTCTCTCTGTCTCCTCTCGCCGACTATGTTCTCCCTATCTCCTTTTGTGGATTATGTTCTCCTCGTCTCGCACTCTGTTCTCCCAACCTCCTCTCGTTGGCTCTGTTTTCCCTGTCACCTTCCAAGCTCCAGCGTCTTTTCCATGTACTCTACAAGACACTCGCATTGCTCCTCTCCATTTCTCTGCAACATCATAAGGTTGAAGGGGAAGAGAGATTAAGATCAATTACAAACTAGTCGAAAACAGTAAATGCATATCACGATGTCTTTTCATAGTGTTTAACGAGTTTCATGGTGTCTGTTAGTGAATTTTCAGTATTTGTTAGAATCTAATTTTTTTTTAGGTTAAAATGTTCATAAAATTAAATTAGGATAGTCTACATAATTTTTTTTATTTAAAAATTTTACTTTAAGAAAAAAAATTAGTCTAAATTCATTCTTTAATAATCTGGGACTAAAATTTTAGGCCAGAAGGGTTGGAGCAGAAAAACTATTTTTGGGTTAAAACCTAAAATTTATGGGCTAACAATTTTAGGTTTTAGGCCAAGGGTTGGAGATGGTCTAAGGGAGTATGATTCTTTACCCTCCTATTCTCATCCCAGTTCCTCCCCTCCTCTCACACTTTGCTTTTCGATCTTATTGTCTTTATAAAAAATAAATCAATATAAGATTTGACATGGCTTAATCGATGATACATATGAAAGATAAAATGACATTATTTATGCATCACTCATGTTGTGAGATGTGGTTGGAACTTTAGTGTTGAGATTGGAATTTTGGAAATGTGGGTGGTTGGAAATGATCTTTTGTGTAATTGAATCTATTCATTATGAAATCAGTTCTAGGCGAGCCATGTGTGCACATTAGAATAGGATATCGGCGGTATAAATTGTCGATGTGGGTGATTTGGGTTGAAGATCAATGAATTAGATAAGATGACTAGTAAAGAGGATTTATGAACTTGGGATATTAGTCTGTATAATAGAACATTCGAACCACCACTGCAGTGGTAAAATGTAAGGTATGTGACATGCACCCGTGTGTTTTATTATATAAATTAACAGGTGTAGCGCATTGCATTCATGCATTGTTATCAATAATGATTTGATATTTGGCTATATAATCTCATGACACTTAATTTAGTATTGTCAATTTACTGTGGTAAAGTTATGTTCCTACTAAGCTGTTGAAGCTCATCCCTCTATTATTATGCAGGTTCATGAAATAAACATTCAAAAGGGTAGGCAAGATGAGATTGGATTAGATGTGAGAATAAAAAGTTTATTCATCTATTTATTATAAAATTGTAAAGAATTCCTTATTTGTTTAAGAATTATGAGTTATTTTTATAAGAATAATTTATTTTTCAGTCCGTTCAATTTTCTTTTATTTATTTAGTTTTTAACTTATACTCCAGATTTGGGTTCGATTTCTTCCACCGACCCTGGGTTTGGAGCGTGATGGCTATCTTTCATTTGCTTCTTAGTTTAAAGATAATATTTGAAAAGTATTTGGGTTTCTAGATAATAACATAATTAACATTGAATTTATATTTATACAAAACACAATATGAATATTACAGTCATTAGTTTGATATTGCATCAAACGTCCGACTAATTTAGTTAATACTATTTGATGACTATTTATTCTATCCGACTGAAATAGTCAGTACAGTTTAAGTTGCCAAATAGTTCTACAAATAAAAAGCAAATACAATTGCCACTTATTGTTACGGTATAGTAGTATCTCTCTTTACTGTAAATGAGAAGTTTTATATTTGATTCTCGTCAAAATTGAATTTAAATCCCATTATTACTAACTTATTGTTAACCCACTCCTTTACAACTTAACATAGATAAAGGAAAAAAAAAAACAATTGGGCCACCACCTGAAAAAAGGTAAAGAAATTTCGTTGCAAATCATCATTTTAGATTCGGACCGAATATTTCTTCGCTTCCTGGCGACGAAAAATAGTGGTGAATCTAGTGATCATAATAACAGAAGGGAATCCTAATGCACCAAATTAAGGAATCTATGATATTAAAATTTGATTAAATGGTTACAGACAAGAACTATTTTAAAAATTATAATAACTTCAGATATTAAATTAAATTTCGATGCTACGAATTCCTGATTTGGTGAATTAGAATAAAGGGATCTGGAGGGCCTCTTTCCCATAATATAACAATCAAGATCTGGATCCTCTCTGAGGTAAACCTTCGAGATACTGCTGAACGAGAAACACGGGACGTTGGATTTCAATCAAACGGTTACAAATATAAAGTCTTTTTTAAAATTATAATAATTCTAACCGTTGAATTAAAATCCAACCTCCCGTCTTTGTCGCTCAGCAGGATCCGAGGGTTTGCCTCGGAGAGGATCCAGTTCCTAACAATCATAAGCAGCGACCCAACTGGTTCGAGCGCTTTTTTCTCACCCCCTGCAAAGTGAAGAAAAAGTGGTGTGAGCCACCGTCAACTCCTCGTCTTTCTCCCCCTGAATCCACTTTTACCATGACTGAGTTGCAGTTACAGAGTGTGTCTGGCTCCGAGTTGGAGTTACCGGAATCGTCCAGGGGAAGGTACGTCTCTCGATCAAACTCTCTGATTCTCTTGTTTCAACTTTAAAGCTTAGACCTGTAAACTTATGGGTTTTCTTGTATTTCCACCCAGCACAAAGAAAAAGCATAAAAACAATCAGGAGGTGCTTTTGTGCTGGAGTTTTCCCCACCATGGCTGGTACAAGCTCAACGTCGACGGAAGTTACCGCTCGGGGTGTATAGCAGGCGGCGGCGTGATCAGAAATCAAGACGGAGAATGGCTGACTGGGTTTGCTGAAAATCTGGGAACGGGCAAGAAACCCATTGAGGCTGAGGTCTGGGCATTGTACAGAGGCCTGGAGCTTGCCTGGAATTATGGGTGGTACCCAATTGAGGTGGAAACCGACTCAGCCATGGCGGTGACGCTTGTGTTCAGCCCGGTTCAGTTGTACCCGAAACACCCTCAGTTTAATTTGATTCATAAGTCCCTGAATCAGATTAGGAATAGCGAAAATCTGATTAGGAATTGCCTGAATCTACTTAACCAAATCCAAAACTACTCCCTGCAGCATGTGTACCGGCAAAAAAACAGCGTGGCTGATTTTTTGGCCAATTTTGGGCTGACATTGGGGTTGGGTTGCCATTATTTCGATGCTCCGCCGCCTGGCTGCGAGGCGGTTCTGGTCCAGGATATCTGTAGGGTGGCTAAGCCCAGGTCTCTTCTTCCCACAGTTATAGAATTCAGGTTTGTTGCGGGTTGCATACTTATGTTTTTAGTTTCTGTTGTGTGGTATTTGATGTTACGGTGGCATGTTATTGTTGCTTTGAGTTTGTAGAGGAGTAAAGAAATTGGAGGAACTGGATATTCACAAGGATGATGCTGCATCTTTGACATTCACATGGAAAATTGACAACTTCTCTCAGTTAAATGCCGTCAAGCATTACTCTGGTGTCTTCGTCGTCGGTTGTTTTGAATGGTATTTTATTGTCTCGTACCATCCACAAGCTTAAAATTTTTCTTTTTGCATTGTTATATTTAGGGTTTTCCACTTGTCTTGGTTGGTTCTATCAGGCGAATCCTTATGTATCCGAGGGGGAAGAACGGCGTAGGCTCCTTGTCGGTCTATCTGGATGTTACTGGTTCTTCAACATTACCAAAAGGGTGGGCTAGATATGCGCAATTCAGCTTGAGTGTCGTCAATCAACTTCAAAGCAGCAAGTCGATAACAAAGGGTACTTTGTTGTTATGTTCCTGTTGCTTATTTCACATGCATCCTTGTTTTTGTCTTTTGCCATGTTAGTTTGTAAATTTTAGGGTATAGGTAATTTATCGAAGGCAACTAGTTGTTGCTGTATCCTGTCATGGAGGTTTTTTGTTTTGTTTTTTTTTTTTTTTTTTTTTTGTCTCACGCTTACTTTCCATGCCCGACTGCCTTCTTGACATTTTATTGAACTTTACTATGCGAGATACTGAAAGTAGATAAACGAAAGGCAATATGCAAATTTGTATCTCTGGTTCAAAAGATTAATTAGGTTTAGAACGGAAGTAGAATGCTAACAATACGTTTCACCATATGGAGATCTCCTTTGAAGAAAATCATAGAACTTGCGGAATATGTAATTGTTCAATAATATGTTTGCTTTATTCCGGGTCGCCTTTTAGGAAACATTCAAATGGTAATTTCTCCGGGCCCTGAAGACATGGTGTAACTGAAGGTTGAGATGCTGGATATCTATCTTCTACCAAAGATGGGGTCTTGTTTTTATGGCTGTATATTGGGGATGCTAACTGTTTGCCAGTGCATCTTGCATGGCAAAACATACCTTATCTGCAGTACGGTTGATAGTTTACCTGCTATTAATTAGTATATTAGATCACATGGGCACAGTAATACAACTTTTCATGTCTAAAAAGGTGATTACCGTTGAAAGCATAACCTTTCAAATTTTGCTTTAAGTTATGGCAATTGAATACCTTCTGTTTAGTAAATACTCGCGTGATAAAACTATTTAGTTTAAGGTAAGGATTGTTAGATTTTCATCCTTGTAGAATATGATTTTTTTTTTTTCCATCGAAATCAAGTTTTACAATGAGTTTTGACTTTGGTCCTTTGTTTAGGTACATTACTATGTGTTACTAAATCAATATTGAATCTAACACCCCGATTTGGGTAGTCTGGCCTCAAATGTTAGCTAAAGGCGGGGCGAGCAATTCTGTTGTGTGCCTGGGTTTGCTATGCGCAACGTTCTTTTTATGGGCAATCTGTGTGTTTGTTAAGCAGTTGATATAAGTAGCTAAAATAGATAGTTAATTTCTGGACCTTCAAATCTCTTTCTTTGGTCGGGATTGAAACGATTGAAATTGGATTGTTTTGATCTTGAGTCTTACGTTTGTTGACTGTGGAAGTCTTTTATTCCTGGATCAAATGATCTAGGACTGTTTGTTTCCGCTAGTTATTTTAAGTACTCTGCATAATGAGCTACCTGTTATTTTTATTTCTATATTAGAAATTGTTGTGCTTGTATTGTTTGTGATCATGAATATTTGGACTTTGCAGATACTGGACACGTGTTCACTAAACATGAAAGCGAAAGGGGCTTCGCCTCTTTAATTCCTCTAAGGGAGTTTTACGACCACCGTGAAGGATATCTTGTGAATGACATATGTATCATTGAGGCAAAGCTTGCAGTCCATAAGTCTGAAATTAAGCTTTTCGGAGCCCTCAGATAAAACCATTAAGGAGCAGCAGATTAGCCCACAAGTTCTGAAGAGTTGCCTACCGTTGGATGCACCAAGTTCCGAGCAGGTTTGCACCGAGCCTACTGATAGCCCTGCTAACCCTCCCGTACTCAAAGAACTCGGAGGATGATGTGCCGTCCCACCATCCGGTGATCTAGGTTACGGTAGGGGCTAACCTTATTTTAGGATTATTGACGTGCTCGTCAAGCTTGTCTATGTAGGATATTCAAAGTTGTATTATAAATTAGGAGTTTGCATAAAAAAACAACTAAATTAGGTCATCGTAACCTTTTATATTATGATTGGATGGAGGAAATACATTTCCAATTTTATCTAGTGTGTGCGTTAGGCTAAGCCATATACAATTGCACAGCAGTGATTTGATATTGAACTTGTATTCATCGAAGTTAAACATAACACCTCACATTTATAAGTTGAGAGCAATATGATTGCAACAGCTTATTCGGGCCCCAAAATGGTAGCGTCGACTCCACTTGCACCCCAACCTTCACTACTGTTAGGAATTTATACAAATATAAGATAAAGAATTTGATATAGGGCATACTTTGTAGAATTAACGAATTCTGGATCTCCATCTCCTTCTTACGAACCACGAAGGAGAGCGTCATCCAAGGGAGGATTTGGTTGCATCTATCTCTGTTAGATTGCCTATATACCTTGTCCCCATGCACAAGGATCAAACCACCGTCATTCTTAGTAGCCTCCAAATCCTAGGGCCAAGGTGATAACCTAGAGGCTAAACTAAAAGAGAGAAATATTACTAAGAGCTCTAAAGCTAAGAGAATTGTTTTTGTTGGTGTCATCTCCTTTTCCAAAGCCCTCTTTATATAGTGGCTAGGTGGGAAGAGAGAAAGGGAAATGGTCAATGTGGGACAAATACCACATATCAATAACACACCCTATACTGGGTGTATAAATCCTACATCTCCCACTCACCCACATAGGGTGTTGGAATCATCTCAATTAGCTCATCTAATTCTCATCCATTATAATTTACCTCCTCATACAGGATATGGGGCGCGCGACCTTGCGAGAATGAACGTACACATCCATGATTGCTGTCATTAAGCTCTCACCAAACTTAACAAGAGTGCATCACTCGAAAGTTCATTGCTTTATACCCCAAACAGTTCGTCATACACCAAACTTGACATTCTTTATCCCTCATTACGATATAAAAAGAAATGTCATGTTCCACAAATATCATGTATCCATGTCTTACGTTTGACAACTAATATCAAATAGACGCTGGCCAGCTAATGAATCACATGACATAGTGTAGTCTTTAAACTATCTTCCCTAAGCTCTCATGTTAGTCTAATTTGGTTTAACTGCTTGCCTAGACACGCCTCTTGGGACAATTACTAACTTGATCGTCTAAGATAAACGTGTTAAAGTAGCGATCATCAAACCTTCTCTTTTTGACATAGACTTTAGTTCAAAGGGTATAAGGGTAGGATCACATAGATCTAGTGGCTCACACAGTGACTTGAAGCAGGGATCAATTCGTCGTTCTCACTGTTGGCCATAACTAGCACATACAGTATGAATTGTATGCTATGGTGTACTCTCAATTTAATGAGTGTGTCACATGTCCGTTGGACATACACCATATGAATCTTAGTTTAAGCACTACACAAATGCTTAACTTGAGCATCTAGCCTAGTCACCCCTGTCGGCGCCTACCTAGTTACTCACTTCCAGCTTGACAAGCTTTAACATCGATTTCAAATGGAAAAATCTCCATGTTCGACCTTTGCTAGGTCTCATCTTAGACACTTCTAAGACAACATATACATATATCTAGGGTATGTTTTGTACGTGAAATCATACATATGTCTGGTCTTGCACTCAAATGCGTTTCAGACATATATGTCTCATCTTGCTCATTACCTCAACGCTAGGGCAAATCGTTTCAAGTGAGTGAAACTGATTCTAGCTTGGTGACACTCGAAAAAAAAATGTGCATCATAACGTTCTTTGAAAAAATTAATTCTAATGAGTCTCTTGTAGCTTTTATACTTAGGAGTGTGACATATTACCATTATCGCTAGGGCTACATCTTTGAGACTCCTCACCTTGTGCAATTGCAAGTAATCATGAACAAATTTGGGTTCCCTCCAACTTAGGGACTTCTTTTGCATAGATCAGAGCAGGTTCACATAAAATCTCTCTTGTTTATGCAAAATACCTCCAAAATAATTCCATAAGGAGCATCTATGTTTTTCAAAAGTAGGTGGGTGATAGGAGCATATTTAGGCGACTTAGTTAGCTTGTTTTCGTACATTTATGTTGTTAGTTCGTAGTTATTTTAGTAGTTTAAGCTATTTTCGTGTGTTTTTAGGTTCATATGGCTAAGGAAGCAAAAAGGTGCATTTTGGAGCATTTTGGAGCAAAATTGGGCTTGGAATGGATAACATATGCTTGGAGCAAAAGGAATGGACGAAATTGAAGACCTAAAGGTGTTAGGATTCCTAATCTAAGAAGGATTCCTAATCAAAGAAGGATTCCTAGTCAAAGAAGGTTTCCAACTTGAAGTAGGAAAGTTAAGCCAAGGTTTCCTATTTTTGTTTAACCTTTCCTAATCCTAAATATCCCTAAGTTCCAGCAACTTTGAAGGTATCTTATGCATTTTAGGACACAAACCAAAGAT
The DNA here is from genome assembly GCF_963583255.1 of Pyrus communis. Taxonomy (NCBI): domain Eukaryota; kingdom Viridiplantae; phylum Streptophyta; class Magnoliopsida; order Rosales; family Rosaceae; genus Pyrus; species Pyrus communis. The sequence continues at coordinate 8,997,507 of NC_084810.1, forward strand.
TCCTTGCACTATCCTAGTCTATGTCGAACCTTTCTTACCCTTTTCTTCCAAAATCTGCCATATAACTTCTTTCCCTTTTATTCTAGTCAATGCCGCAACTTTCCTTCCCTTTTCCATTAGAATTCTGATTTGTTACCCTTTTTCCTTGAGGATTTGGAGCTAAAAACCTTCCCAAATTAATTACTTATTGCCTTAACCTTTCTCCCTCTATATATACATAATCTGCCGCACTTATGGGAGATTCTAGACATCCATACACATCCATACGAATTTTCTCTCATTCTCCCCATTCATTCAGCCATCATCCACCCCCTACCACCATCCAACCTATCCACCCATCACCATAATTCATACACAAACACCCTTGTGCTGCAACAAAGAAGGAGAAAGAAGAGACGAGAAGCCTTGGACGTTTTGGCCATTCAAACTTGGATTGTTGGAGCGTTTCTAGGTGTATTCAATCTTTGTTTTCAATGTTTAATTTATATTCTCTTTGTTTTGTTGTAAACATGAGGAACTAATTTTGTTTTGGCTAGGGGAGACTTTGAAACCATGATTATATTTGCAATATGAATTGATTAATTCCAGTTGTGATTTCATAAATTGTGAATGCAATTTATTTAACCGTTTGATGGATAACTTATTCTTGTTTGTTGATTAAGGGTGCACACTTAGTTAGCACGCATGACTTTGGGGCTAGAATATAAGAGAGTTTCACATAATCGTTACAAACTTATATTCACAAGTAGTTAAGGTTGTTTTCACAATCATGTTAAGTAAATTCCTAGCATGAGTATCATGATGTCATAGTTACAAGTGCTTTGTCAATACTTATGATTTTCATAGAACGTAATGATCTTTGATTGTATCTCTATTATGATGTCATGTAGGGGACTTTTGAAGAATGCTTTGGGTTGTCGTATGATGTCATCCAATCCAATAACTTAAGGAAAATCTGAGGGTTAATTAGTGATGTCACGGTTAATCTGGGGTGTTGAGGTTCATGGTTTATCGAAAAGCAACTAGAAATCAATTTGTATGCAAGTGTGTCATGTGTGGAGAAGGACCCTCTAGCTAGCTAATCACCCATCCATATACCCAAATTCGTTCATAACTTTGTCTAGTTTAGTTTCTGTTTTGTTTTAATTCAAATTCGTCAAAACCAAAACCCCCCCTTTGTTTTAAGTGTCTATTAGGCTAGAATCTGAGTTATTGTGTGTTTTTAAGTGTTTTGAGTCAAAACTAATTCAATTTTCGTCCAAAGTAAGTCTTAGAGTCTAGTTTGAGTCTATTTGGTTGTTTTGTATTGTTTTGAGTCTTTTGAGTTTGCTTTGAGTCATATAAGTTTAGTTAAGAGTCTTTGAGTTCATTTAAGTGTTTTTAAGCATATTTTTGTATCTTTGAGTCAGTTTTCATTAGATTAGCAATCCCTCCTAATCCCCGGCCTAGAACGATCCCTACTTATATCTATACTACAATTGTCAAAAAGAGGGTTTAATTTGTGTGCTATTATTTATCACATCAGTGGGTTCTTTCAATTCCATATAAGGTAAATGCAAGTATATTTTCATCACTCTATTGAGAAAATATTTCAACCATGAGTAAACATGGAATTACTTGTACCTTGAACAATCATTTTTTCCATGAAGGATCTTATGTCAACCTTATGATGATATAAGAACCAAAATGATGTTTTATGGACATCAAAAATCCTTTTACTGTTCGAAGTTTAGCAATGACTTATGATTTCTTCAAAATGGCTTGGTTTGGACAATCATCCACTTCTCGGATAGACTACGCATCAACGCTTTGTGAATAGCGAGCGTACACCATTTTATCACAAGGACTGATGAGTTTATATATAAACATCTCCAAAAATGGTATTTATATTATTTCTTATCCACACACGTGGTTCATACATGCCGCCTTACAATTGGCACACGTATGATTTCTCTTATCGTCTAGATGCACATTTTAAGACAATGGTTAACACTATTCCTCATTTCATATTCTAGGAAGCTTTGATGTAGAATCACACGACACTCTATCTCTTCTAAGATGTCTTGAGTTTCAGTATAGCTCAAATGGCAACCATAGAGCTTCTATACGTTAATCTTTAGCAAATCAACTAAGAAGCATCTAAGAGTATCACTAAAACTTCTCTAGCATGTCAAAAATGCTTTGTGTCTCACACCACAATTATGGAGACAATCTATTTTTCAATAAAGACATCAAATGTCAGCAATTATGGAAAGACAAGAACACCTTGGGCTCTAAGTCTTAAAGTACAACAACAACGGCTAGAAAGACTTCCAAATGTCAACACAAATAAGGACACTTGTCTAGAATCCAATAATGTGTGAACCCAATTCTCTTTTTGGATTGAAAATTGTTCACTTAGGTTAGGTCATGGAAAAAAATGAGTCACGTCTGACCCCACCTTGGGAAGACATCTCATACTTTCCATCTCTTATTGAAAAATCATTTCTTTTATGAAAAGAAAAATTTTCAATTTCGCTTGTTAATGAAAGATTTGTCTGTGAGGACCATCTCTTTTAGTCATTTAACAAAGCAGAGTAACATTCATCACCATCTAGGGAGAATGTCTTTAAGACCTAATAGCCTTTTCACGATGTGCTAGGATCCTAAGTTCAACAATCCACAAATACCAACCACTTTACTGGTTCAACTACTAAGTGGGATTATGAACCTTCTAAGACCACTCTTATTTTTAATAAGTTTCAATTCACATTCTTTATGACTTTTATCAAAAGTCACTCAATTTATTGATTGTATCATATTCACAACCTATATTGTTTTGTGAAAACTTTGATCCTCTCACATAACTGCAATGGTACAATTCCATTAGCTGTACTCCCACTATTGTTTAGTACATTTTCTTCTGTTGTACTTCCCTAAGGTGGAAGATTCCTTGTAGTTTAGCAGTACACTTCCCTTAGTTACACTCCCACTAAACTTACAACCCCTTAAACTTACAACCCCTTGTACTTAAGCTAGCATTCTAGCTTAGAGATTGCTTCTAGACTAGTGGTACCCTTCCATTTATTAGTACTCCCACTAGGCCTAGTAACCTACTTCTTGGAAAATCTTTAAAGTCTAGTGGTACACTTCCATTAGTTGTACTCCCACTAAACGTACAATCTTTTAGCGACATTAGGTAAGGATATATATATATATTTATTTTTTCCACCTTCGCTTAAAGATTGGAAGATCTTTCCAATGTGAAGAACAAGTTTATAGTCAATTCTATTGCAATTTAAATGTCACAAGAAATTAGTCAACCCTTAAGTCTATATCCTAGACAACCGTCTCACCATATGTGAAAACTGATGTAAGCTAATTGAAAATTCAAAGTCGTTACTTTGCTCATTCAATTGCTTTAGGGTTTTAGGGACTAATTGTTTCAAACAACATCTCCCACTAGGTTGGAAGTGTTCAACTGTGCCTACACCACCTTAAATGGTGTGTGGCAATGCCCAAAATTTCCGAAAATTCCTTTCCAAGTGATTGGAATCCTACTCACAATTTCATGGTTTTCCAAGAAGAGTATAATAGACTCTATTCTTTTGATATACATATAAAGCTGTAATTAAACCAAGGTTTTATGACAATGTACAATTAAAGAATAATTGCCCTTGAGTAGTAGGAAAATTAATTAGTTTTTTTTTTTTTCCAGAAAAACATGGGAAGCATCTACTTAATGCTCTCAAATAAAATTACAATTATAGTGAATTAGCTCACTAATTTGAGCTAGATTTGAATAGCACTCCCATGAGATTTTTTTCAAAACTTACTAAAATGTCAAAGTATTGTTGATCACTTAGCGAGTGAGTCAAGTAATGACCTATCTCTAACAATTTTGATCAACTAACTTTTAGCATTCCATATTTAAAGAAAAACACATTTAATGCAAGTTGAGGAATAGTGTCGTCTTAAAATTATAAAGTATTTTTAACTTCTCAAATATTGGTGCATCGAAAAGGGCATATATTCCAAAAATATTGCTTGATGATGAAATGTTGAAGAAATTTTCTAAGCCAAACTAAGGAATGCGAACTTATTCACAATCTCCTTGCATTTCCAAGTGGATCAATCGCTTAGTACTTCAAGGAATAGAATTAGATAACCAAGTTATATTATCTTCATTTAAGTTCTCACCACATATGCCAAAATTGCTTCAAGCACAACTAAAAAAGAAGTACAAGCCAAATTTGCACCATGTATACTTCATTTAGTAGAGAGTTAAAATTGAAGATCATAGTAGTACTCACTCAACTAAAATTGAAGATCATAGTAGTACTCACTCAACCAATCTGAGTGAGATGTTTTATCTTCAACATTAATATAACCAACTATGCTTGAGCAATTTTATCCATTCTCTCTCTCCCTCTCTTTCTCTCTCTCTCGACTTCTTCAATTGGACTACTTTTAGCATGCCACCTAGGGCACTTCCTTAACTTTCAAGCTAATTCTTGATGAGAATTCTCATCAGGATCTCGGTTCTCTTAAGGGTCAAGGTGTATCCAATTCCTAAAAGCATTAGAGACATGTTATTATAACCAGCATTACACCCTTTGGTGGAGCCTTTTGCTCTAATTACATGAGAAACGCTTATCTACTTAAGCATTAAATATATATATATATATATATATATATATAATTTTTTTTTTTTTGCAACTCTCGATAATTTAAGCCATATAACTATGCACAAAAGTAATATATAAACGTTGATTATATATTAACTACACATTTTTCTTATTTATTTCACAAGTCTTAATTAAGAAATATGAACCTATCCTATAAATTAAGATCGAAAAATCCACTAAGTCGCTTGTAATTACCACTCAATATTATATGCATGCCACTAATGAAATGAGGGATCACCATTTGTTAAGGTACCTGGAATTCACCAATACCAGGATATTTCCAACCATGCCGTTCAGGATAAGAAGGATACCATAGCTCTCCACACGGACCTAATCCAACTTCAATTTCTGATATCATTCCTTCCTCAAAAAACTAATCAAATTCAACTCTGAAGCTCCTCATGTAGTCGAAGTAAACCTGCATTGGTTCCATTATAATATAACAGAATAGAAACTCTCAGCATTAAACAGTAAGAATGCATAGGGTCTGATTCTTAGAGAAATTCTTCCATTTTCATCCGAGTCTCACCGATTAAAACTTTCACCCAAAAAAACACTCTCTGATCAAACGAAAACTCCAAAACCAATTCTATGGTTGATTCAACAGGTTTATACTATAAAGAAAATAACGATACAATATGGATACCTAGTCTTTTTTTGGTGGAAAAGAATCTTGTTTTATACCAGTTGGAAAACAATGCTTTTGTTTGATACAATCTGGTCTTGGTTAAAATCTAGTATCATTTACAGAAAGGGGGAAAAAAAGTAGTAGCAATATACCCATATTACGCTGCAACATGCTTGCATTTCTCCGCACCAAGTGTGGTTAATCATGTCAGCATCCAGAATCACAACCCTGGGCCTGATAAATAAAGCCAACCAGATACTCGAGATCAAAAAAGGTGAAACTACATGCATAGAGAACTAAAAATAAGATAGAAGTCAGTTCTTTGCAAAACCAACAATTGCATTTACCAAAAAATGAAATAAAAATAAAACCCAACAACCAAAAAAGAGGAGCATGTGCAATAGCAGTCATGTAAGAGTTCAGTTCGAAATTTCAGATTAACCCATTACATCATTTCTATAAAAAATATTCCAATTATGGCATTATCATTGAGCAAAATTAACATGTTGGCAGAAAAACAAATCTTATGAAAACGGTGTGTGGATTTATAGTTAACCAAAGCATTGATTATAAAACTGACATCTAACTGAACAAAAGAATAATCTTTACATTGACAACATACAAATGCAAAGGTGATATCAAGTTTTTCAACTGCTTCCCCCAAAAAAAAAAAAAAAGAAAAAAAAGAAAACATTTATAACTTGTAAGTGGTCTTGCTAACTACACCTTAGGTTAAGTCCCAAACTTACAATATTTGGACGTATGATGGTGAAACTGTAACATTGTTCTTTGCATCCAACATTAATTCCTTGAAATATATGTAGTAAAATTTGGATCTGTCTGTGTGAAAAAAAATGAAATAACACATGGGAAGCATTAGCTTGAAAATGGATAAAAGGGACATATATGTATACGCCTGTTCCTCAACTTCATCTGATAGGTAAAGTTCATCAGGCAAACCTTCTAAAGCCTGACCGAGTCTTTCATGAACCACATGAAATCTAACCATGATTGCCTCGCTTTCAAGTGCCTAAATTACCGCAACAACAAATAAATTAATAATTCATGGTTCCGAATTTGAACATCTATTAATTTTCAAAGGGAAAAAGCCTAACCAGATAAATTTTGCTCCCTGGACAAAACACCCACAACCCCACGTTTAAAAGTATAAAAAACCCTCCACAAATCAGATACCAGAAATAAGATCCCTTCAAATACGAAAAATTTACGAAAAATTTTGGGATCGAAACACAACAATATCCAAGAAAAACTAACAATTCGAGAAAAACAGTGAGAATAAGGTACGAATCAGAGAAAGAAGTGAGATTTAATTACCTCTTGAAGGGATCGAAGGGATCACGAAGCAGAGATGGAAGAGATCGATGCAGACTGTAGGACGCATGATCGAAGTCGCCAACCCGTGTCTCCCTCCTCTGTAATTTAGGAAAAGAGGATAGGGTATATGATTAGGGAAAGTCTGCAATTTAGGCCGTGTTGCAAAACTTGGAAAAATTGAAAAAAAGCGCCTATTTTTCGTTATGGACCGCCAAAATTTTCAATTGGCGTGACGTAGGTATACAATTTGACGTCGCGCAAAGTGGTTTTGCGCGAAGATTAAAGCGTCGCGCAAGGTTTTTTTTTTTTTTTTTAATATTAAAAAAATTACCAAAAATGTGACTTTACTCCTTTCAAGTTCAATTTTTATTTCACATAAACCCCACAATAATATATTATTCCAAAAAAAAACCCATAATAATTTTTTTTACATATATATCATTCAATTTCTTAAGTGTTATAAGTACAAAATAAATAAATTAAAATCTACTTAGTAAATACATATACCATTGCACTTGATGGGAAACACATTGTACGAAACTAGTTTCAACGATCCAACCGTCAAACTTGTTTGTATATGCTTCGAGATCGCATACGCGAAAAATAGGAAAAAAAAACATTTAGAGATCAAGTAACGCGACAAACACTTTTCGACGGTTATAAATGAAAAATAACGATTTAACGGTAGTTTTAACTCCGATTTTGATGATTTTTTACAGCTACACTCCTTGACCCTATATGAATCCAATGAACTCATTCGATCGTCAATTTAAAGTATTTACACAAGTGGATACCACAAAATCTTATGTTATACTTAATGAAAGTATTAATAAATCAACCATCTTGATGGGAAACACATTGTACGAAACTAGTTTCAACGATCGAACCGTCAAACTTGTTTGCATATCCTTCGAGATCACATACGCGAAAAATAGGAAAAAAAAACATTTAGAGATCAAGTAACGCGACAAACACTTTTCGACGGTTATAAATAAAAAATAACGATTTAACGGTAGTTTTAACTCCGATTTTGATGATTTTTTACAGCTACACTCCTTGACCCTATATGAATCCAATGAACTCATTCGATCATCAATTTAAAGTATTTACACAAGTGGATACCACAAAATCTTATGTTATACTTAATGAAAGTATTAATAAATCAACCATTTTGATGGGAAACACATTGTACGAAACTAGTTTCAACGATCGAACCGTCAAACTTATTTGCATATGCTTCGAGATCGCATACGCGAAAAATAGGAAAAAAAAAACATTTAGAGATCAAGTAACGCGACAAACACTTTTCGACGGTTATAAATGAAAAATAACGATTTAACGGTAGTTTTAACTCCAATTTTGATGATTTTTTACAGCTACACTCCTTGACCCTATATGAATCCAATGAACTCATTCGATCGTCAATTTAAAGTATTTACACAAGTGGATACCACAAAATCTTATGTTATACTTAATGAAAGTATTAATAAATCAACCATTTTGATGGGAAACACATTGTACGAAACTAGTTTCAACGATCCAACCGTCAAACTAGTTTGCATATGCTTCGAGATCGCATTGCGAAAAATAGGAAAAAAAAAACATTTAGAGATCAAGTAACGCGACAAACACTTTTCGACGGTTATAAATGAAAAATAACGATTTAACGGTAGTTTTAACTCCGATTTTGATGATTTTTTACAGCTACACTCCTTGACCCTATATGAATCCAATGAACTCATTCGATCGTCAATTTAAAGTATTTACACAAGTGGATACCACAAAATCTTATGTTATACTTAATGAAAGTATTAATAAATCAACCATTTTGATGGGAAACACATTGTACGAAACTAGTTTCAACGATCGAACCGTCAAACTTGTTTGCATATGCTTCGAGATCGCATACGCGAAAAATAGGAAAAAAAAAACATTTAGAGATCAAGTAACGCGACAAACACTTTTCGACGGTTATAAATGAAAAATAACGATTTAACGGAGAAAAATAACGATCCAACCGTCATAGCCATTGTTTATCTACATAAGTATGGCATATGCTCACAAAAATCAACCCGCTCATTATTGAACTAAAACCTATTGTCTTAGCATTGAGAAAAAAGTCAATTAGTTTGCAGTTTCTACCACCCAAACTGATGAAGTAAAGGAGAAAAAAATCGTTGACTTTGCGTGACGCATACGGCGTCGCGCAAAACATCTTTGCGTGACGCAGGGCTACATGAGTCGCGCAAAACTGTTTTGCGTGACGCGACATACGTCACGCAAAGATGTTTTGCGCGACGTAAGTGCACGTGCGTCGCGTAAAGCTGTTTTGCGCGACTCATGTAGCCCTGCGTCACGCAAGGTCAACAGAAAAAGCGGTAAAACTCACTTGGTTTAGCGCCAAAAGCTTGCAGCACTTTGCACGACGAAGATTGGCGTCGAGCAATACCGTTTTGCGCGACGTAAGGGCACTTACGTCGCGCAAAACAGTATTGCGCGACGCCAATCTTCGTCGCGCAAAGTGCTGTCGCACAAAGGCCATTTGCGCGACGTTTTTTGTTTAGCGTCACGCAAACATACTTTGCGCGACGCATTTAGCTGCGTCGCGCAAGTTTTCGTCGCGCAAACATGTTTTTGTACTAGTGGATGTGACAGGTTGAGTTCACAATTTTAATTATTTTGGAAACAAATATTTATTTTTGAAATTTTTTTTCCACATTTTTCCAAACACATTTCCATTTCGTTTTCATGCTACATCCAATTGAGCGCAAGAAAAAAAAATTATGGGCAAAGGCTTAAACAATCATATAGTACTCATGCATATAATAGGCCTTTTATTGGGATTAAGTTCGAGTTTTAGACAATGGGCTTGACAAGTGGGTCTCCGTAAGTGTGGTTAGGTCAAATCCGGGAGGGGTGGCAGTGCTAAGTTTTTAAAAACCGACCCCTTTTGACATCCAAAATGTCTCCTTAAAGATTTTTCCTAGACACCACATCAAGTAAGAGGTGATCATTAGTGAACCCCAATCCATGTTTAATGAACATCCTAAATATGGATTGTTTTCCTAAATGACATGCTCATAATAAGCCCAACAACAATATTCAATTATTTGTAATTAAATAATAAAGAATAAACAATCATATATAAATTAATCAGAAGATAATCACTTAGATAATCAATTTAAAATAATTAATAAGGAGATAATCAATCCACATTAATTAAAAATATAATAGGAGATAATCCTCTTAATAATTCTAATTCTAATTTGATAATCATGATATTATGATCAAATCACCTAATTAGAATTAATCTCATAAAATAATATTCTACAAAAGAATATTTTTCGCCATTTAAATGCTCAAGTCTAAAAAGGAGCAATTAAAATGATATAATATCCCGCTTAAAATACTCAATCGAGACAAGTAATTTAAACTGACACAATATCTCAAAATATTAGAGATTCTCTTCCTCCAAGAAATATGAAAATCCCAGATTTTCAATTTCGTAAGGCAAATTTCCCAAGACCATATCTCAATCTATATGCATCCGTTTGATTCGTATTGTATACCACTAGAAATCCGAAATTACGAGCTACAACTTCTATTTCAGGAACAAATTCCAAAAACTGACTCTAATAGCACGAAAAAGAGCTCCCAAATCTGAACATAAAAATCACGTTTTTCTCCAATTTTTATGCAGAAATCCCAGATTTCACAGATTCGCAAAGGCATATTTGCGAAGCCATATCTTCTTCAATACTCGTCCAAATGAAGTGTAGTTTATATGGTTTTGAAGCTTATGTGACCGACTACAAATCACAATAAAAAATAAAAAAACTACAGAAAAAACAGCTCCATGTACCCTAAATTCAGCTTGAAAAACGGCTGAAAAAACTAAAATTTTCAAGAAATCACAAAACTAGGGTTTGTGATTTCTCTCAAACCGTGACATATATTTGCACGAAGTTTGGCGGGAATGATTCTCACACATAGGATAATATATTTCTCAAAAGAAATCCTTAAAAAAAGGCAACGAATTAGAATGTGATATTTTCAGGTTTATGCAACCATGGTGGATATAGTGGTTCTCGCAATTTACATCGAATTGTAAGGCGAGGAATGAGCCCTATGGCTCTGATACCACTGTTGGGAATTTATACGAATATAATATAAAGAATTCGATATAGGACATACCTTGCGGAATTAACGAATTCTGGATCGCCGTCTCATTCCTACGAACCACGAAGGAGAGCGTCATCCAAGGGAGGATTCGGTTGCATCTAGCCCCGTTAGATTGCCTATGTACCTTGTGCCCATGCACAAGGATCAAACTGCCGTAATTCTTAGTAGCCTCCTAATGCTAAGGCCAAGGTGATACCCTAGAGGCTAAACTAAGAGAAAAAGATTACTAAGAGCTCTATAGCTAAGAGAATTGTTTTTGTTGGTGTCTTCTCCTTTCCCAAAGCCCTCTTTATGTAGTGGCTAGGAGGGAAGAGAGAAAGGGAAATGATCAAAGTGGGACAAATACAGGGTCGGCCTTGAGATTTTGGAGGCCCTGTGCGAGACTCAAACAGAGGCCCTTGCATGGTCTAAAATTTTGGTTGCTATATTTTCTTTTATATTTTATATTTTTATATTGTGTGTAAATTGATATAACGCAAAATAAATAAATAAATAAAAATGAAGCATAATGTGATGGTCATGTACCTATCTCCGTTCTCTATGTTTTTGGTTTGAATCTCCGTACTTTTTAAATACAAAAAGCATGGTGATATGACTATGTACCTATCATATCACTGTAAAAATATCATAATCAAAACCAAGGTTTTAAAAGATGCTAGACGTTAGTTGGGCGGCGGGTTAAGGCCTAGCACCTAGGCAGCTAGGCAAGGTCTAGGCAGCGCTAGGCAGGGATTTTTAGAACAGCGATCAAAACCATTCATGCTCTTCTTATCATCTATAGTTCATCTCAAGAAAAATTTATGTGTTAAACAAATCACTGGTTATGATATTAGTAGCATCTTGTAATGAACCTTTTTCATTGCATTTTTGGTCAAGCCCTAAAGTGAGGATGATTCTCACTCCCCCTCTCCCGTTGATTGCCATTAGATTAGTAAAAATTTTGAGATTCATGTCTTAAACAATTAAACCATCTTAATCTAACAATATAGGTGTAGTAGTACTATAATTTTCTTTTTGATATGGATGACTTAATAGTCTTCAAATGAAATGAAAAATAGATGACTTTTAAACGGGGACCAAAAGAATAAACGATTCTAATTATGAAATGTATTCCATTAAATGATATCATATCAGGAATGAAGGCTTTTAAAGATTATATCAGATTTAAGAATTTTAATTTATTATGATATTCCTAACTACAATTATAATGAAAGAAATTAAACTACAAATATTTAAAAATAGAAAAACTAGTGAGCTCAAAATTCCCAAAATGAAAAAAAAAAAATCAAAATTAACAAATATGAGGAAGTAAGGAGTCGAACACCGTGCACTACCACATGAACATGAAGGTACCAGCGCTCATCCTAGGTAAACATCTATAAATTATTTCCCAGCTTTTTTATGTATAGAATATTAAGAAGGATTTTAGAATTTGGGGGCCTTAGAAAATTGAGGGCCCTGTAAGGTCGCACTCTTCGCAACCCCTCAAAGCCAGCCTTGGACGAATACTACATATCGATAACACACCCTATATTGGGTGTACAAATCCTACAACAACCTTTGTGAAAACTTATTTATTTATAATTTTTTGTTGCACAAGTGCAATTGTTGCTCATAAATTTACACTTTGCTTACATTGGATGAATTCAAACTCTAAAAGTACTCTAATTTTGAATCTGAATTCTCGCTAGATCCTCTTTGTGAGGATTCCGGAAATCGGTGAATCGTATCCGTTCATCGTACATCGTGCGGTCAGAAATCATTTTAAATATTTTTATTCAAAATTAAATACAAACAATACCTGATAATAACTAACCGCATAATGTACGATGAATGGATCCCAGGATCCTCACCAAAAGGATCCGGAGAGGATCCTGTTGGCCTAATTTTTCCATCATTTCAATCATATAGCCATTAGAACTATGGTCCTATCATAAAATTCTTATAGTCCAGTGATAAAATTTAAGCATTTACTCCTGCAACTCTCGAGGTCTAGGTTCGATTTCTTATTAGAGCAGTTCCACAATTGGAAACCCTCCCCCAAGCTATTCACTATTTAATCCACTCAATGAACAATAACTGCCCTTAATGAACAGTAACTGTTTTTTGCACCTCCACCGTTGCATTTGAATAGCCTTGACAATAAGCAATAAAATATTAGTATTTTTTTATTTATAATTTTGGAAACGCTTTTAGTGAAAATGAAAATGTTTTTTGAACTAATCTTTAATAAAAATGCAAATGAATCGTGGAAAAATACTTGAAATGCTTCTTGTAACTGCAATATGTGCTTATTGCATGAAGTACTTCAAGCGCTTTTACAATTTAAAAACATTTTCTTTAAACACGTTTTTAATCATTTTAAAAACACTTCTAAACAACCATAATCTTTGAAAATGAAGGCAGACCGAGCAATGCATGTGGTTCTAAACGATGTCGTGTCACCATTTACGTTTGGTCATCTACAAATATCGGTTGCGCCAGCCGAAAAGCTTCTGGAGTCTTCTAAACCCTCAAGAACCCAATTGGTGCTCTGACGGAAACACCCTCCGAAAAGCGGTTAAAATATTCCCATCCAAAAGGATACTTTCGTCAACCAGAAAATCCCACCGGTGTCTCTCTGTTTTCCTTTCTCTCCAAGCACAAGAGATTCTCACTTCCCTTCACAAACCCCTTCCCATACGGCCACCGCAGTCTCTCTCTCGCTCTAGGTTTCCAAATTTTGGTTCCCATTTTGCCCCTCGAATTCTCCAGCCATGTTGGTGTCTAGGGTTTTAGCTCGGGCCTCGAGGACCCTCCCCAGGAGCACAATGCTTTTGGCGGCTCCGCAGAATCATCACTTGCCAATCCTCTCCAATCAGTCCCAAGCTTTGATCCACGATTTTTCCTCTAAGGTGCCTCAAATTCCCTCTTTTTTCTTCAATTTTTTGTCACTAGGGTTTTGCTAGGGTTTTAGGTTTTCTGCAAATTTCACCAATTTAATCTGCTTTTTTGGATCCAATTCCCGTTCTCTTATTATCTAGCGCTAGGATTTTGCTAGGGTTTTATGAAATCATTGTTCTTACTTTTTATCTCTGTTTGATTATTGGATTCAAATTTTATTTTTGTATTTAGTGAATATTGGGTTCTGGTATATGGTTTCAATTTTTTCTAATATGAGAAATTAATATAGCGTATTTTTGCTAGTGGATTTGAAATATTGATGAATTCATTTGTTCTGTAGGCACTAAATAATATATTTTTACTCCAAATGATATATAAAATATCATATGTATGCATGTCCGTGTGATCTATGAAGCATGGATACGAATGCGGATATGGTGATACGTAGAATCTCTAAAAACTAGGATACGATATGATACGTCATGGATATGACAATAAAAATTATAATTTAAAACATATTTTAACATGAAAACATCTGAATTCGAGTTAATAAAGTGTGAGAGTTATATCACTTGTTTCAATTAGAGGCAAGCTCTTTGTATTCATCAACTTTCAACTAAATCTTTGTTTCCTATTAACTTTCACCTCGTAATTTCTCATCTGAAAGTGTAACGGTATCCTAGCAGCCAAATACTGGTATGTGGGAGTACCTGACAAATATTGTTTTCGCTACCAAACTAAAGTATCCGTGCTTCATAGCATATGATATAGTTATCTGAGCATAATTTTGTATCACTTTAATTTCTATGCTTAATTTGAATTTCGTTATGCTCTCTGACTTTCCGCTGGGCAGCTGAGTATGAGGTTTTTTTTTCTATTGAGGGTTGAAGCATATAACTTTGTAGCCTGTTGGACAAGCTTAAAACTTCATGGTTACTAAAGGTGTTTTTTTTTCCTTTTTATTATGTATCTCATTTGTTTTCGAATAACAGATTGTTCCAAGGCAGGTGTCCCTATTGCATCATTCAACCCCAACTTCGTCTATCTCTCAAATATTTGGGTTCTCTTCGTCTGCATCGCCACATCCTGAAAAGGATCATGGAAGTGCTGTAGAGAATGGCAGCGCTTCTACAAATGGAGAGCCAGAAAAAGCAAGTGGAGACGCGAAAGTTGCTGATCAAGCAAAAGAGTCAGGTTATATTTCGGATTCGCAGTCTACCATGTCTTCTGTGAAAAGAAGGAGAGGAGGTACTAAACGAACTGCATTTTCTGATTCAGATTCAGAGAGTGACGGTGACTTAACAATGGATGACCTGGTAAAACTTGTTGCTGAGAAGGAAGATCTTCTGAAGGAGAAACATGAAGAATTCAAGAAAATGCAAGATAAATTCCTCCGAAGTTACGCAGAGATTGAAAATGTCATGGAGAGGACAAAGCGTGAGGCAGAGAATTCAAAGAAATTTGCCATACAGGTCCTGGTTACTTTTGACGATTTATTTCCTGTCCTCAGAGACTTGTTATTTGCTTCTCTTTTTACCTCTTTCTTGTTGCACAATTGTCTGAAGTCTAACTCTGCGGAGTTTTCATAAATATGTTGCAGAGTTTTGCAAAGAGTTTACTAGATGTTGCAGACAATCTAGGCAGAGCTTCTTCAGTTGTCAAAGAAAGTTTCTCAAAACTTGACGAGTCCAAGGACACTGGTGCAGCATTCCCACTTCTGAAAACACTTCTAGAAGGTGTTGAAATGACCGAGAAACAGCTTTTAGAGGTACACTGTTTTAATCACTAATTATAACCACCCATTGTAATCCTTCAAAATTTGAGTGGCTTTATAAGGCTGAGATAACACTGTTTTAAATGAGTTGGATGTACGTTCTGTTCGTCTCATATGTTTTGTGTCAATCAGGCTCATTCTCGCATATTATATTTTCTATTTCAGGTTACATTTTGTGTGTAGTTGTGTACTGCTCAATGGTTCTGTTAGCAATAGAGGAAATTAAATACAAAGTTGTAACGTATAATGCATTTTCCCTTCAGGTATTTAGAAAGTACGGAATAGAAAAGTATGATCCTACAAATGAAGCATTTGACCCAAACAGGCATAATGCAGTATTCAGTTTACAAGATGCTTCCAAGCCTCCGGGTACTATTGCTGTGGTTCTCAAGGTATGAAATATATAATCAATTCTTTTGCATTTCTTTTCAAATGAGAAAGAAGTTTACTACTGCTCGGCATCAGTACTATAAGTCTATAAGTTGGAAGCCTCGGGGTGACACTTTATGTGCTGCGATTGGAACTCCAATGGATATCTTGACATCTTACAAGTTTGAGATGAAAAAATTTGGAATTGTTAAGCATGTCCTGTTTCTCTCTACTAGAGTAAATACTTAATGGAAAAAAATGGCACACGCTTGATGTTATTAGAAAACCTGCCATATTCAAGATTTACTTCCAGAAAATGGCTTTTGGAGGCACATCGCCGCACATATTTTTGCACTGATTTCTTTGATATATGTTTTTGTTTCCAACAACATTAATTGGCCGTTTTTGCGTTATGACTTATATTAGTAATGGAGAAGGGTCATTGCAAGGACTTGGATAAATTGTTAGCAGGAATGTGACTAATGCAGGAATCCAAATAATTGCTTGAATCTTTACATTATACTTTTTTTGATGAACAAAATATGGTTTTCCTTACAAATCTGTGTGTAGAAATTATTTTACGTTTGTTCAAATGACTTATATTACTGTAGCACTAAGCCCATGAGTAAATACCCTAATGCGTTTTTGTATTGCAGCCGGGATACATGCTTCATGATCGAGTTGTTCGACCAGCTGAAGTTGGTGTAACAACGGAAGCGGAGAACAATGCTGACAGTTAAATTGCAGCTACCAAAATTTTCCCAAGTTACGTCTTTGCGGTGCACCGGATCACATTACAATTTTTTTTGCCTACGTTTGAGAAACTTGAATAGGATTTAATCTTATTCCTGTGGCTGAAGGGTCCATAAACTTATTTTCCAGTCTGACAATTTTTTCTACCCAATCATTTATGTTAGTTTTGTAATATATTACTCTTGTTATTATGGACGACACGACCACATAAGTGCCCTGGGTACGTTAGAGTTTTCGAGAGGTTCGATTTTTAAGCTTGTTGATGGTAACCAAGATGGTTAAATTTGTGCTTTCGTTTTCATCGTACTGCTGGAGCAGGTGTGGTTGGTTTATCATGTTGTAGCTTCTGGAGTCCGGCGTTTGTGCCTTCGGGAGTAAGAGTTCTAAGAAACCACGAGCATTCTTCGCCTGTACAGAATCACAACCACTTAAACCTTGAAACCTTGAACCTTTCGCCGACAATTTTTTTTATTTTTATTTTTTTGTTTTTTTTCTTTCAAAAAGGACAACTGGTGGTAAACCACGATTATCCATTCTTTTTGAGGAGTTGGGAAGACTTACAGAAACATTTCAGCCTCTTCTGATCACAAATCTCGCTGACAAAAATTGGACAGAACAACTTTTGTGTCTGGAATTGTTGTACGTCTAGCTTTCATAAAACTTCTTCGTTCCTCATGTCCTGTCATAAAACCTCTCAAACCGTAGTGGCCAATGGCGATAGGAGAGGTCCAAGGTTCAATTCCCTCGAACATAACCCAATAAGAAGTCATAAAAATAGGCCACGCGCACATCATAAACAGGAGTGGTCACCAATACAGAGAAATGGCAAACTGGTACACGGCTAATCTTTACGAACAGTCAGCTGCTCGAAACGTCATGTGCTTGTTGATCATGTACTACTACTTGCTAACCATATACATAAGGAGAGAACCCACAAACTAATCCTACGGCTTAGTTACATACATCACACGCAGCATCATACTAAATAGAAATCACACGGCTTGAAGTAGTCCCTGCTAGTGGATCGCTGCACGCAGCTCTAGTTTTTGTCTTCACAAACGCTAAGCGTCAATCCAACCAAAATCTACCTGAACTTGCTTTCTTCATCTGAATCATTGAATCAAGGCTGACACCGTGACCATCTTTCAAGCCCAAATCTAAATCCAGATGGCTTCTGTTTGAATCCAGCACTCCTGATTGGTCCTCGTCCAACTCCTGCAGCACGGACAGCATCTAATCAATAATTTGTTGCATGGTAAATTACTTAAGATTTTCTCCACTACAGCAAGAGAACCTCAAAATATCCTAACCCCTATTTGCTTGATGTGGCCAAGGCGAAAACGTTATCTTCACTTTCACACTGCTTTGATAGAGTATCATAGTTGATGATGGTGTTGGTTCCTCAAGTAGTTTCATATAAAACCTCGCATGCTTATATAGCCCATAAAATTTACTAAAATATACTTAGGACACATAAAAATGCAACAGTATAAATGCATTAGATTTTTTTTTCATTTCTTGCAGCGGTGAAGGTTACTTAAACACTATAAAGCATCTTGCAGCGGCGAAGATATTGGATTTCTAGTGACGCACAATACAAGGCGGGTCATTCTTAAACCAGAAAATTTAACCACTATTTCTGTTTGTCTCTGTGTGTGTGGGCACGTACCAGTTCAAGAAAGAACAGAATACAAATACTTGCTCCTCCTAGACCAACACCACGGCCATATGTTGCAGACCTTATGTCCATAGCGCCAAGTTGTAGCACCATGGCCAGTGACTGGTGGTCGATGTTTATTTTAAGCTTTCATATTATCTTATAATTTCATTTGCAAAAGAACTTAACCGGGAAAACTAAGTGATTTCATAGAATGACCCACAAATAATACTCATGGACTACAAGAAACTAAGTGATGGCCAATACCACCACCCACATGCTCATTCTGCAACGCTAAAAATTATTTCAACCTCTAGGAAAGGGCACGAGAACACAAAAAGACATCCAACTGAACAAAAAGAAGATAATTGAGCAGGAGTGCAGTAAGTCTCACCTCAGCTTGTTCCTTCATAATCTGATTAATATTTGGCTTTCCATGCACCTTATCACTTGGGCTAACCGATTCATCAGTCTCACTAGTTTTCTCCTCATCTCCAACCTTTTTCTGAATTGGCTTTTTCTGTTCCTCTAGCACAGAAACCTGCACAACGAATCGATCATAAGCTATTAACAAAGAGCATTCAACAGCATCAAGCATCTATTGTATGGATTCCGGGAGTAGAGGACTCATATTTCTAAATAGTTCAATTCAGGGGATCACGCAAGTTAAGCTCTCATGAATGCCCCAAAGCATAACATCAGTCCTAAATTGCAGTACTTGGCAGGATAATATATTCGCAAACAAATAATACCGATAATTTAACAAAATTAAAGCCAGTATACTATTAAGTACAAACTCATACAAGTTCTTGTTTTCACAAAAATAGCAGCTACAATTCCTATCTAGGTCACTCTTTTAGACAAAAATCCAAACTTGGAAACACGGTATACAGATTACAGAACAGTCCATCAAATGCTTCAAAGAAATCCTCCAAAAACTAAAAGATAAAAATAAAAGCCAGCAATTTCCATAAATCCTAAAAACCCTAACAACAAATACACAGCAATTGAAACATACAGATGCATATATGCATGTTGGTGGTGTACTTACCGGCGTGTAGCGGAACTTCCGGCGAGGGGGCTCATCCGAAGCCGCGGCGGGTTCGTCGGGGGAGGTAGCGGAAGAGATTGGGGTCCAGCGGCAGAGGAGGAGGCGAGAGCTGCTGTTGTTGGATTGGGAGTGAGGGTTTTGGTAAGTAAGGGAGGGGGATGAAGATGACACGTGGACCCACCTCTTCTTCCACCTGCGGACGGGGCCGCTGAAGACGGTGGCTGTTTGGCCGTACCTGGAGGACGCCCTGCCCAATCTCGACCCGAGTGCTTCCATTTTCGACCCGCTTTTTGCTTCTTCGGCTTTCTAGAGTGACTGAGCCAGTATGTGTGACTATTTCAGCTACGAGGTTGAGAGATACAGATTATTTGTTGTTCAAGGCCTCACGACGTCGTTTCTGTGTTCAGTTACAGCGTCTTTGTCAAACACACGCGACACAGTTCCGTTGACGGTTTGCAACCGTGTTACTTTCTTCTCTCTCATTGGAAAAATGATAATCACACTTTCCTCCGTTCTCTTTCATCCCTGTTTAATTTTGTTCATTATTTCTGTTGAATTTATATTTAGGATGAAAATTTAAAGACAAAGTCTAAAGTACGCTGGAAAGTCAAGGACCAATTGTGGGTCTGAGCATGGATCTTATATCACGCCACGTAATTATATTAATGAAAAGTCTCACGGAATCATCAGTAGTGCAACGCAATGTTTAAGTTAAAGCTCTTAATTGACAAATTTTAATTTATAGAATAAATCTAAACTAAATTGAAAAATTAGTTGATTATAAATTTGACTTCTTTTCTCAAATATAATGATATTATTGAACTAAAGCGTTATGATTGAGCTAAGTCACACAATAAGTTTGCCATAATAATAAAATTGTAAAATTGTATTAATTTAACTTCTAGTTGGATTGATTGTTAGATCCATCGTTAAACTGGTGATATTGTAAACGTGAAATCCTCATATGGACTAACATGTAAGTCACATTTTCATTACATGATAAAAAAAAAAAAAAAACACACACACAAACACACTCATCAAATTAATGAAGCATTAAATATTTAACAGAAAATGTATAAATTAATAAAATTTTAAAACTTCATGATTTAATATGAGAAAATTGAAAATAAAAATGTAGTTAGCACAAATAAATTTAAGAAAATTTTAACGAAACAGTCTTATTCATTTTTAATGAAAAATCATATTTTTATTTTTACTTTTCCTTAATACTATTTACTACACCTTTATTTATTATTTTTTATTAAAATTAAAAGTTTTTTGAACTTTAGTTAGTTTTCTTAAATTTAACAAGGACGAGGGAGCAGAATGCAACGGAAAACTTTCTTTGTTTTGTTGGATAATCCCAGTTTTGCCCTTTATCTTTCAAGCTAAAGCTGGGCACCAAGCTAGTGAGATCAGAAAGAAACCAGGAACTATGGAGCTCTGTATGGGCGTCGTCAATGGTGTCTCCATGTCGGTCGTCAGCGTAAACCCATCACCCCCTTCACGCTCTCTTCTTTCCCCAAGAAACCCCATTTCTCTTCATCCTTTCACTTCCCTCCGACCCCCCTCCTCCCTTTCCCGCCAATTCCAACATCTCCAACCGCCACCACTCTCTCGCTCGGCGGTTCCGGCTTCTCCTTCTTCTTCTACGGCTGTCAGCGACGATAAAGATCAGCTTCCAGCGGACATAATTGTCACAGAGACCCGAGAACCCAATTCCAGAGTAAAATCTTCTTAATTGCCAATTTTTCTAATTATGATTTTAATCTCAATTTTGGTTAATATCATCACTGTCTGTAATCTGTATGCAGGTCAAGTTAAGCATACAAGTACCGCCGGAGGTCTGCGACGATTGCTACAAAAGGGTTATGGCCGAGTTCATGAAGCAAGCCAAGGTTTCTACTTTCTAGTGTTGCATTCCTTCTCCATTGTTTTCATTTAGTTTGTCTGGACTTGAAGTTTAATTTATGGATATTTTTTGGGGGTTTTAATGTGCGCAGGTTCCTGGATTCCGGCCTGGAAAGAAGGTGCCGGAGAGTATTCTTGTGAGTCATGTTGGGAAGAGAAGTGTCAACAAGGCTACTGTTGAATCTATTTTGAGGAGGACCCTTCCACATGCCATGTCTTCGGTACGTTAAAACTGAAATATCGTTTATTTATTACAATTTATCGTCATCGTTGTTGTTAAAACATAGAGTTTCTTAAATTCGTGTACTTGCAAGTTAGTGTTTGGATTTTGCTTATTGGCAATGGCTTCAAAATTACAATGCTGCAGCATTTTTACAATCACAACCCCCCCAGAACATATAATAAGATCAGCGTTAATTTCTTATGATTTATCGTTCTCGAGTTCTCTGTTGTGGCTGATCTGCTTTTATGGTTTAGATGACAGGCACACCTTTAAGAGACTCAGTACGTATTGTAACCAGATTTCCAGAAATGGAGCAGATCTATTCAACTCTCAATTCTCTCAGGTTGCTAATTCAGATATCTTTCAAGTTACATTTTTTCACTTGCATATTTGATATTTCTGTTAATATCCATCTTACAATGCCATAATACATGCAACGTCTCCTCTCACAGTATGTTAAGAGGAGAGGCATGCATTGAAGGAAATTTGATAATGTCAACTGATTATGTGCCTCCACGTTTGATTTGATCGATCATGCTTGTCAGTTTGATTTGTGGTCCAGATATGAAGTCATTGTTGATATAGCACCGGAGTTGAAATGGACACCTGAGGAGGGATACAAGAATTTGAAGGTTGCAGTTGAGCTAGATAGTGACATAGATGCTCAAAAAGCTTCTGAACAAGAATTAAGGCAACGCCATAAGTCCTTAGGTGCATTGAGAATTGTAACCGATAGAGGTCTACAGGTGACTCAAGTTCAATTTACTTTTGTTCTTTTCTTTTGAATTAAATTTTACTTTAATGATATGTTCATTCCTTGCTGGGATAAATTCTGCCAAACACTGCATGAAAATAGTTAGATATCTGTCTGTTGCTCAAGTTTTCATACGGTTGAGTTACTTATTCTATTTGGAATGGACGGTTGGCTTCTAGGCATTCATTTGGACAGTTACAACATAAAAAAAATAGTCCATTGGAGAAGTTTCCGGTTATCACCTTCAATTTTATGAATTGTCAGACACTCCCAAAACTAATTAAGCTTTATTTGTTCAATAAAGAAAGATCACTGAACAAGCTTTCTTCACTGCACCTTCAGATGTAGTGTTTGAATTCTCTTCAGAAGTACTTCTGCGTTACATTCACAGTGTTTCATGGATTAGAGTGTCATATTAGTTGAGTTTCAAAATTCCATTGAAAACCCTTCTCCTACTTGTTATATTACGTTGGTGACTGGCAAAATTGAGACTCCTACAGATTGGTGATCTTGCTGTCCTTGATATATCTGCAACAACGATAGATCAAGATGAAGCAAATGTTAAGAATATTCCATCTGCTGAGAGTAAAGGTTTGCCAATATCCACTTCTTCTTCGGTTCTATTAACAATGGCTTTATTTTTTTTGGTTCGGAGTGATGAAATATTATTGCAGAAGAATCTCTCAACTCTATTTTCTATCTGAAGGTTATCATTTTGATACGGAAGATGGTGATAAAGTAGTTCCTGGTTTCCTCGAGTCGATAATTGGAATTCAACAAGGTGAAACAAAGTCCTTTCCACTTGTCTTTCCTGAATCATGGACACAAGAAGAGCTCCAAGGAGTTCATGCCCAATTCAATGTGAGTGGTTTCCTGTTTTGTGGAAGTCCATTTGGTATACTTTGTCCTCAAAAGACTAAATAGGTGAAAGTTCTCATGTTTTGCTTCTTTTGATTCTCCTTTAGGTTGAATGCAAAGAATTATTCTACAGAGACTTGCCCGAATTGGATGACTCCCTTGCTGAAAGGCT
Organism: Pyrus communis; assembly: GCF_963583255.1. Lineage (NCBI taxonomy): Eukaryota > Viridiplantae > Streptophyta > Magnoliopsida > Rosales > Rosaceae > Pyrus > Pyrus communis. Next base: position 9,020,724 of record NC_084810.1, read on the forward strand.
TCTTCCTGGAGGCACCACCCTCAAACAGGTAGCCTGAATGAGATTTTAAATACTCTCAATGAAGTTATACGCTAAAATTGTACTATCTACAACGCTACTCTGCTGCACGAATATGCAGGTCAAGGAAGTTTTGTTACAAAAGTTCCAGGAAATGGAGCAAACAGCTAGAGAGCAAGCAGCTGATAATGCCATTTTAGATCAGCTTTGCAAGGTGCTTTTAACTTCTCAAATATTCATCATTAAGATTAGATTGATCGTTTGCAATCTTCACTTGATGTTTGCCTCTCTGAGACAGGGCTTTGCATGCCTTCTTTTTATATCTGTGTACAAACGCACACAACTGCACCCATGTTGTTGCAAAACCATTGCAAGGAAGTTTTGTGATTACACTGGTCAACATGTTTGCGTGAATTCCAGAAGTCCTATGATTTAACATGATACTGTTAAATTGCTTGACAAGCTTAATTCTTTTTGGGGGAAACCTCAATTTTCATAAGATGAATGGTCGTTTTAAATATGCATATTTCAAACAAAGAATTATGTTCCTCTCCCTTAGTATTATTTATTAAATCCACAAAGGAGATGCAGAGTGTGTTGACATGCGGACACTTCAAGTGTCCTCTTAAATGGGAACTTCGACTTGCAGAATAACTGCGTCTTGTTGTTTTTAGATGGTAGAGGTTGATATTCCTCAGTCCTTTTTTGAGGAGCAAGGTAGGCAGCTTTATGGAGCCAAACTTTTGGAGATACAGGTCAGTAGTTACAATATATCAATGTAAAGAGATTTACATTTATTGGCTCGTGGTTTGAGTTTGTGTGTGTGTGTGAGCATGTAGGTTCCTGCGTTTTTCTGTTAACATCTTCTATCTTTTGGTTGTCATGGTTTTGTAGGCAAACGTAAAATTAAATGACGAGCAGTTGGCTTCTCTGTCAAGTAAGAAGGCTGTGGACGAGTACCTTCTAAACCAGAAGGAGAACATAACAAATATGATAAAACAGAGTCTGGCTGTCGGAGACATATATAAACGTGAAAATTTTCAGGTAATTTATATTTATATTAACAGATTATTTGTCCTGAACTCTTTTTTCTGTGGGTTATGCTCTTTGTATCTTTTTCTGCTTGGTAGCATAGGCTTCACGAAAAATAACTGGTGGGCTGCAAAACGTGTTGTAACCAGAAACCTATTGTTTGTGTTTTGCAGATTTCAACAGAGGAGATTGTCAAAGAAGTTGAAAATTCAATTGATGAATTCAAACGTCAAAAACAAGATTATGATGAAGAACGTGTCAGGGGACAGGTCAGCATGTGTCACCCTGTTAGAAAAGCAGATTTCAAGTGCATTTAGTTTCAACTGTGTTGGCTATGTGCTTTCTGTTATCTTGATTACTTGTGCTGTCTTTGATTTCAGTCTCAATTTAGGGGAAGAGAGGAAAGGAAATACGTAAAACTAAAAGGATAACCTATACGAAAATGTTTAGTTCATTTTTCCAAACCAAATGCTATTGATCTTCTCCCTTTCTTCTATCCTCTCTTTTCTCACATTTCTACCATTTTTCGTTATGTACCATTATTAAATAAATCAAATTAAAACAAGAGAGCTTCCTTACGGGCGCTAAATGTTTAACGTTTTTGCTTTCTCCATCTTTTACCCTTCCCGGGGTTTTGAATTATATAATTAATCTTCCAAATTGCAGGTTCAAGAAATTTTAGAGGGAGCAAAGGTGCTTGAATGGTTGAGAGAGCATGCAGAGATTCAATACGTAACCAGATGACGGAGAGGACAAGCATGTCTGTGTTTGCAAGCGTACGGTGTACACAAAGTTGTTCAAGGCTAGTCATGTTTTAACTTTAAAGGTGGTTTCTTTTGACGATGCCCAGCCGCATTCAAGCCAGCATAGTTTGCAGCATGCCTAAATTTTACGCTAGTCAGATTGTCGGGTTGAGGGCCTTTAGATCGAGAGGTTCAATTGTTTGATTAGCGAGTTCAAAGCTATTTTTCCGAAATGATGAATTTTGTTTGTGGATCCAGTCCTAATCAATCCAATATCTGGTTTTTGAAGTTCTGTCAAATTGGTAACAAGAGTTATTTTTTGCTGTACACTGTTGAATCAAGCACCGAAACCACCTCGAGGAACCAAAGAAGGAAAGAAATACGCGAAGAACTACACTAATTAAAACTAATTAACCAAACCAAAACAAAGATTGATATACGTGACTATACAAAGTAGGGCATGCTGCACAAAATCTTGGTGGTCCATGAAATGGTGCCAATCAGAAAGCATATAAAATGGTGGTCCAAACCAGATTGCACCAGATGAAGGTGGTCACAAAGAAATCAATTCCACATTCAGGAACATTGTCAGGTGTGGTTTGCTTTCAGAAATATTGTAAATAATTGTAGCTTTTTATAAAGGAGTTTTGTAAGTTAGCAGACCCATTTATGTGCAAATGAAAGCTTTCCCTCACAACACACGAAGATAAAAAGCCCACACATAAGAGTATTCGAAGCCTATATATAAAGCAAATGGAAAAGTGATTAATGATTTTAGTGTCACCAAGTTTCAACAAAAAGATTTGGAAAAAAATGCCTCCAAGACAAAAAAACTTTAAAGGCATCCCAAAATAATGCATCAAATAAGGTAGGGGTATTTTTGTCATTTTAATAGTATTTTTTTAATAATTAATTTTTTGTGGTTTTTTTTTTAAATTAGTATATCACAATAGGCTAGTAATAATGTGATTCAATTTCTCTATTTTTAAACAAGTCAAAACTCTTTGAGATGCGTGTAATGCCGGTTATAAAAAAAGGTCATTCGCACACGGATAATAATGTGATTAAATTAGTTGTCAAATGATTTTTTATTTTTATTTTTAACAAACAATATTATCTACACGAAGGAAGAAGGGGGTGGGCTTAGCCTCACAATGGACTAGCAATAATGTGATCAATCAGTTGTTTGTTAAGTATTATTTTCTCTATTTTAAACACTTTCAAAACATCTTAAGAGGAGTGCAATGCTGGTTATAAAAAAAAAATTTCGCACGCGGATAATAATATAATTAAATTAGTTATCAAATGATTGTTTTTTTTTTTTTTAACAAACGATATTATCTACACTAAGGAGGATGAGGGTGGGCTTAACTTCACAATGAGCTAGTAATAATGTGATTCAATTAGTTATTTATTAAATATTATTTTCTCCATTTTTAAACACGTTCAAAACACCTTAAGAGGCATGTAATGCCGATTATAAAAAAAAAAAATTTCGCACGCAGACAATAATGTGATTAAAGCCAATGGAAAAGTGAATAGTGATTTTTTTGTCACCAAACTTCAACAAAAATGCCCCCAAGACAAAAAAACTTCAAAGGCATCCCAAAATAATGTATCAAATAAGGTAAGGGCATTTTCATCATTTTAATAGTATTTTATTAATAATTATTTTTTTGTGGTTTTTTTTTTTTTAATTAGTACTTTATAATAGGCTAGCAATAATGTGATTCAATTTCTCTATTTTTAAACACGTTCAAAACATCTTAAGAGACATGTAATGCGGGTTATAAAAAAGGTCATTCGCACGCGGATAATAATGTGATTAAATTAGTTGTCAAATGATTGTTTTTTTTTTTTAGCAAACAATATTATCTACACTATGGGGGAGGGGGTGGGCTTAGCTTCACAATGAGCTAGCAATAATGTGATTCAATCAGTTGTTTATTAAGTAGTATTTTCTCTATTTTAAACACGTTCAAAACATCTTAAGAGGCGTATAATGCCGGTTATAAAAAAATTCTTTCGCACACGGATAATAATGTGATTAAATTAGTTGTCAAATGATTGTTTTTTTTATTTTATTTTGTTTTTTTTAACAAACAATATTATCTACACTAAGGAGGAGGGGATGAGCTTAGTGTCACAATGGACTAGCAATAATGTGATTCAATTAGTTGTTTATTAAATATTATTTTCTTTATTTTTAAACACGTTCAAAACATCTTAAGAAGCGTGTAATGCCGGTTATTAAAAAGGTCTTTTGCATGCAGATAATAATGTGATTAAATTACATTAAATTAGTTGTCAAATGATTGTATTTTTTTTTAACAAACGATATTATCTACACTAGGGGGGATGGGGTTGGGCTTCGCTTCACAATAGGCTAGCAATGATGTGATTCAATCAGTTGTTTATTGAATATTATTTTATCTATTTTTAAACACGTTCAAAATATCTTAAGAGGCGTGTAATGCCGGTTATAAAAAAGGTTTTTTCGCACGCGGATAATAATGTGATTAAATTAGTTGTCAAATTATTGTTTTTTTTTTTATTTTTTATTTTTTTTTAACAAACGATATTATCTACACTAAGAGGGAAGGGGTGGGCTTAGCCTCACAATGAGCTAGCAATAATGTGATTCAATCAATTGTTTATTAAATATTATTTTCTCTAATCTTAATGTAAATTCTATAAAAATCGATTTTGTTATATGAATTCAGCTGCTTTAATTGATTTATGAGGGGGTTTCTTCTAGCATGATCAAAGATTATTCATTTACTTCAAATATTTGACTTTCCTTTTGTCAATTTACGCGTATAAATATTTTTAAAATGTGTAAGTCGCGTGTAGCACGCCGTGATTCAAAAAATGTCTTTGTCATTTTAATTAGTTTTTTTTGTGATGTTTTTTTTTCTTTTTTTAATTAGTACCTCACAATAGGCTAGTAATAATGCAATTCAATTTCTCTATTTTAAAACACGTTCAAAACATCTTAAAAAGCGTGTAATGCCAATTATAAAAAAGGTCTTTCGCACGTGGATAATAATGTAATTAGATTAGTTGTCAAATGATTATTTTTTATTTATTTTAATAAACGATATTATCTGCACTAAGGGAGGAGGGGATGAGCTTAACCTCACAATGGACTAGCAATAATCTGATTCAATCAGTTGTTTATTAAATATTATTTTCTCAAATTTTAAACACGTTCAAAGCATCTTAAAAGGCATGTAATGCAGATTATAAAAATGATCTTTCGCATGTGGACTATAATGTGATTAAATTAGTTGTCAAATGAATTTTTGTTAACAAACGATATTATCTACACTAAGGGGAGGAGGTGAGCTTAGTCTCACAATGAGCTAGCAATAATATGATTTAATCAATTGTTTAATAAATATTATTTTCTCTATTCTTAATGTAAATTCTATAGAGACCGATTTTATTATGTGGATTCAGCTGTTTTAATTGGTTTATGAGGGGTTTGTTCTAGCATGATCTATGATTATTCATTTACTTCAAATATTTAACTTTTCCTTTGTCAATTTACGCATATAAATACATTTAAAATGTGTAAGTCGTGTGTAACATGCCGTGATTCAAAAAAATGTCTTATGCACGCACATGAGTGCGTGCATAAAGGCTAGTCATTGTAAATATCCTTTGTATATTGTATATCAATAAAGATAGGTGTACAAATTCTCCAGTTTTGAGTAAGTTTTATTTCTTTCATGTGTTTGTTTAAGAGTTTTTATCATAAATGGTCCCTGAAGTTTACCTATCCATCAAGATGATCCCTCAAATTGAAAATCAATCAATATAGTCCTTGAAAATGGGTGTTGCAAATCAATGTGGTCATTCCATTACAATTCCATAAAAAGTCATGATCGAGCAATTGTTTTTGGTTTCATTCTTTCATTCTTCTCTGCGATCCCTGTCTTGTTTATGCAGCTAGCTTTTCTCCGTGGTACTCCAATTCTATTTGTGAGAGCTCGAATTCTGTTATGTGCTGACATAGCACATAAATGGGTCCCACACATTAATTAAATATTATTATGTGAATTAAAAATATTTAAATAATTAAAAATAAATTTATTTTTTATAATTAAAAAATTTAAAAAGAAAAAAGAAAAAACAAGAAGAAGATGATTGAACATTGTTCATCATCTTCTTCCAGTAAAGGTGTGGAAACCATTTATGTGCTATGTCAATACATAACAGAATTTTTGAAGGTATTATAATGGAAGGACCACATTGATTTGCGAGATTTATTTTCAGGGACTACATTAATCGATTTTCAATTTTAGGAACCATATTGATGAAGTGGGTCAATTTTAGGGACTGTTTGTGATAAAAACCCATTTGTTTAATTAGACTTCTAGTCCAAAATAGGGAGATACTATTGTAATTATATTATTATCTTGCTAACTGATGATGACGCTTTGTTTGAGCACTCTGTTATAGTTGAATATGTGCCATACAAATAATTGGACATAAACCATGACACCTCTGAGTTCTCAGTACCTCTGAGTTCAGCCATTGGGGCCTTATACCTGCATTGTTAGTAGCATTCATGCTGAAACATGTCAAGTTCCATGTGCAAGGTATGTCTATTTAACTGAGCCACTACTATGAATTTGATATCAAAGTCAAGTTTAACATTTTAATAGTATAATTATAACAATAGAGTACCTTGAGGACATAAGTCATCAACACAACTGAAATATCACACAAACATTTCATTTGGTAGGAATACTGTATATTATTGTCTTTGTAGACCTTGTCAACCACAATTACTAGGAGTTTATTGTTCTAGACATCCTACTATAACAAGCATAAAGAAAAGATTAGCATATATTTATAAGAGAATAAACAAGACACTCAAGAAGCAAAATTTTTTATCTTGGTGTTATTGAACACCCTACATTTACCAGTAAGCATACAAAAGTTCAACATAATATATTAGTAGCAACTATACCAATTGATCATACTTTAGAGAATTTGAGAGAAGAGAGAAGGAAGAGAGTATTTGAGAAATCATTTAGTAGTAACTTTAGAGAAATGTTGACAATTTATGATAGATTATTTTAATTGATATATTAGTGAACAACAAAAAGGAAAAATTCACCCTAGACCAAAATAATTTAGTTTGTTATTTTCCATTAAAAAACTACATGATATTTTGCATAGTGAAAAAAATCTTCAAGGAAATAGTATTGTAAATCTTATTATAAGTCTATTAGAAAATATAATTAGAAGATAATAAATATAATAATGCACCCAAATCCAAGGCCCATCTTTGACAGATTAATATGCACCCAAATACAAAGCCCAAGGTCCATGGCTTTGACCCATATTATATTTTACCATCTCATTTATGAAGATATCTTTCCTCAAGATTGGAGCTGATGTGTGACAATTGTCCCTCACAAGTTCCAGCATATAATAAATATTACAAGATCGTAGTTTTGAAAGTTGTTTTTTGTTGATACAAAAATTTCACTTGAATGAGTGGCAAATCTGAATTGAACCACATAATAGAGCAGTCATAGTAATTAGATATATCAAACCTCAACATACAAGTGGAGAAGATACAATAAGATCATAGTATTAATGGCTCATCACTTTGAAGGTTCAATTAAAACATTGACACTTTATTGGTGCATTAGAAAGACGAAGATTAGAGCATCTTCAGCAACACTCTATTTCTTTGTTATATTCTTATTAAAATGGCCAAAAATGTATTTAACTAATCACTTTATAGTAACTTTCAGATAGAAACTTAATAATTTTAATTCGAGTTAAACTGGTTTGTAATTGCAAAAGCCTAATAAAATAATGGAGTGTTGGAATTAGGATGGATAGTTTTCTTCTTCCTCGTCAACATTTTAATTTAACCAAGTAATTGTTTTAGAGAATCTGTTGGAGACACCTTAACAAATTTCATGGTTTGTTAGGTGAAAAAACGAACATGCCACTTACCAGTCAATATATATGTTTCATGAAGAGCAAGTTATACAGAACAATTTATCGTTTTATGGGATTTTGATTCAATAACACAATATCAGGTGAAAAAAATTAACTCATAACATTGTATAATTAGTGTTTACTTTTAGATGAAAAAACTCGTTTCATGTAAATTCTATTCTTCGTATAAAAATCATAACAGATAAGTTCATGCCTGATAAAATTATACCTACGCATGAGGACATTAGAGTTTTGCATTGCAATCCCACTTTGCAAGTTTGGTTGGATCTACAAATTACAAGCATTAATGAAGTTTCCTGAACAAATATATCCCACCAACAAATATTCATACCAAATCTTTGCACAGACAAAATTCCTCCATCGGCTCCAACTACTCTCTTAACAACGTATATATAACATGTGTGTATTGTATCCAACTACCGGAGGAAATTATAATTTCAGCTATGTTAATGATTTTAATACGAAAGAAGAGAGTACAATCGCCCAACCAATCACAAATTAAAGCGTAATTGCATCTAAAAACTCATACATCAAGCATTACGCACCGGACTCGAATAATACTATTTAAAAAATGCCATCCATAATATGTTAAAAAACAATAATAGCATCGGCAGTGAAGTTGGTGTTCAATTACACCCTAATGATCATTCCAGCTCACATAATATAAGGACAAAACAATGTTCCCCGTTAAAAATGTTCTAAGCAAAGTACCTGCAAAATAAATTAAGTCCTACAAAGTTACAAACATCTTCGTATCCAATTTATCGTATTTTCTTGCTAATGTGAGAGGTCCCAAATTTGATGTTTCAAGTTAGCGAGTCTACTTGATCCTGATCACGATGGAGTGAAATTCTGCATGGTCTCCCTGAGCTCGAAATGAGTGGATAATCATGCTTTGCCATAAGTTGTACTTTTTTTTAACATATATTTTAGAGAAGTGTTATTGGCACTCCAAAAATCTTATTCTACACTCCTCACAAGTGTATTTTTCTTTTTAAATATAGAAAGTTAGGAGTATAGAATGAGAATTTTGAAATGCTAATAACAATTCTCATATTTTATTGTGTTCACCAAAACAAAAACGAGTAATATTAATAATACCAATAGCATAAGAGTCCAAAGACCACGTGACTACTTTTGGTTGCTACAATGCACCCAAACAAGTTCCATGCTTTTTCCTGTCTAGGCCACATGAAGCAAAGCCCTACAAAGCTGTTCCCATTGGTCCATTCCATCATTAGTTTTCGGAATTAAAAGATGATCACCATCCAAGTGGAATCTATCACATGTTAAATAATTAGTCAAACATCTTTGATTTTGAATTCAATTTTCTAAACAAAACATAGTACACACACAATACCATATCGATTACTTTGTTAATTTATTAATCAACCATCCCTCTTAGAATATTACATAATTATTCATTTAATTTAGGATAAGTTCGATCATGATAGAAGCAAATCATTGGAGAAGTCTTAAAGCCGCATGATTGCAATTCACCAAAAAGAAAGTGTATGATAGCTGTTGCTATACAAAATATGGTGGGCTTTGCGTAAAATATGATGAAACGATCCACGCAACGGTGCTTCAGTCATTCAGGAAGGATGATATGTAAAGAGATAAGGGGAAGATAAGTAGACACAAGACATACGTGATTTACTTTAAATTGGACTACATCCACAGAGTTACATGAGTTCTCATTAATAACGTTATATCTACATAATAAAATGGCTTAAACTTTAATATAGGACTAAGCCTAAATTCGGGGTCCTAAGATCGAAGAGCCCTTAATTGTAAGAGAGAAGTGCCATTTATATGTGAGGAGAATCCCCCATTCTTGCCCGTGGTTGATGTGGGACTCTTGGAATGTTGTTGTACTGTTGCTAAGTGTCTTTCAACAAGTTGCCTCCAAGTTGGTGGAACAAAGAGCTCATTCGTTAGAGGTTGGTTTGTGTGATTTAGCCGGGGTGCTGAAGTCTTCGAGGCTTTAGGGGTTAAAACTTTTGAAGTGGGTTGTGCCTTGGGGGGGTGTGATGTTGAAGGAGGCGGTAGAAAGTCTGAAATTTGTGAGTTTGATTTGCAACAACCATTGTTGAGGCTTTGTGAGGACTGAGTTCCTTGAATTATGCGGTGGACCAAGCATTTCATAGAGGGTTCTCCGATATGCCTGTTTGACGGTTGAAGAGGCCTGACATTGTTACACCCGATCCATGGAAGAGGAAAATGTTAGAGTATGGGAATATTTGATAAGCGTCTATGAAAGCTTGATGAAGGTCTGAGAAAAACCAGAAAATGGTAGAGAGAATTTCAGAGAAGGATGATCGAATTGATTGTAATATTCCTCACAACAAACATGTGAGGTTGTTACCATTATACATGGAAGAGGAAGGGAGATTCTTCACTCATCAATAACAATCTAAATCTCAGCCTTTAATTGCTATGACCCTATGAGATGATGCCATTTGTTATAGTCTATCACTTAAGCTAGATACAAGTCAAGACAAGCATATGACTACCTGAAACAAATATTAAACTAAAGGTTTGAATTCTTTTTTTACCTCCAAGACTCAACTGAAGGGTTATACACCAACACTCCATTCTATCCCTTAGCAGTCTTGACTCCCATAAGCTCTCTTAGATAAGCAAATCGATCTTTAGGCAAAGCTTTAGTAAGAATGTCTGCAATTTGCTCATATGCCTTACAGTACACTAGTTCAATCTCCTTGGCTTGAATTGCTTCTCGGATGAAATGAAACTTTTTGCTGATATGTCTTGTCTTTTGGTGAAAGACAGGATTCTTAGCCATAGCAATGACTGATGTGTTGTCACACATAATCTGTGTCTCTTCCACTTGATTTTCTCCAAAATCTTCAAGTACAAATCTCAGCCATTTTGCTTAAGAAGTGGCTTCTGCAACACTTACATATTCTGCTTTAGCTGTGGACAGTGCCATAGTGCTTTGCTTGATTGATGCCCATGAAAACACACCAGATCCCAGTGTAAATGCATAACCCGAAGTGCTTCTCATATCATCTTAATTTCCAACCCAATCACTATCACAGTAGCCAATTGAGTAGTAGTTTTTCCTTTTTAAAAAACAATTCCAAAATCATTTGTTCTCGAATATATCTCAGCACCCTCTTTGTTGTTCCCATGTGTTTCTTAGTGGGAATATGCATGAATCTTGCTACAAACATTATATCAGGTCTGGTTGTAGTTAAGTATAGTAAGCTCCCCACAAGTCTTATGTATTCACCTTCAGCTGCAGCTTCACTGCCATCAACCTTACTTAGTTTCTCAGTCACAGCAAGTGGAGTACCAACAATTTTGTAGTCTTTTAACCTAAATTTCTCAATCAGCTTCTCTGCATACTTCTTTTAATGTATGAAAATGCTTTTCTCAGTTTGTAATACACCCATTCCAAGGAAATGATGTAAAAACCTAAATTTGTCATCTCGTAGTGTTTCATCATGTCATTTTTAAACTCATCAAGTATTTGTGAACTGCTACAAGTGTATACAATATCATCTACATACATTTCCTCATTAAGAACTCCATTGAGAAAGGCTAATTTCACATCTAGTTGGTACAAACTCCATTCCTTCTATGCAACAAGTGCAATCAAGGTTCTTATGGTATCCAATCTTGCCACAAGGGAAAAAGTCTCATTGTATTCAATTCCAGGCTTTTGTGAGTAGCCATTAGGCACTAATCTAGCTTATTCTTCTGCACTGTACCATTCAGATTGAGTTTAGTTTTATAGACCCATTTGACACCAATGACTGGCTTATCAAATTGTCTCTCAACTAGTTGCCATGTATTGTTATTCTTTATCATTTTTAATTTAGCTTTCATTGCATTCCTCTATGAGTCATCCTTAGCTGCATCATTATAACTTTTAGGTTCAACAATGCACATATTGCACTGAGCTATGATTTCATTTACACTTCTCCACTTCTTAGGCGTATCATCATATACATGAGGTATTTCAGTCATACTATCACTTTGAGAAGTAGTGGATTGATCATATTGAGAGCACTCACCAATATCACAGGTCTAAGTAGTGGATTGATCATATTGAGAGCACTCACCAATATCACAGGTCTAAGTAGCATTCTGATGCACAGTGAGAACTAGAAATCTTGCTTCAGTGTTTGTAGTGTAGTTCCAATCCCAGGAAGCTTTCTCATCAAATGTAACATCTCTTGATAGAATGACCTTCCTTGAAATTAGATCAAACAGTCTGTAACCCTTTACACTAGCACCATAGCCTATAAAGATGCATTTATGACTTTTTTTCCAATGTGTGTTTGAGATTAGAAGGGATGTGCACATAGCTAAGAGAACCAAAGTTCTCAAGTGAGCTATCCCTGGTTTTCTGCCACTATATGCCTCAAATGGAGTTATTTTTCCCAAAGCTTTGAAAAGGCATTTGTTAAGCAAGTAAACAACAGTGTTCACTGCTTCTGCCCAAAACACATTTGGAAGATTCTTCTCATGCATCATTGACTTTGCCATTTCCACAGTTCTATTTTTCCTATCTGACACTCCATTTTGCTAGGGAGTGTAGGCCATAGTTAACTGTCTCTGGATTCCTAGTTCACTGCAATACTTATCAAATTATGCAGAAAGGAATTCTCTTCCTCTATCACTTATGAGACATTTCACTATATAATCACATTGTAATTCTGTCACTGCCTTGAACTTTTCAAAACACTCAAGTGCACCACACTTATATCTCAAAAAGAATGCCCACATCAATCTAGTGCAATCATTTGTGAATAACAAAAAATATTTATTTCCAGAATGAGAATCAACCTGCGTTGGTCCACAGATATCTGTGTGGATCAATTATTCTTATAGTCTAGATTTTGTTGAAGAAAATATTTTAATTTTATCAGTTCTATAATGAGACATGGCGGGGAACTTGTTCTCATTGGGAATAGGGATGAGAATTTCCAATTTGAAATTATGGGTAGGACATGGGAATGAGGAAAAAAACTTAACAAGGGTGGGGATGAGATTGAAATACCCATCATCGCTACGACCCAATGTTGCAATTAAAAGTGGTCCTTGTTTTATATTATTGTTTCCAAAATTTCTCTTTCGTTTTTTTCTTCAAACTTTTTATTTTTCTCAAGTGTCAAATTTTGTGTCATCTGGTGCCTTTGTCAGGTCTAACAAATGTCTTACTTTAATTTTTGGATTAGGGCTTGAAAATTTTTGGACATGTGTTTCCAAAAATTAAAGTAAGACATTTGTCTTTAGTTTCTATTGAGTAAATGATTTTCACCTAAACTATAATATTAAGGATGTGTTTGTTTGCCATCACTAACTTTCACTGGACTGGAATACATATTAGTGTAAGCGCATGTTTCTTATAGGCATGATTAAATTTAATGGGATAAAGGAGAACACACCTCGACTAAATTTCTCACTATGAGGTCTTAGCGAGACCTCCAAAAAAGCATCGGATTGCTAAGCCCGTCTGCTTTGCTTCGCCTCAAACTCATCCAATCTGCTTTACACCGTCTTCATGGCCGTCCAACAAGTAGACGTCAGACCTTCATCTCTGTTGAAACCCATTTCCCCAAAAGACGGGATCTTTGTGAGCCCAATGGTGGGTGAGGAACACGACGAGGAGAAGCGTGAGGAGACTCATGAGCCACTCGGTGTGCTTGAAGGAACGCGAGAGGCAAGAATGTCGGCAATTTCCCATCACGATCATTCCTTTGTCCATGGAACCACCAGAGGAGCATCACTTTGTACTGTAAAAAACAATAGATCAAATCAGAAACAATGCTATGAATAAGAAAATTAAGCCGGAAAAATCGGATGGGAAATGATTCCAATGATCTCAAGAAGAATCGTTGAACCAAAGAGGTGAAATAACCAAAATTTAAATCTTTTCTTTTCTTCCAAAAATATTCAAAATTTTCTTCAAATCAACGAGATCGAGGATTTTGGATTATGCGTTTTAAGATTTGGCAAAAAGTGGTAGAAAAAAGAGAAGGGAGGGAGAGAATGGGACAGAGAAAAAGATAGGTGTTTCGAGAGAGAGAGAAAGAGTGTGAAGAGTTTTTTTATTTTATTTTAATTTTTAATTAATAAAACATTAACATATGGATTAAATGATATAATGTGATAGTTTGTTAACCATTCAACTTCCTAGTCTCATACTGCATCAAACGCTTCACTAAATCAATCCAGCTTAGTCTATTGTAAGTTAGTCTAATTTAATCCCTACAACTTAGTTCAGTCTGAAATAATTCAGTGCAACAAATGCACCCTAAATGTGTTCATATGATGGACTTCAAAAGGAAAACTGAATTCCTACAAACCCAAGATGACTATTGTACCATAGTTTGGTCTCATTTTATATGGATATGGAAAAACATGTAAAAAGAAAGACTTGTCTTTGTATAACAAGGCACCTCACCTTCTCATTCGAGGGAAAACTCGTCTTCCCACCTCTTCCTTGTTCATTTCCTAGGTGTAAAAGTCAAATTAGGGTAAATGGGGTCAAAGATGAATCCAGAGATCTATGTAGATGAGGGGATCCTCAAACAACATCCTCAAACAATAAAGTTACAAATTAAAAAGCTTAAGAATTATTAAACAAAACACATATATTAATCTATAAGGTTTTTTTATACAACATTATTATAATATCCATCTATGTGTTTTTTATGTTTTGACAGTGTTAGATGACAACGTTATTACCAATACCATCAAATATCTGTATTGTAATAAATATAACCATATTATCATTCATCCATTGATTTACAATTTTACAATTGATCTTCATAAATTTCATGGTCAAAAATGCTCTTTCAACAATAGAAGTAGCACATGAAAAGTTAACGTTAATATCACAAACAACTGAAAGAGTTTTTTTTTTTTTAATTTATCCCAAAAAAATGAGCAGGGACATCCACCCCCTCTCAGCCCAAGATGGCTCCGTCCATGAATTGGGTGGAATTGGGTGAAATTGGACGGAAATGAGGAACATTGGCTCCGTCCAAACATGATTTTCGTGCTACGTGACTCACATGGTGATCATGTGAATACTTTTTGAGGCAATTCAGATGAATTTTGATTTACGCCGAGAGATATGGTGTAAATTGCTTTTTTATTTTATTTTATTTTATATATATATACATACATATACATATATATATACATATACATACATATACATATATATATACATATACATATACATATACATATACATATACATATATATATATATATATATATATATATATATATATAAAACAAAAAATAGTTAAGAAGGAAAGAATGGCTTTGTATAAATAAAATATTTTTAACACCTAGCTCTTACTCTAATTGTATATTTTGAAATATAAGAAGTTTCAGTTTCTAATATCCTTTTTATATTGTAATTTTCCTTTCACTTTACATTCAAATGTTCTTGTTATTAGGAAGGTTTTAAAAGATGCTAGGCGATAATGGGATGGCGAACTGGGATCTAGCACCTAGTCAGCTAGGTGGGGCTTATGTGGACTAGATGGATTTCAGTAAACTTATTATGTACCGTATAAATAAGTGCTTGTTTATACTTAAAGAATACAAAGTGGTATTGAGATACATAAATTGAAAAATAGAGTAACAATAGATTACAAAGTTTTAAAACATATGAGGAACCATATTATAATGAGTGGTATTCCAAATATTCAACAAGTTTTTGACAATTTATTAAAAAAATGCGAGATGAAAGTTATATTTTTTATGTCTAAGTGAGAGTCGTGACCTAAGTGGGTTCTAGGCATGCGGCTAAGTAGATCTAGACTTCATTTCTTAATTTTCAAACACTTAGAATTAATCAAGACGGAGCTTCGGAGGTACTAGGCGGAAATTTGAGAACAGTAGTTATAAGAATCTGTTTAATCTTCACAACGTCTACATACTATTAGTGCTTTGAGTGAGACCTAACATTGTAACCGGACCTCTTATATTAACTATAAATATGATATAAAGATAGAAAAGCTCATCTCATCTCATGTCTCAACATTTTGGAGGCCTTGCCTTGCATGCAGATAATTGGATATGAAGATTGAGACCAGTAGGATTCGTGATGACACCTAAGCCATGGCCAGTGATCACCACTCTTTCTTTACCCACACCAATGCTTTCTCCTTTCTTCTTATCATTTCTTCGACCCAAGTAAATGCCATTCTTCTTCAACTCAATCACAGAAATGCCACTTCCTTTCCTTGTATATATAACAATGTTTGGAAATTTTCAATCATATAAAAAACTTTGGAATTGAACATTTGATGTATTTTAAGGGTTATTGTGACCCTTCAATGCACGTTTAGAATCTTAAGGCACTTTTTGTGGTTTTTAATTGTTCTTCTAATGATCTACACATGATCACTTAGTACTACGACCCAGTGATATTTCTTTACACTTGTAAGTGAAAAGTTTTAGGTTCGATTCTCGTCAAATGCGAGTTTGAACCACATTGTTGCTAGCTCATTGTGAAACTAAATACACTCTATTATGTAGATAATATCGTTTGTTAAAAAAAAAAAAAATTTACAAATGAAAATTGTTTATGTGTTGTATGAGCAACCCAAATAGTCTAGGATAAGCATATTAAAAATGGTAATCGAACACGAATTATATCATCAATGATTGTTTCATAATTGTAACATTATGCTAGTGGGGGTATCATAATTGTAATACGAATAATAATTTTTAACCAAAACAGTAGTGAATATTCTAGCTGATTGTTTTAATAATTTTCTCATACCATCTCCAAAGGAGATGCTCTAGAGATGCTCTCATTTGTGTGATTGCTTTAATAATTGAGAGATTAAATTCACACTTTAAATTCTTTCTCCACATCCTTTTAATTTTTTAATATTTTTCTATCAAGTGGTGTGTAGACTATCAAAAATATTAAAAAAAAAAAAATAAAAAGGTGTAGGGAAAGTAATTTGGGGGGTGTGAACATAATCTATATTAATAATTTTGGTAGACTCTGCAACATGTTCTCACTACATTAAAACTTGATGCATCCGACAATACTTCTTTGTTACAGCATGTGGTGAACAACGCTTGCCATATGCATGCAATTCTCCACACAAAACTCACTTATACTCGAAAGAAGGCAAACAAGGTTGCAGTTGGCAAGGCTGGGATTGTCTTTAGAAGAACAAGTGATTTATTGGGGTGTATTCAATTGGAATTTTGAGGGATTTTAATTATTTTAGTGAATTTAGGAGTATTCAATCAGGATTTTAAGTAGCTCTCTGAAATTTAAAGTGTATTCAATTAAGATTTTGAGTTAGTTTATTAAAATCCTTACAAATCCGGATGAGTTCAATTAGAATTTTAAAGAAGTCTATAACATTCCAGTTGTATTCAATTAGAAACTGATTTTAAAGAATTTGAAAAAGTTGAGGAATTTGAGAGAATTGAAGAGATTTCATAGTTTATTTTAAGTATTCACAAATCCAATCTCTTTCCATGAGATTTCGAGGGAATGAATCAAAATTTTACATGAAATCTCAACCAACCAATTTAAATTATATAAAAATCCATGAATTTATAAATTCATTAAAATCTCTCAAATTTCCAATTGAATAAAACGCCTTTAGTTTGAGGAATCCTTTATGTAATCACGGATCTCATTTTTTAAGATATTACAACTTTGTAACTTGTTGGTGTTGGAAGCTTTTTTTTTTTCCCTTCGAACGGGTTGAAATTTCCGGTAAGGTTGTTATCGAAGCCCATTTAAATGAACCTTATCCTCTAATATGCATGTGTTCTTTTTGTCGTATTAATGCATATTGTACTTGTTAAAGAAAAAAACATGGATTAATTACAGACATCAATATTTCTTTCATACAATAAATCTAACGTAGAATACTTAATAAACAATAAACCTAATATAAAAGATTCAATGGATCTAATATAAACATTTACGAAGAGATGAAGAGATATGGAGGAGTGAGACAAATCCCCTTTTACTGTAGGGTTTTTTTTTTTTTTTTTTTTTCAATTTCCATGGCCAAAATTGTGAACTTGTTCTAAGTGCTCATTGACCATCCCAGACCCAGACAAAAAACCAGTCAAATCAGCAAACCTCCTATTAACTCTCACACAGTGCCAGAATCGTAAATAACAACCAAATGCAGGGCATTGCTAATCGAAATTTTAGCGACCATTTTAGATTATGGTATATAAGGGCCCCATCTTTGTCCCATCCATCACCTGCACACTGTTTTTTTCCTATCTTTCCTCCTCTGTCCTTAGTTAGCTTCCATCACTCTCACTCACAGAGATTGCACTGAGGAAGAACAGGCACTCACTCTTTTAGATCTGAAAAACCCACAAACGCCAGAAATCCCTTACCATTAAGGACGACCTGGTAAGCATTTTCTCTGCTACTTTCTCTCAGCTTTTCTGTGTGTGTCTTGGGTTTTTGGGTGTTTGTTCAAGTTCTTGAGGGATCTGATGTGTTTGGGTTCTTGATTGAATGTGGGGGTTAATGGGTTTTGGTTGGTAATGCATTTTTTCTGGGGGTAATTTCTTGGTGGGTTTTGTGTTTACTGTAGTGAATTTGGGTGATTTTGTTTGTGGGGTTTGTATTTGGGATTGGGCTTGATAAGTTTTGTTCTTGATGATTGGTTGCTGGTTATGAACTTGGAATCTTGGATTTAGTGATTTGATTTGGTTAATTAAGTGGGATTTAGTGTAATGTACTACCAAGATTAGTGCTTTGTTTTTGGTGATGAGAAAATGGGAGGAAAAGAAGTTTCCTGTCTTGATTATTGTATTCTTTGTTGTGGTTTTTAAGATTTGGAATCTTTAGTTTTCTTTCTTGACACTCCAAATTCAAAGGAAGAAAACTAATGATATGGTTCAATTGTTTATGGTTCTTTGACTTGGACTTGGATTGTAGTTTTGTTTAGTCCGTAACATGATGTGAGTAGCGTGATCTGTGTTTGGAACTTCAATTTTCACCAAAATTTAATTCTTCTGGGTTCAAGGTATTCGTCGTTGATAGATGTGATTTCCAGAACCCAGAAGAAATATAGAGGGTTATCTTTGTACTAATGTTTAGAGAAACTGCGTTGTGGTTTTTAATACCCAACTGAGGTTCTTTCATGCTTGTGATCGTTTTTATGCTAGTGTCCTTTTGCAGATTAGCTAGCATCTTATATGACTGAAGCCAAAGAATTTGTGCATTATTTGTCTGGTCAAGTTCTCTCTTGCTGTTTTCGAAAAAGCATAGAATGCCTTTTGAAAATTTTGATGATGCAGTTTAGGTATTAGGCTAAGCAAAAATGGCTGTCGCGGATGCTCAAAATCCTCGTGTTGGAGAAACCACTTGCGGTTCTTTGCTGCAGAAACTGCAGGTAATTTATATTTTTACCTTTGGTTGTTTGTCTTTTTCTTCCCCACAGCTTCTTTGTATGTACTTTGAAGATTAGCTATTGAACGAATCCATGATTTTATTTAGGAAATTTGGAATGAAGTTGGCGAGAGTGATGAAGAACGAGACAAAATGCTTCTTCAGTTAGAGCAAGAGTGCCTTGATGTATACAAGAGGAAGGTCGAGCTGGCAGCTAAGTCAAGAGCACAGCTTCTTCAGGCATTGTCTGATTCCAGACTTGAACTTTCCAGTCTTCTATCAGCTCTTGGAGAAAAAAGTTTTACTGGAGTTGTGAGTACTTGCATACATCTTCCTCATATGTACTGATGATTTGTTATTGCTACATTAAAGCATGTTAATAGTACTATCAAAGATATGGTAAGTAATAGTGAACTGTTAATTTGATTACAGCCTGAGAAGACTTCAGGGACAATCAAGGAACAGCTTGGGGCTATAGCGCCTCTACTGGAACAGCTGTGGGAACAGAAAGAGGAGAGAGTGAAGGAGTTTACTGATGTTCAGTCTCAAATTCAAAAGATATGTGGAGAAATTGCTGGGAACTCGAATCTCAGCGAGAGTCCTGCGGTTGATGAGTCTGATCTATCCCTGAAGAAATTAGATGAATTTCAATCCCAACTTCACGATCTTCAAAAGGAAAAGGTAAAAATATCTTGTCCTCATGAACATGACAAGTGCACTATCACAGTAGTCTACAGTTCATGTGGAATACTATGATAATGTTAATTGCTCATTTGATCTGGCAGAGTGAAAGATTGCACAAGGTGCTTGAATTCGTGAGCACAGTGCACGATCTTTGTGCTGTACTTGGACTGGACTTCTTGAGTACTGTTACAGAGGTTCATCCTAGCTTAAATGACTCAACTGGTGTGCATACCAAAAGCATTAGCAATGATACTCTATCTAGGCTGGCAAAGACTGTCTTAGCACTAAAAGAAGATAAGAAGCAGAGGCTGCATAAGGTATTCTTTTTCCTTTTTTATCCATTTATTGTGGTTTTATAAACAATTATTGTGTTTACCAAAAAAAATAAACAATGATTGTTGGATCTTTGAATTAAAATTGACTTCTGTCTTCGCTCTGAAGCTTCAAGAGTCAGCAACTCAGCTCATTGATCTGTGGAATCTGATGGATACCCCTGACGAGGAAAGGAGATTATTTGAACATGTAACCTGTAACATATCAGCTTCAGTAGATGAAGTGACTGTTCCTGGGTCTCTTGCGCTGGATCTGATTGAACAGGTATATGAAGCATATTGATGTTCAATGGTTTGTCAAACAATGTATCATGGTTTACTCATTTCTTCGATTTTTTTTCAGACTGAGGTCGAAGTTGACCGGCTCGATCAGCTGAAGTCAAGCAGGATGAAAGAAATTGCGTTCAAGAAGCAAGCAGAACTAGAGGAGATATTTGCTCGAGCTCATGTAGAAATAGATACAGAAGCTGCCAGAGAAAAGATTATGGAACTCATTGATTCGGGGAATGTTGAACCTACTGAATTACTGGCTGACATGGATGATCAGATAGCGAAAGCAAAGGATGAAGCTCTAAGCAGAAGGGATATACTGGACAAGGTTGAGAAATGGATGTCAGCCTGTGAGGAAGAGAGTTGGCTTGAGGACTACAATCGCGTAAGTAAACCCTCTCTCAAAATATATCTGCTTACGTGTGCATGTGTATTAGGGAGTGGGGATTTTAGGAATTCATATACCCTTCACCTTTCTTGTCCGCTCCCCATCATTGGAGGTTGAACTACCTAGACCTTTCCCTTAATAAAGAGACTGGTATTACCGTACTACTAGAGCTGGTGGAATCAGAGATTTTATACCTGTGATGCTTGTTCTTTGTAATTACAGTAGATGGTAGACATGCTTGAATTACTTATTGCCACTTAATAGTTCCAAGAATGAAGCTACTTGGTAAAAAGGGCCTGGCCAGTGCCTGCGGAGAGTCCGAACATTTTAACCACCTACCAAACTATATTTAAGCATACAGGAAAATGTGATCATTTCATGGCTGGACTTCGGTAAAAAGGGCCTTGGGGGGAGGTTGGGCGTATGTGTGTTCTTGGCTTGGAGTCTTGCCTTTTCAGGGTGGTTAGTGTAGTCATTTAATCATTAAACCAATAACTGGCTGAGGAGAATCTACTTTGCATCTATGCAGCCCACTTGAATTTTGCTGATTCTTTATACTTGAACCGTTTGAAGTGTTTCATTCTAACCAACATTTTCTTGCTCGAACAGGATGAAAACAGGTATAATGCGAGTAGAGGTGCGCACCTAAACCTCAAGCGTGCAGAGAAAGCACGTATTCTGGTTAACAAAATTCCAGGTATGTGTAGAATCAAGGGATAACACAACTATTATGATTGTATCTTACAGATGCAGAACTGACAAAAAGTGTGGCTCATAAGTATATGGAAGTTTTGTGTGGCCTGTAGTATTGTTATTGATAAAAGAAAATTAAACAGTGCATTGTTGCCAATTAGCACCTTTTGATTACCCATTACCTCCAAATTCTTATTATTTCATTTTCTTGGCAATGCAGCTCTTGTAGACACGTTGGTAGCCAAAACACGTGGGTGGGAGGAAGAGCGTGGCATATCATTTACTTATGATGGTGTTCCTCTCCTTGCTATGCTGGATGAGTATGCCATGCTGAGGCAAGAAAGAGAAGAAGAAAAGCGGAGGATGAGGGTACGTTTTACTTGAATAGATAATCAAATGCTTATTGATGATTATATGAGGTGATTACATTTTCACTGATCATTGTACGAGTTCTGATATGTGCCTGAGTATGAAACCAGTTGCGTTTTATTTGACCCAAATCCTAATCTGACATTACTGTAGTGTGTATGGTTTTGGTTATTACATAGCAGTCTGACTTTATTGTCATCATGTATCAATTGGGATTATGTACGATGGATTTTGCAGGATCAGAAGAAGTACCAAGAGCTACAACATACAGAACAAGAAACCATATTTGGTTCAAAGCCTAGCCCGGCTCGACCAGTTGGCACAAAGAAGGTAGTAGGTCCCCGTGCAAATGGTGGCCCCAATGGAACTCCTAGCAGACGGCTTTCACTTAATGCTCATCAAAATGGAAGCAGGTCTGTAGTGAAAGATGGGAAGAGAGATCTTAGGCCCGTCGCTCCTATGAACTACGTTGAAATGGCAAAAGAGGATGCTGCCTCCCACATTTCTGGCACTGACACGGTTCCGGCTTCACCATAATTAATAAGGGAGAGTACTGTAGGTTACACAGCTCTGTCGAAGTTTAGCGTTTTTACTTGTTACTGCAGTAGGGATATAATGTATGAAACAGTGAGGGTAAATTGGAGAGTGAACTGTGACGTCTGTACCTGTGCATGTTATGTTTTGGCATTCGGAGCTTTCTAAATACATGTTGCTTTCTTTGTTCTTCAAGTTTTGATCTATATTGTAGCAAGCAAGCATGATGGTGCCTGTGCCGGTAACTATTCTGTGTTGGAAATAAAATCCTGCATCTGCATTCTCGCCACTTTTATTGTTTTGCTTTGCATAACTGGTACACCATATCAAAAGTTTAATTTGAATTTCCTGTCTTGGTTGCAACGAACTTGGTAATCTATGCTGCTCATTCGTATACTAATACTAGTAAGAAAACTTTAAAGTTATAGGGAATTGATTTGAACACACATTTTTCCCAGACACCCCTTTTTATATATGTTCATTGGATTGAATAAGTTAAACAGACACAATTGACATGACTAACCAAAGATATGTAGGAGGATAAATGTGTGTATCTTTTTCCAAACTATAATGATGGGTACGAAATTCCTTCCTAGATTTTCTTTCTTGAGATGCAAAGCATGCTGAGGTTAACGTTGCTTTAGCTTACGCGCCCCCTCATGTCTGGCTACACTCGAGCTAAATACATGGACAACACAAATCATGTAATGAAAATCACTGATGGTTAGGTTTCATACATGGACAAACCTTACATGATACTATGAATAAAGTTCAAGATTTACCCCCAAAAGAATAAGGCAAGAGGAGAAGTAGTGCGTTTTATATAAGCTCATTCAAAATCACATTCTAAACAGAATTTTGTTGTACTTCATTGTTGAAGATTCAATGGACCCAGGAAGAAATCCTTATACAGGTTTTGTTATACTACTGTGTTTCGTAGCTAGGATACAAAAATAAGCTGAAATTAAAAAAAAAAAAAAGAAAAAAAAAAGGAAAAAAGAAAAAATATATATATATATATAGATAAATGATAGATCTTTCAATTTCACCATTCTAAGGGGCTTATGTAAATTATTAGGGTCCCAATTAATAAGTTTAGCTTTGAGATTTAGAACTATTTTCTATATTGGCATTAACTTTATTTTATCTTATGGGTTTGTAAACTAACAAATTTGTCTGCCAAGGATGCCTTTGTGTTATCTACAAAATAAGCCAGTTAATAAAATTTGTCCTCGTGGAAGAGGTGGATGATTCAAGAGAGTTTCTAAAATTTATTTTAAAACAAATTGGGTAAAGATATTTTTTTGGTTCCCTGGTGATCACCATCTAGTGCTACATATCTATTGCTTATTACAAATTGGGGCATTTTTTTACAAGATATTTTAAATAATTTTATTTAGCGTAAATGCGAGAAATCCCAAACAAGAAAAAAGATACATAGTTTATTTTTTTTTATTTTTTTATCTACAATAATGGAGGGTGGGCTAATCTTACAATTGACTATTAATAATGTGGTTCAAATTTACATTTAAATAGAATCAAACATAAAACCTCTCACTCACAAATGAAAACAACAGTTTAAGAGAAAATCTTGTCCGAAAAAAAAACCAAGGTTCTAAAAGATGTTAGGCGCTAGTCGGACGGCGGGTTAGGGCCAGGCGGCTAGGCAGATTTAAATAAATCTATTGTATTTGTGTAAATAAATGTCTGTTTATACTTAAAATATATATAATTTTATCATAAACTAGAAAATAGAATGACATATATATATTATGAAGTATTGGAATATAATGAAAATATGGGAAGCAAACATATAATATGTGTTTATTTAAGTGTTCAATAAGCTTCTTACAATTTATTGGAAATAATAAAATGCAAAAGGAAAGATATCTATTTTCTATCTAAGTGAGTTGCAGCCTAGGCAGGTATCTAGGTGGGTCTAGGCGGGTTAGGCGGGCGCCTCAGTAGGTCTAGGTGTCCTTTCTTAATTTTCAAACGCTTAAGCATTCATCGGGACGGTGACCAGTCGCCTAGCACCTAGGCGGGGGTTTTTAGAATAGTGAAAAAAACTCAATGAGAGAAACCCCGAACAAGGAAAAAGAGAACCCCATGACTAGACCTGGCAATTTCTTACACGACACGTAAACGACACGAAAATAACGGGTTTCGGGTCAACACGATAACTAATCGGGTCATTATCGGGTCACACGATAATAACCCGTTAATAACGGGTCCTTAATAGGTTTACACGAGAGTGACACGCGGGTAACCTGTTTCGACACGATAAGAAAAATGCTATTTTGATGATTTTAATTTTTTAAACTACTAAAAAAAACTTACTATAAAATGCAATAGATATAATGAATATGTATATATTGTTTATTAATTATTATTCTATATAAACTTTAAATTTTAAGTTTTATTTATTTATTTATTTTTATAGTATATTATAGGCAAAGATTGAGATTAAAAATCATAAAACACATTAAAAATAAAAATATCAAGTAATATAAAAATACCAAACACATAAAAAAATTATAATAATTAATTTCCCGCCTAATATTTCAAGAGTTTCATCCATTTCCCGCCTAATGTTTGGGAAATTTTGCAGCCTATATCCATCCATTTCCCGCCTAATATTTAACCCAAAGAAACTCTAAGTGTTAGTTAATGTATCGTTTTGATAGGATACGCATCCTATGAAACAAATTTCAATGATCCAACCGTCAAACTTGTTTATATATGCTTCGAGATCGCATACGCCAAAATTTGCAAAAAAAAAAATATTCAGAGATCAAGAAACGAGACAAAACTTTTCAACGGTTATAAACGAAAAATCACGATTTAACGGTTGTTTTAACTCTGATTTTGATGATTTTTTTACAGCTATACTCTTTGACCCTATATGAATATAATGAATGAATTCGATCTTCAATTAAAAATATTGACATTGGTGGATACCACAAAATCTTATGTTATACTTGATAAAAGTATAAATAAATTCTCAAGTGTTAGTGAATTTATCATTTTGATGGGATACGCATCTTACAAAACTAATTTCAACGATCCAACCGTCAAACTTGTTTATATATGCTTCGATATCGCATACACCAAAAATTGCAAAAGACAAACATTCAGAGATCAAGTAACGAGACAAAAAATTTTGACGGTTATAAACGAAAAATCACGATTTAACTGTTATTTTAACTCCGATTTTGATGATTTTTTACAGCTACACTCCTTGACCCTGTATGAATACAATGAATGAATTCGATCTTCAATTTAAAATACTTATACTAGTGGACACCACAAAATCTTGTGTTATACTTAATGAAAGTATAAATAAACTCTTAAGTGTTAGTGAATCTATCGTTTTGATGGGATACGCATCCTACGAAACTAATTTCAACGATCTAACCGTCAAACTTGTTTATATATGCTTCGAGATCGCATACACTAAAAATTGCAAAAAACAAACATTTAGAGATCAAGTAACGAGACAAAACTTTTCAACGGTTATAAACGAAAAATCATGATTTAACGGTTATTTTAACCCTAATTTTGATGATTTTTTACAGCTACACTCCTTGACCCTATATGAATACAATGAATGAATTCGATCTTCAATTTAAAATATTTACACTAGTGGATACCACAAAATCTTATGTTATACTTGATGAAAATATAAATAAACTCTCAAGTGTTAGTAAATCTATCGTTTTGATGGGATACGCTTCCTACGAAACTAATGTCAACGATCCAACCGTCAAACTTGTTTATATATGCTTCAAGATCACACACACCAAAAATTGAAAAAAACAAACATTCAGAGATCAAGTAATGAGACAAAACTTTTCGACGGTTATAAATGAAAAATCATGATTTAACGGTTATTTTAACTCCGATTTTGATGATTTTTTATAGCTACACTCCTTGACCCTATATGAATACAATGAATGAATTCGATCTTCAATTTAAAATATTTACACTAGTGGATTATGTTATACTTGATGAAAGTATAAATAAACTCTTTAAGTGTTAGTGAATCTATTGTTTTGATGGGATACGCATCCTACGAAACTAATTTCAACGATCCAACCATCAAACTTGTTTATATATGCTTCGAGATCGCATACGCCAAAAATTGCAAAAAACAAACATTCAGAGATCAAGTAAAGAGACAAAACTTTTCAACGGTTATAAACGAAAAATCACGATTTAACGGTTATTTTAACTTCGATTTTGATGTTTTTTTACAGCTACACTTCTTGACCCTATATGAATACAATGAATGAATTCGATCTTCAATTTGAAATATTTACACTAGTGGATACCACAAAATCTTATGTTATACTTGATGAAAGTATAAATAAACTCTTAAATGTTAGTGAATTTATCGTTTTGATGGGATACGCATCCTACAAAACTAATTTCAACGATCCAACCGTCAAACTTATTTATATATGCTTCGAGATCGCATACGCCAAAAATTGCAAAAAAACAAACATTCAGAGATCAAGTAATGAGACAAAACTTTTCGACGGTTATAAATGAAAAGTCACGATTTAACGGTTATTTTAACTCCGATTTTGATGATTTTTTATAGCTACACTCCTTGACCCTATATGAATACAATGAATGAATTCGATCTTCAATTTAAAATATTTACATTAGTGGATACCACAAAATCTTATGTTATACTTAATGAAAATATAAATAAACTCTAAGTGTTAGTTAATGTATCGTTTTGATGGGATACGCATCATATGAAACTAATTTCAATGATCCAACCATCAAACATGTTTATATATGCTTCGAGATCGCATACGCCAGAAATTGCAAAAAACAAACATTCGGTGATCAAGTAACGAGACAAAATGTTTCGACGGTTATAAACGAAAAATCACGATTTAACGGTTATTTTAACTCTGATTTTGATGATTTTTTACAGCTACACTCCTTGAACCTATATGAATACAATGAACTAATTTGATCGTCAATTTAAAATATTTACAGAAGTGGATATATACCACAAAATCTTATGTCATGATGATCTATGAAAATTGAGGATTTTGTAAAAGGAATAACATGTAAGCTTTGAGTTCCATTGGCAAGGTTACATGGTCGTTTAGATTTTTAAAACCCTCCAAATCTCATGAACAATGTTATTTATTTTAGTGAAAAATTAATAAAATTAATAATAATTATTGTAGAAGTGTGAAAAATGTAATCACTCGTAATAAAAAGCTTTACAACTTTCATTAAGGGGTCAACTCCGAAATTTAGTATGCATATACTGATTTAGTATTATGTTTTACATTTTTTTGGGTCAAATTATGTTTTTCATTTTCATTTTTATTGATTTAAAATATATTTTTCTTAACGGGTAACGGGTCGGGTCATATTATCTGAAAATATTAACGGCTTGGTTTCGGGTCGGGTCATATTACCCGTTTACTTTAACGGGTATTACACGACACGACCCGTTAAGCTATCGGGTATGACACGAAAATGACACGAACACGAGAAACACGACACGAATGCCAGGTCTACCCATGACCACCAGTTAGATTCCACTAACTCTATATAATTTTACGGAAAGTCATCATAAATACAGGACTATATTGGCATATTGCTCATAACTAACTAATTAATATAATCCACATTGCTCTTCAAGTGTTGGTTTCGGATTGTGGTGCTTTAAAAAAAAAAAAAAAAAGCTTACTAAAAAATCTAGAACATTAAATGTGTTTGGTAAAAAAAAAAAAAAAAAGAAAGTTTTTTTTTAAAAAAAAACTATTGTCAATGAAAGTAGAAAATAGAGAAAAGCAGAAACAGGGTCTACTATGCTTCTAAAAAAGTGGTTTTTTATTTTTTATTTATTTTTTATTTTTTTAAAGTATAGTAATCAATGCTCATTTAATAAAATTTTCAAATGCCAAGTATACTCCCACATGTTTTATAATATAGGTTTAACTTCGCTGTTGAAAGAATCAACAACCCTTCTTGTTGAGAGCCTATCACAACGCGACATGTGTCTGAGTTGTGATTAAAAAAATCACACCATGTCCAGCTGTGATTGGCTTTCAGCATTAGGGGCTGTTGATTCTTTAGCAGCCAAGTCTTGTTCTTATAATATTACAATATTTGGCCTTACATTATTATTTTTGACAATTATTATATCATACTAAATATTATATCATTTTTAGTCATTTAACATATTCAAAGTAAATTATATAAAAGTTTACCAAACACTCATACACTGTTTTATTTTTTATTTTATTTTATTTATTTATTTATTAAAAGCACTTTTACAAAAAAAGGTTTACCAGACACTTAACAACTTTATTTTACAGCTGTTTATTCTCACAGCACATCAGAAGCAATTTATTTAAAAAAAAGTACAACAATACCAAACTACCCTAACTTTACCTGTCTAGTCTAGGAGATAATGTTTGAACTCCCATATCGAAGATTTAACAAACAAATTACAAATAATATACAAATGGTTTTAGGATACAATGTCACACCTCTTAGGCAACATGTGGTTTAGTTAGGGATAATATTGGTGTTGGACCATTCGACCCGTCTCTCTGAAACTTTAATGTGATATCATAGTAGGTTTGTTTGGACTCGAACACTGGGTTTGTACTCTTTTCGGACCCCATTACTGCCTAATATTCACATGTGGAGGTGCGTTGGAAACTCCATTTCCAGATGTGGAAGTTCTCTTCACATGTGGTCTACTAAAGATATGGTCCCACATGTAGAGGTATGCTGCAAATCCCACATTGGAGATTTGATCAAACAAATTATAATTTATATACAAATGGTTCTATTTTTAATTGCACCAAGACTTTTTAGGATAAAACTTCACACTTCTTAAATTACTCGTGGTTAAGTTGGAGACAATATCTGATGAAACACTCGGCCCATCTGAAACTTTTAACAAATATGTTGATAAGAATTAAGTTACCTCGCCAAGAAATTTCGAAATAATTTTTCGGAGAATCCAAGGAATCCAAAGCATAAAAAAAAAAATATACAAAGCATATTTCCTATGTATAAATGCTGTATTGCATTTCCATCTATAAGCACTATTTTGTGACTCCTAATTGGAGAATAAAATAAAGAAGTGGGTGTCAATTATTACTATTGCTTTGGCCAGTTTCCAAGCCCTGAGAGATTGCCATTGCGTAAGGTAAAGGAAGAACATGTGAGCTTCACATCATCAGTTATTGAATTTTTGAAGCCAAAATGCTTCTGGGGAGGAAAGAAGAACATGCGGGAAAAATTAGAGCAGTCCGATAACGAGCAGACTAAGACGAAGAAGCAGCGGCAGCAGCAGCAGATGACAGTGGTTAAGAAGAAAGAGCTCACTTTGGAAGAGTGGTTCTTAGCATCATCGCCGTGCCGAAACGACGATATTGATAATAGGGTTAGTAACAACAGTGAAGGGGAATACTATGGTTCTGGAGGGAATTGGGTTCATCCATCTTTAGGTGGAGAGGATTCAGATGATGTGACCTCCACTTATAGGAACAGTTTTTCTTTGCAGAAGCTGTTGACTGATGAAAGTGGAAGAAGTGATGTCTATGATCCTTGTTTGTGCCGAAAAGAAAGTAGTGGAAAGGTAAAGAGAAGGGTCAGCTTTAAACTACAAGAAGAGGCTGATATATTCATTTTCTGTTCACCGGGTCATCAAGGTGATGTTCAAGAGGAAAGTAGAATTTAGTAATATATATATTACCTCTGATCAGGTTTTCTTGCTGTCATTCTTCCCCTGTAGAAATTCTTTGGTTAGGAAATCAGGGATGCAAGTTTGACTACCTTTGATATATTCGATTTCAAAATAAAAAAATACTTAATATAGCTTGCCATCGTGCAAAATCTGTTTTGATGCAATGTTTTGAATATCTTTTTGTAAAACATGTTTTGCAGATTTGCAATCGACTCTGATTAAAAACTTTTGATTTAATAAATCATCTTGAAATTTGCTAATGCATAATGCTATAGATAATATTTCTTTCTTAATAGTACTATAATTACTTTGTGCGGGATTCCATACTCTTGAATGGAAATGAACAATTTATTTAGGAAATCTGGAAGAAATTGATTGTTTGAGAATGCTTCCATAACCAATTTTAGAGGCATCAGTTTCAACAATTTTGAATGAATTGGGAGTTGGAATGCCAAGATAGGGCAAAGTCTTAATATATGATTTGATTTGTTTGACTATGGAAGTATGAGCATTGGACCATGATGAGGGATTTTCTTTTAGACGATCAAACAAGGGTTTGCATTGTTGTCTAAGATGTGGATAAAATTCTGCAACATAATTTGAAGATCCTAGAAATCTCTGTAATTGGGTTTTGTCAGTGATTTCATTTGGGAACTTATCTGCAAATTGAATTACTCTATCTATTGGTTGAATGGTTGACTGGTGGATATTGTATCCTAAAAACCTAATATTGGTTTGGAATAACTTAATTTTGGTTGTTGAGACAACTAATCCATTTGACTTAATTATCCTAGCAAACATGTTTAAGTGGTTCCAATGCTCATTTATCGATTTGGAATAAATGAGAACATCATCAATATAAACAATTGAGAAATGACTGTATTGATTAAATATTTCGTTCATGATATTCTGAAATTCATTGTGGGCATTCTTAAGACCGAATGACATTACATTCCATTCATAAGGACCAAAAGGAGTGACAAATGCTGTTTTGTATTTATCATCCTCATGAATTTGAATATGCCAAAAATTCAAACTTCATGTCGAATTTTGAGAAGATTACAGATTGACTAAGTCTCTTAATTAAATCTCTTTTGTTCGGAATTGGATACCTTATCCATTCCAAGACTTCATTAAGAGGTTTGTAATTAATGACTAACCAAGGCATTCATCTTTCTAACTCATCGTTCTTTTGGATGTAGAAAGCAGGACAAGACCATGGTGATTTACTTTTCCTAATGATTCATTTATTGAGAAGTTCTTGGATATTTGTTTTGCAGAATTCCATAACTTCTTGACTCATTTGGATTGGTCTAGCATTTTTGTTGGAATTTTCTTTTCATTAAACTCCTTATTGTAAGGAAGTTTAACCATGTGTTGTTTTATGTGCCAAAAGGCGTTGGGAATATCCGAACAAATTTCATTAAAAAGTTTCTTTTGAATGTTGTCAATGTTTTGTAACAAAGATTTGTTTGTTAATTGTTCTTCAATTCTTTTGTAATTAGTTTCTTCTTCTAAGAAATTAATTTATTGTGATTTTTTGGTAACTAGATTGATTGTTTTCGATATGCTATCTTTTTGTAATTGTCTTAATTTTTTTAGATCTGTTTCCATGCAGAACTCAAATGTGATTTTTTGTCCTAACATTCTAGTGGTTATACGATTATTATGTACCTTAAAAGGATATAGGAGAGCTAGGAAGGGGAGACCTAAAATGACTGGGTCTAAAATATTTTTTATCAAAACAAATGGAGTTTTAAAACAAAATTGCTTTGACAGACATGGGCTTTTGGGATTTCATATTTTAATTGCATTGGTGACTGATTTGTAGCACTAAGAATTTCTGTTGATTTATGGCAATACTTAGTGGGAATTAAACCTTCTTGAATACAATTCAAGTCTGCACCTGAGTCAATTAAGGCAACTGTTTCTAATTGGAAGTCTTCAATTATTATTTTTATTTTAGAATACCATTTTTGAATCCTAATTTTTTTGTAGTAATCCTAAAACTAGGTTTTCTGTTCGATTTTCTATGGATTTGGATTCTAACTCTTGGTCTGAGGAAGAACTATTGTCTTCTTCATCATTATTGCCAATGAGTGCTTGTGTTTGGATACTACTGAGATGTGAGCGAATTAGAACTTAAATCATCTTCGGATTGACTATGGTCTGTGTCTCTTAATTCTAAGACTTGGATTAGCTGGGTTTTTTCTTCTTTAGAGATTTTCAATTGGTTGATTGTTTTCTTGACTCTATATTTATTTACATAATGACCGAATTTGCCACACTTGTAGCAATTCCTTTTTGTTCTTGGTTTTTGGAGTGGAATTTTCCTGAGTCTTCCATTTGCTGGACTTGGGTTTCTTGTAAAATTTATTTGTTTCAAAATTCTTATTTTTGAATTTGTTATATTTGGGATGTCTCCTACTGGAGTACCTATTTGGGTATCTATTGTAGGCTTCTGATTTTTTCTTTTTGTTGGATGGAGCAATAGGAGGTAATCCGTATTGTTCACAAAATGTTCTTAATTTTTATTTGGCTATTGACTTGTCTTTGTTGACTTGTTTTGTAATTTTCATATCAATACACATTTTCAATCATTCTTTCTGGATAATATTAATAATATTTCCATATGTAAGGGTATGATATGGTATGATACATTCTTCATTAACTAAAACATTTCTAATTTTATGGGCAAATAGATTTGGTAATCCGTTAATGAATTTTTCTTTCCAAAATGGTTGATTACTATCTTCTCTAAGCATGACTGTAGACATGAAAACATCTTTGTACCATCTAAAATTGCTTAGGGTTGGACATCTTAAGTTACTAAGTTGGTTATGAATTCTGGTGGTGACATTACTGGGTGTCCCTATGAAATGTTCTATAATGGTGAAAAGTAATGTGTTGACTGTATCTGAGACTCCTCGTCCTAGATGCTCATCAAAGATGGGTGTTCCATCTTCATCTCTTTTGACTGCATTTTTAATTTCATTTCTTAATTGTTCAGTGAGATGTTTTTCCCACCAGGAATGGAGCATTCCTGTAAATCTAGTGACCAAAAGGTCGACAACTTGTGTTTGACTGAGGTTATGATTGGTAATATAACTATTAGCAACTATGGAGATGTGTTGTACTTTGTTCAAAAGTTCTTATTCTAATAATCCATTTATGTTCCATTCATAGAGTTTATCAGCTGAGACTGAGAATTGATTTTGGATGTTTCTTTCCTCAAATTGAATATCCGGATGTGTTGGCATGGGATTCCAATTTTTGGTAAGAGTTGTTGGGTTGACTCTTTTGTTTGTGATTCATTTTAGTTCAAGATTTTGAAAAGCTTCTTCTACTTTTATGATGGAATTTGTTTCACTTTCTCCTTCTGAATCCCACGTTGCAGAAGTTGTTTTTGGTTGAGATTCATCTGGTTGTTGAAAAACATTGACTGTTTTTTCTTGTTTTAATTCTTGTAACATTTAATCTATTTTCCAACTTGTGGAAATTGTTTTTAAAGTTATTGTGCTAGAGGAAGACTCTGGGAAGTTGACTAAGGGGTTTTCCCTAATTGTTGGTTTTGGTTGAGAAAGTCTATCTATTTTAGTTTCGATTTTGTCTAATTGTTTTCCTTTGGTGTGTAGACTCTGATTTGTGAAATTGTTTTGTTCGATGACTGGCTTGATTCCTGCATCTTCTTTTGGAAGTTTGAAAGGAGTGATTGGTGTAAGAATATTTTAATATTCTATAATGGTCCACATGACACTGTCCATATGATATGTAGGGTTTAACAGATATTATTATTTGTAAATAATCCTATTGGTCAAATTATGAGAAATATTTCCTACCAAATTACAATGATGGGTGGTAATTGATTATGGGCTTTAAATGGAAACAGATCCTCTCTTTGCCTCACTGATATATATTGCATATACCCATCTAATATGCACTTGATAGTAGAAAAACATGATTAGGGTTTTCACATGCAAGTAGAGGCAAGAGAGAGCACCTATTTCCTCCTACACCGACAGAATCCGATTGGGATCTCATAGGGTTCATTGTCATGGACCAAGGTACACTTGGTTGTTTAATGTATTTCTGCATTTTATTTATATGTGAAAATCATGAAGTTCGATGATCATGGCTTAATTGATTTATAATTTACATGTGATATCAGAGATTAGTTGAGAGCTCTCATGATTTTCCATTTACGATTATGAACTTTAACTGAATCAGTGGTTAATTTGGGTTCAATGTCTGCTGTTTTTAGGCAGACATGATTATATTTTATTTGCACGTATCGATTATGCATGTTGGGATTAAGAAATTGTAATCTTAGTTTTATTACAATTTTTGCCGAATTGCATATTTGGGGTGTGAGAATTATGATGCAATCTGGTCGATTCTTTTAGTTGGACTTAGTTAAAGTAATTTGAATACCTATGACTGATCATTACGATCATAAACGTCATTCATTTAATTTGTAATTCGTCTTACGAAATTATTTGTTATTCACCAAAGTGGCCAAACTAGAAAGATCACATGGATTCAAATTAAATGATGATTAATCAATTACTCATGGTAGCATGATGCATATGAACGAACAAAACCTTATTATGGTTTAAAGGTTTGTAGATGAGTAATATGTTTTTCATTTGTCATAAGTTCTTAAGGGTCACCCAACGGTAGACTAATTGCTCATATGATTGATGATATGAATGTGGTTGTATATCCAATAAGGTATTATGCATCGATGATTGTTTGTATTGTTGTAGTATCTACCCAAAGAAGAATATGATAATACACTTTTTGTTATTACACGTGTTTTTTATTACTCAAAGCCTTAATGTTGTGAGCACTTTTGAATTGCAGTGTTAGTGCTTGTTTCTCTTCATTCGCTTGCTCCATCTATTCCCTCACTCAATGGAACAAATTTCTCAGATTGGAGTGAACAAGTTCAGTTTCACCTTGGTGTCCTAGATCTTGATTTAGCACTCCAAACTGACAAACTTGCTGCTCTTACGAATACAAGTAGCACTGAGGAAAAATCTCTATATAATGCCTAGGAGAGATTGAATAGATTGAGCATGATGTTTATGCAAATGACTATAGCGAGCAACATAAAGACTGGCCTTCCTCAAGCTGAAACTGCTAAGGAATACGTGAAAAATATTGAGACTCCTTTCAAGATTGTTGACAAGTCTCTTGCTGGGACATTAATGGCTGAGCTTACCACCAAGAAATTTGATGGTATGCGAAGCATGGATGAGCATGTCCTTGAAATGACTAATATAGTAGCAAAGCTAAAGACTCTTGGAATGAATGTGGATGACTCCCTTCTTGTTTAATTTATTTTGAACTCATTGCCTCCTCAGTATGGGCCATTTCAAATCAACTATAATGCTATTAAGGACAAGTGGAATGTTGATGAATTGGCCACTAAACTTGTTCAAGAGGAGGGAAGGCTTAAGCAGCAAGGAGAACATTCCGTTCATTTAGTAAGTCAAACAGTTGAAAGAAAATTTGGAAGAAAGCCTGGAAAGGGCAAGAAAAGAGGATCACCCAAGATGAATGGACTTGCTAATGCTACGCAGGCTCATGATAAGGAACAGAAAAGTGATTTATGTCACTTCTGTAGGAAGCCTGGGCATTATTAAAGGAATTGCCAGAAACGCAAAGAATGGTTCGAAAAGAAAGGTGAGCCTTTGGCTTATGTAAGTTTCGAATCACATTTAACTGAAGTTCCTTATAATGGGTTGACTCCGGTGCTACGACTCATATTTCTAATTCGATGTAGGGATTCCTTACGACCCAAACTTTAAATCCAAATGAAAATTTCATTTTCATGGGGAATCGAGTCAATGCTCCAGTTGAAGCTGTTGGAACCTTTCATTTAATTTTGGATACTGGATATTGTTTGGATTTATTTCAGACACTTTATGCTCCTAGTTGTTCCAGAAATTTTGTTTCAGTTTCGAAGCTTGACTGTAATGGATTTTTTTATAAAGTTTGGTAATGAATGTTTCAATTTATATAAGAATACCTCTTTTGTTGGTTCTGGTATTCTAATAGGTGAGCTGTATAATTTAAAGCTCAATAATCGTTTTGCTGAAACACTTTTGACCTTGCATCATAATGTTGGAATTAAGCGTAGCCTAAATAATGAAAATTCTTCATTCTTGTGGCATAAACGACTGGGTCATATATCCAGAGAAAGGTTAGAAATATTAGTAAAGAATGAGATTCTTTCGAACCTAGATTTTACTGATCTCCATGTGTGTGTGGATTGTATTAAGGGCAAACAAACCAAACACACCAAGAAATGAGCTATAAGAAGTTCAGAGCTTTTTGAAATAATTCATACAGACATATGCGGAGCTTTTGATGCTCCATCCTTTGGTGGAGAAAAATATTTTATCACCTTTATAGATGATTTTTCACGTTACGACTATATTTATGTATTGAAAGATAAGTCTGAAGCAGGGAATGCCCTTCAGGTGTTCATTACTAAAGTGGAAAGACAATTAGATAAAAAGGTGAAGATTGTCAGGTTGGATAGAGGTGGTGAATTTTATGGAAAATACGATGAATCGAGACAATGTCCTGGTCTATTTGCAAAACTCCTTGAAAAGCATGGCATATGTGCACAATACACTATGCCAGGTATGCCACAGCAAAATGGTGTTGCTGAAAGGAGTAATCGTACTTTTATGGACATGGTTAGGAGTATGTTAAGTAATGCATCATTGCCTATATCATTGTGAACGTATGTTCTTAGGACTGTTGTATATTTATTAAATCGGGTTTCTAGTAAGGCAGTTCCCAAAACACCATTTGAACTGTGGACAGGAATGAAACCTAGTTTAAGGCACCTGCATGTTTGGGGTTGCCCAACAGAAATAAGAATTTATTATCCGCTTGAAAAGAAGTTAGATTTTAGAACGATTAGTGGTTACTTTATTGGTTACCCGGAAAAATCCAAAGGATATAGGTTTTATTGTCCTAATTATATTACAAGAATTGTTGAAACCGGCAATGCCAGATTCATTGAAAATGGTGAAATCAGTGGGAGCGAAAAACCTAAAGAATTGGTAATTAATGAAGTTAGGGTGCAGATTCCTACACCTATAATATCTAAGCAAGTTGTTGTTCCTACACATGTTGAATCGTTAAACAATGTTGAACAACAAATTAATGACCATCTGCTCCAAAATGAGATTATCACAAGTGAAAATATAGTGGAAGAACTACAAGAAATAGCATTAAGGAGATCTCAAAGAGAACGAAAACGTGCTACTTCGGATGATTGTGTGGTATATCTAAAAGAGTCTGACATTGATGTAGGAATAAATAAAGATATGGTTTCGTTTTCACAAGCCGTTAACTGTATTGGTTCTAGCAAATGGATTGATGCCATGAATGATGAGTTAAAATCAATGGACCAAAATGAAGTCTGGGATCTTGTTGAATTGCTTAAAGGTTGTAAGCGAGTTAGGTGTAAGTGGGGTTTTAAGACCAAACGCGACTCTAATGGCAATATAGAATGATATAAAGCCAGATTGGTGGCCAAAGGTTTTACTCAGAAAGAAGGCGTTGATTACAAAGAGACTTTCTCACCAGTTTCAAAGAAAGACTCTTTTACAATCATTATGGCATTAGTAGCTCATTATGATTTAGAGTTACATCAAATGGATGTGAAAACATCATTCTTGAATGGGAGTTTGGAAGAAGAAGTCTACATAGGTCAACCTAAAGGCTTCGCATTAAAGGGAAAGGAACACATGGTCTGTAAACTAAAGAAGTCAATATACGGACTTAAACAAGCTTCACGACAATTGTATCTTAAGTTTGATAATATCATTGTATCCTTTGGTTTTAAAGCAAACATCGTTGATCGATGTACATATCTAAAGGTCAGTGGGAGCAAGTTTATCTTTCTGATTTTGTATGTTGATGACATTTTGCTTGCTAGTAGTGATCTTGGTCTATTACATGAGACCAAGCAGTTTCTCTCAGAGAACTTTGAAATGAAAGATATAGGTGAGGCGGGTTATGTGATAGGAATTGAAATATGCCGAGATAGATCACATGGAATGTTAGGCCTGTCAAAGAAAGCATATATTGAGAGAGTTTTAGAGAGATTCGGTATGGAAAAATGTTCATCCAGTGTTGCTCTAATTCAAAAAGGGGATAAGTTTAGCCTTATGCAATGCCCACAAAATGAATTGAAATGTGCACAAATGGAAAGTATTCCTTATGCATTTGTTGTAGGAAGTTTGATGTATGCACAAACTTGTACCAGACTAGACATCAGTTTTGTAATTGGGTT
Source organism: Pyrus communis (assembly GCF_963583255.1). Lineage (NCBI taxonomy): Eukaryota > Viridiplantae > Streptophyta > Magnoliopsida > Rosales > Rosaceae > Pyrus > Pyrus communis. Next base: position 9,059,210 of record NC_084810.1, read on the forward strand.
GTTAGGCAGATACCAAAGTAACCCTAGGAATGGGTCACTGGAAAGTTGCAAAGAAAGTGATGTGGTATTTGTAAGGAACGAAAGACTATATGTTCACGTATAGAAAATCTAATAATCTAGAAGTTATTGGTAATCAGATTCAGATTCAGATTTTGTTGGATGTATTGATAGCAGAAGATCAACTCTTGGTTACTTGTTTCTCCTAGCTGGAAGAACAATTTCCTGGAAAAGTGCAAAGCAAGATGCTATTGCTATATCCACCATGGAAGCTGAGTTTATAGCATGCTTTGAGGTTGCAAATCATGGATTAAGGTTACAGAATTTTATCTCAAGGCTTGGCGTCATTGATTCCATTGCTAAGTCGTTGAGAATTTTCTGTGACAATGCTGCTGCTATCTTCTTCTCCAAGAATGACAAGTATTCTAATGGTGCTAAACACATGGATATAAAATACTTGACTCTTAAGGAGGAGGTTTAGAAACAAAGAGTGTCTATTGAGCACATAAACATAATGCTTATGATCCCATATCCCTTGACAAAAGGGTTGGGGCTGAACGCATTTAATGATCATGTTGAAAGAATGGGTCTTGGTTGTAGTCCATGATGATTGCCATTTTTATTTTGTTTATGAGAATTTGTTTAATGACAATATTGTGCTTAACACTCTGAGCTTGTTAATTGGACATGTTTTTTATGTTTCTTCTTTTCCATTATATGTATACATTTATGTGATTGGATGAATGATAACAGGAATGTCTTTGACAAAGACATTATTGGACCTATATATATGTTTCTCATTAACAGACTGTTTTAGGTAATTGCTAGTGTTGTGGCACATGGAAGGGACTATGTCGCTTGTTGATGTACAACCGCCATGACTCACACTAGTGAATTGCTTAAGATCAGTATTTATGTTGACCAATTGATAGTAAGGATTATTTCGAACTTTACTGCGCGCTTAATGTTTATTTGTTAAACTGGAAAATGAACATGTGTCACTATGGACCAAGTGGGAGAATGTAAGAATATTTTAATATTCTAAAGTGGTCCACATGACACGATCCATATGATATATAGGGTTTAACATATATTATTATTTGTAAATAATCCTATTGGTCAAATTATGAGAAATGTTTCATACCGAATTACAGTGATGGGTGGTAATTGATTATGGGCTTTAAATGGAAACGGGTCATCTCTCTACCTCACTAATATATATTGCATATACCCATCTAATATGCACTTGATAGTAGAAAAACACAATTAGGTTTTCATGTGCAAATAGAGGCAAGAAAGAGAACACCTATTTCCTCCTCCACCGACAGAATCCTATTGGGATCTCATATTGTTTGTTGTCATGGACCAAGGTACGCTTGGTTGTTTAATGTATTTCCTCATTTTATTTATATGTGAAAATCATGAAGTTTGATGATCATGGCTTAATTGGTTTATAATTTACAGCTGGTACTTATGTGTTTGTAGTTGTAATTAAAATTGTTTCTTGTGGAGGGTGACTAGAAGAGATTATAGTTTTGTCTTCTTTAACCCAATTTTCATTGGTGATGACTTCTAACTTCTTTTCAGACTTGTAATATTTTTCAACGAAATCGAACAAAAATACTTCAAATATGTGCTTTTTCATGAAATTGGTCCATTTATTGTAAATGTCCAATTTTTGTCCTTTTTTATATTTATTTAAAAAAATATTCCTTTTGGGAATTTTTTCTGTTGCTTCGATGTCAGCATTGAGTTTCTTCCATCAAATTTTGAATGGTTTATTCAGTATGACTAATTGGTGGTTGATTTGACTTGATTCGAAGTCGGATTCTGTTGGAGAGGTTTGTTCTCCTTGGTTTTGAGTATTGGGCTGATATCTTGGGTGAGTCACCTGAGAGGCTATTTCTATTGACTTTAGTTTTATGTTAATTAGGTCATTGATTAATTCTAGTTAGGTGAATGCTGAGCTAGTTTCTATTGCTTTTAATTTTCTATTGACTATTGAATTGATTAAATCTTGATCTCGGCCCACCATATCGGTTGATGTGGATCCAGAAAATTTTTTTTTACTTGGTTCTAAAGATTTGTGTGAGTGTAAGTGGACACTAGATTTTCTGGCTGGACGGTCAAAGTTGATTTTAACTGTTTTGTCAAAATATTGTTCTATGTTGTCTAAGTTGACTAAACTATTTTGGATACTAACTGGTTTGCTTTCATTAATCGAGCACCAATTTGAAGGTAGATTGATATCTGACCACCTAATGGTTCTGGTATTTTGATGTTGGCGTTTTCTTGATTAGTTTGGATTAGGAGTGTATGGTCTAGAGGACTTTTGACTAAGGTTTGGAAATTCATGTTTGTTCCTGTGACTTTGTAGTAAACTCTAAAATTTAAAGCTAATGGTTGGACTCCTTTGAGGACTTGGTACCCTAAAGTTTTTATGTTTAATGTGAGTGCTTTCAGCATATGGGGGTCTGAAAAACTTATTGTGAGATCTTGGAAGCAATCAAAATGAATTGGTCCATTGTAAAGACTTTACTCAATCATTCCAAGAATACTATCATTGAAGTCAGTGAATCTTGCATCTCGGAGACATAACAAAATAAAGGTATTGAGGCCTCTTCTTGTTAAGGGTTTGATTGCTATTTGGACTAGACCTATGTGAATATAATTATAACCATCTTTTCTACAAGTTCTGATTTGTTCTGGTGTGAATAATTGACAAGTTTCATGTTCTTTACTAAGAGCATAAGCTTTTTCAACTGTATTGACGTGGTGTTCACTTCTAAAAGAGGCTATTGACCATTTCTTTTTGTAAATGTTTTTACTAGAAACCTTTGGGATATTCCAATCTCCAAAGTCAACATTGTGATCCGTTTGAAATTCTAATTTTTGTTCTTCATTTACTATGTTTGGAATTCTACTTAAACTGAATCTGGAGCTAGTGCTGGCAGTTGAATTAGATCTAAATAATCTACTCATATTGTTCAAAATGCAAGTTTTCAATATGCAAAAATCTTACTGGCTTTACCTTCCTCACGTATTTGCTAAACTCCCTCTCCGCTCATGCCAATCTTATGGACTTATTGTTTGGAACACGCTTTACTGTTTGGGTTGAGAGTAAACAATCCTATTTAGAAGGTTAACAAATAAGATAAACTGTAAATGAAAATTGAAAGATGAACAAATGTAGTAATTATAAAGATGATAACTCAATTACCACTCACTTGGCTCTGATACCAAATGGGGTGGAACTAGTGATAATAATAATGATGAGGACAATTATACCAAGGGCAATGATGATTAGGATTGAATGAACTATTAAATGAATTGTTAATTGAATTATGTGGAACTTGATGTGGAGGATAACCAGGATTAAAGATGCCATGAAACCAA